>NC_137270.1:28427092-29027092 GCF_053477335.1 Acartia tonsa
TTATAGGTGAAGATATGTCTTTGATTGTTTTTACTCCAAAATAGAAAAATGAAGTGTAGAATGATTCAAGGAGGTAGGGGACATTGGGCTGTTTGTTAAACTAGTTCCCAAAGTTTACTAATAACGTTTTCTTATTCGTTGGCTAATATCGTTGTAATTGGTTGGTTGGTTCACTAATTGTAATCTACAGAAGGGTTAATTTTGTGTATCCTCATTAGGGATGTACATCAATTTGTCTTATCCCTTTCGATTCCTGAGAATAATTTCAATTTTCCCTCACCTCCCTGTGAGACACCACAATAAATGAATGTCTACTTATAAAGCATAATACAGGGATTAGTGAGCGGAGACAGTCGCTAAAAAAATCAGCATGTAACGTCATAAAAAAAGGGGGTTTCCTTTCCCACTCCTCCTTTCCTCATTCCTCATTTTTATGACGTCAGAATTTTTTTTTGAGCAACTTTCTCTCCTCACCAGAGATTTTCAATTTTAGCATTACCACTTTTAAGTCAGTCGAGAAATTGGCATGCTATAATTGTCCTATCCATTTCAAACTTTGGAAAAGTGTTTACTCTATATCGACTAAAAAACTTATATTTCTAACTTTTGATTTTCTCTTAATATTTATTTTTATATTAAGCAGCCTGTATTTCAAATTTTCTTTCAAAATTAATTAATATAAGGTTTTCGTTCAGATTACCTAATAGCATGATATTTTTAATATTGTCAGTATTTTTCACTTTAACATTTAAAATGTTGGCTTTTTTGGCAGTCTAATTTGTTTTGCTTCGCTTTAATAAAAGTTTTAATAAAGGATTGAAAAAGTAATAGAATGAATATACTCATTATTAATGATTATTTTAAAATTAATATGGTAGACTGTTATTGAAATTAACTAATTAATTTGTATTTCTAAAAATTAAATCTTATTGAATTAAAGATAACAAAATTAAGTTTAATTTATTATCTATGATAATATGCTCAATACACTTTTTCTTACTGTGTTTTAAAAAGAATATGTTATTAGAACCTCGTGACTCTATAAAATCTCTTTTAGTAAGACAAAGCAATTATTATTTGGTTGTCGAGGGGAAGTGTGAATTGTTAATACAGTTCGGCAGTTGAAAAAACGTTCTTTCTTTAAACATTAAAAAAATCTTTATATTAACTTTTCGATTGAAAGGCATGTAGTTTTACAATTCTGTTTGTGTCACATTAAAAAAATACTAGCGGCTACGCCCCCTAGAGGCCTCAAGAGGCATGTCAAATGTTATATTTTTAATCGATGTGAAAATTAGCTGTTAACCAAAAATATGGGGTAAGTTATGTTTTTTTTTAGGAGGGTGGTGGTACACTCCCCAAAAATAGCTATTATCATCCAGGACCTATAAGAAGCTACACTGTAAACCGTCCATCTTTTTTATGTACTTAACGGGTATCAAAAAACAAATGTACTCAATTATTTTTGATCCACCCAACTTTGAATAGTGAATAAGACTTGTTCTGTAAACTATGTTTTCATCAAAGGAATTGAAAATTATCAACAAATTTAGGCTGGAGTACAATAAACCTATTTACATATGTACTCACTCACAAATAACTATAGATAAAGAATTAGGTTGAACTTATTGTCCATAAATCATTGCGAATCACCATACCTAGCGTGTACCCAGAACATCTAATCTCAAAAGAGATTGCTTGAACGACATTAAACGTTTTGCTAAAGTCTTACTATTTCAAATTCTAACATGTGTACTACAATTGTAAAATTATACGTAAATGAAAATACGATATAAAATAAGATTATGAAAATCAAATTATATAGAATCTTTTAAATATCCTTAATTCCTATAAAACCTTCTGTAGATTGAATTTCTTTGTTAGTACCCCAAAACATAGAAAGAACAGAGATGACAACATCTATATAAGCGAAGAGTCAGAGTCAAACGAATTATTAACCCATTTCATTTTCAACATTATTTTGAAGCCTGAACATAAATTTTACATTAGTCCAATAACTACCTAATTACCAGATGCTTAATATGGATATACTTTTATATATATGATTATACAGATTTTTAACACAGAATTATAAAGAAATATAACAAAAAAGGTATGTAAAAATGGGATATATACAACATTTTCAAAATAATAGTAATGTATAAAACAGCTCTAGTAAAAAGAAAATTCCATAAAAAAAAACAGTTATTGCTACAGCACTGAAAAGGTGCTTTAGAACTTTTGGCTTACGATTATGCTAGTGTTATATAAATCACTATTTTAAATTCAATCATCTTATTACAAAAATTTATTTTGAAAGAAAGGATTGGTTTTGTTCATTTATAATTCATTTTAATCTTCAAATTCAATTATAAAGGTGGTTTCCATTGTCAAAACCTTCATTCAAATCCAATACATTATATCAACTTACCTATAGGTGAACCCTTTTAATTAAGTAAAAAGATGTTTGTCTATATCTAATGATCTCGCTAACCGCCGAACCTATATGTTTCTCATTTACAGGGTAGCTTCTCATAGGTCCTGGCAAGGTTTATAACTATTTTGGGGAGGTAGCCGCTAGTATTATGTTAATATAATGCTTGATATCTATGGGTACATAATAGTAATTATAATAGGAAATTAAACATTAGAATTCATGCATAATTCTAAAGATTTAAATGACCTTACTCTGTAAAAAAAAAAATTAAAACCCCGGTTTATGGATAGAATGTGTTAGATGCATTGCTCTTATTTATATTTTTGATTCATCTAAAAATTATCAAAATTGTGCTTTTAATGTTTTATATCGATTATTAGTTTTATTTTATTTCTGTATTTTATTTTCACTTGTTATATGACTGGTCTAATCAACTTTAAGAATCAACAAGCAAAATTCAATAAAAGTCCTAAAGTTGTTAAGCCAACGAAAAAGAAAACGTTATTATAAAACGTTGGGGACTAGTATAATAAACAGTCCATTGTCCTCTCTCTCTCTGCTAAAATCTTATTACGTATCTTTTGTAACACCCTATATATGAATATTAGCTCTGGTTTGATAAATAAATACTATTTGAATATTTAGACACAAATGTCAATATCAAATTTTATCCAAGAGAAAATCAAAACACACATTTTGTATATTTAGATACCTAGTTTTAGATCAAATATGTACATCTATGTATTCTAATTATATAAGGCATTTGGATACACATAATAAGAATATAATTTCATAAGATTAATGCTTTTATTACTGAGAATACAAAAAAATAACCTTGTCTTATAATCTAATCCGAAAAATTATTGGTTTGATTTCTTATAAAAGTTTTACCATATTGCAATATTCTTAAGTATGTACAATGTATAGTAAAATATTCAATTTGGGTTTTAAAATGAAAAACAATCTTATATTCTCAAGAAAAATCATATCTTAGGATGATGGCGGTAACCTCCCCACTCACCTCACTTTTATTTCAGGATTATATTTATAATTTATTATTCCTTTTTTGTTTAAAACTTATCCCAGAACCCTGTATATGTATTTATGTCAGTGATTATGTGATATTTGTACAAAGGTATTCTGGAATATAATTTATCATTTTATTCATATATTTAGCTTTCCAGGCAATAAAAGGGAAACAAAATTACCTAAAAGTAAAATATGTAAAATTTAAAACCTTTAAATGATGGATGTCGCCCTTTTGATTTAACCCTTTATTAATGTCAAAATCCAAAATTAAAAAAAATAGTCGTTTTTAGCAAAGTTACTTTATAATCTTTTATGTTTAATCCTAAAGACTTCATAGTTCCCCTCATTAATGGTGCGACCCAGGAGGGAGGGGACATTACATTAAAAATTATACTTATATCCCAAGTTTTATTACCACGTTTTCTTATTCATTATTGTCTAATCCCTTATTACCTAATGAAATTGTTTTTGCATTACTCATCACAAACAAAAACACTGCAAAGAGAAACAAGGATGACAATTTTGACAAGGAGCCAAGCAGAAGATCTGTTATGTATCAAGATAACAAGGGAGTCAGAGATGTTTTAATCTAAACAACCATAATTCTTTTTAATTGCAACTAAACTATATAATACCTAGTCCACTTTACTAAATATACACATTCCTTTATTCCCCATCACATTTATTTATATATTTAAGATATATTATATAACTATCATTATGTAACAATAGTTCATATTAATACAAAATCTAAGACGAATATTTTTGTTGTAACATAATGTAACATTTTGAAGGTTTTCACCACTTAATGGCACATTTTAATGTTTGAGTTATAGCTATTTGTGAATAAGACTTGTTTGGATTAAGCGGTTTGCAAGATCCTTCGGCACACACAGACATACACACAGACATCCTGTTACTTTTATATTGGAGATTAGGAAAGGTAGCCAGGAGATGGGTTCGAACCCTGACGCAAACCTGACAAACACCAAAGACTTTTAGGCGATACATTATAGTTATAGAGTTATAGAAACGCCTTAGTCCAAAACTTCGCATTTCATTGAGACTTCCTACTTAGAACAGACAAAAAGTGTAATATTTAAGGGTTGTATACCAATGTTATCAAATCTATGGGACCTACTATAAATAGACAGGGAAAGAGGCTTCATTGAGTTTTCACTATACAAGTCTCCAAAGTGTTATAAAAACATTTCATTATTAGTTTCATCAAAAACTTTTGTGGCTTTTATTAAATTTTGATTGGTTGGTTTATTAAGTTGAGCGTACAATCATTTCAACCGCCAATTGTAATCTACTGAAAGAGTAATTTGGTGTATCATCATTGGGAATGTACATCCATTTATCGGCTACTGTCTTATCCCTTTAGATACCTGAGTTATGGTCATTAAATTAAAAGTAGTGGTACGAGAAAATTATACAGTAGCTTGGCTACAAAAAGAATATATAGATAAAGAAAATATTAGTATAGCTGCACAACCGAAAACAAAAACTTTTACTTAAAAAGCAAAACATTTTCAAAATAAAGCATAAAACATAACACAAACAAATATCATGTCAGAACTCATAAAACATAAAACATAATATGTGGGTTGTTATTCAATAGTTTCAATACAATTTTATGTGAATATTAAATATACTTTTGCACTTTACAAGTTTGGAAAGTTATTTATTGTTTTTATTAGTAGCAATGATTTTCTTTGATGTCTGTCCGTCCGTCTTTCCAACAGAGTCTAACATCAATTTAAGATTTCTCTTGTGCCCTCCGCAAAAAATAGTTATAAACCTTACCGGGACCTATGAGAAGCTATCCTGTAAAGAAGAACCACAAGAGTTCAGCGGTTAGCGAGATCCTTCGGTACAGACAAATAGACAGATAGACATCCTTTAACTTTATTACAAGTATTGGTAAGGCTGTATTTACAGGGTAAACTTATTTTCTTTCACTGCATATAAATGCACGGAGGAAGGGAGGGGACAATGGATCGAATATTCAATATTTTAGGGTCTCAAACCTTGTGTACCAGCTTATAGTGTTCGTGAAGTATTTAGACTGAATTTAAAGACTATATCTAGCAGACAAAAATAAAAAAATAACAATTAACACAGTTTCTAGCAGACAAACAATATATAATTATAGTATAAAATAAATATATATGGTATAAAATATTTTCGGCTGGTTCTAAAAAATATTTTTTCCAAGAAAATGTCATTTCATGTCTAGAAACTCTAGGGTGATATTTGGAGTGGGGATGGAGAAGTTCTAAGAGTGGTTTTTCTAGTGATTAATTACAGAATGTTTACTTCATTGTGATGTACTGGTAATCTAATTTATAAGTAGATGTTTATTTCTTAAAACTCTTAAATTGTATTAATTGCCCATTGTCCACTCCCTTCCTCCCTGTATAAATGTGTTAACAATTATTTGCCTAGTATTAAAATGACCTTAATATTAATCTTCGCTACCTATCGATCTTTTTATTTACGTTCTTAGCAACATCAATGTATCAGAATGTGTTTGAAACAATTTGCAATAAAATTGCATTTTCTAACATGATGTAAAAATGTATTAAATTAGTTTTATTCAATATGAAAAACGATAAAAATTATATAATAACAACAAGAATATCAACATTTTTAGCCAACAATTGAGAGTATAAAGAAAGAAAATAATAAAGAAAGAAAAGAGAATAAGGAAATAATATTAAAACATTAAACATTTTAATGTAGAACAATTGTATTTTTATTCAGAGAAAAAGAGAAATTTGGATCATCAAATCTGGTTAATACACATTCACAGAGCCGATATTTGTACCGCAAACTTTACTTTTTTGCACACTATGAAAACCGACCAATAAGCATATTAACTGTCCAAAAAATACAAGCATTTGTAGAGCACTTGTGTTGCATTTTTCATTAAATTACTTACATTTTACTGTCAGCCACAGAATGTCTGATTGTTTTGTTCCAACTGTATTACTTGCTGTACATCTGTATTGACCTGAAAAATGTATGTTTCATTGTTTTGTACCTTTTAAAATAAAATATTTTTATAAATCCTTAAATTTAAAAGGAATGTCTTATTGTTTTGTTCCAATCAAACTGAATATAAGAATGTCTGATTACATTGTTCCAACTTTATACTTGCTTTACATCTGTATTCATAATTTCATCTTTTATTGTTTTGTTCCTTTAATTACAAAAGGTAGGCGAAGGTTCCGCAATGGTTGTGAGTTTTATGTTAAAAACAGTAGTAGAACAATAAAAATTTAAGTTAATTTTAAAAAGAAAATTTTGTCTATAGTTCTTTTCCATAAGAAATACACATATTTAGTGAATATTACCGTTCTACTACTATTTTTAAGCCTTAAAACTCACACGTTTACGGATGTTTAGCGCATCCTACTCCTCCCTTTTTGAGCTAATTAAACTGTACTATTCTTAAACTTTTTAGCGATATTTTCTGTATTTTTTTTATTTATCTAAATAGTAGAGAGCTGGATCTTTAAATCATTTAGTGGTGCGCCAGATCAGGGTGCGCCAGATCGGCACTCCATGATATTAATCTTTAAATCAAAATGGCATAGGCGAACCAGCGCACCTACACGGTGGTTACAAAATATCGTACTGACACGGCTAAAGTTATAAAGTTGTACCGGCGAGGATTGGACCGCGCCAAAAATCTTTTTAAAGATCAATGTTTTTTATCAGTGGCTGTGGTTCACCTTCGGCCCACCTCTAGCGCATTCCGATCCGGTTCACCACTAGAATGATTTAAAGATCCAGCTGAGGATAACTAAACTTTCTTTTGTTTATGTGTAGACAGATATTCATGAATAGTAATTTATTTGTTTTTAAGATTTACTCCACACTACATTTATCTTCTGGAGGATAAAAGAATGTCTTCCTAAACAGGAAGCTAAAGGGATAAGACAATGATCGATAAATTAAAGTGCATCCCTAATACAAAAAATCAACCCTTTTCTGTAGATTACAATTAGTGGATGAAATTTCGTTTGGAAACTCAACTAAATGAACTAATCATTCCAATTTAATGAAAGTTCCCAAAGTTGTCATCCCAACGAATATGAAAACTTTAGGGACAGCCCAATATCACCTCCATCTCTGAAAAGAAGGTTTAAATATGTAAAAACCTTGAGAAAAGTGTTTTGTTTCAACAAAGTAAATTAAAAATAAAACATAGGAAATAATTTCTTATGGTATTTAGTAGAGCAGCTTTTAACATCTAAATCTATTTTTCTTGTTTCTTTGGGCACAGCTTTTAAAAGCTAGACTTCAAAACAATTTAGTACACAAAAATTCATGAATAAGGTATAGCCAACAAGTGAAATAAAATCTAAAATAATATTGGGGGGCAGATAAAAAGGTCGACAGCTAAAAATCACGTATAGGTTTTTTGTGAATTAATTTAGTTGTTGATATAAGCTGACAAAAATTACATAACAATGTATAAAAGAAACATTAAGAACAAAGAAATGACATTAAAAATAAATTGTTTCCAAAAATAATAGTTTTGCAATTTTGAATATATTGCTAACAATTAAGATAATTGCATTTCTTTGCATTTTTCACATAATATTGCATTTTTTTGTTAAACACCAACATGATTTTAAAAAAAAATATTTTTGACGAATTTTAAATATTTTAAAAATATACATTTTGTTAAAAATTTTAAGCTTGAAAATGTCACTAACAGTAAATTATTCACATTAGTAACGAAAAGTACTTAACCATTCATTAATCAATAATTTTTGTTATTGCCATACTTATTGCTGCGCTGTTTATGGACTAAATTGTCTATGTTTATTCTGATATCTGATTCTTTGTTAAATAGAAGATGCGTTAATAATTCTAAAATTCACTAAAATCTAAAACAAAACAAAAACTGTCTGACACAAACGTCAATAATATTAGGTTCTATAACTTTTTTTATATTATTTTCTTACAATCAAAGTCCACAAAAACGTCTCATTTTTGTTATTTATTTAGGGTTTGTCAATTATTAAACTTTTTAAAAGCGAAGCTTTTCTATAATTAGGGTCGGTCCGTCCGTACGTCACAGACAGTTAGCTCTTATCGTTAAATAAAACAGGTTAGAATTGTCCTGTCGATTCCAAACTTTGCATGGTGATTCCTGTAGTCGTTAGGTATAATTTAGAAAGGTAGCAACTCTATAATCGTTTCAAGGATGTCCGTACGTCCATTTTAAACATGTTGATTTTTTACTTTTTTAACAACAATTTTTTTGTGATGAAATTATCCGATTGATCTGATTTTTGGAATACTGATTCCTAGGACAACAAAGTACAATGTTATAAGCGAAGCATCTCTATAATCAAGTCCTAAAAATGTAGGTATGTCCTTAAACAATATCCTGTATTTTAGCTGTTTTTTTAATAAATTCACTTACAATTTGTTTCGATTTTATACACTATATTCTGATTATTCAGTTCTGATACTCTACAAGTGTTAATGTTCGTTTGTCTTACCGTATCAGAGCTTCGCTTTTATGAATGGTGTCATCCTTGTTATGAATCAGGGTAGCTAAACAATTTTTTTCTTTTTTTATTTCCTAAGATTTTCAGATTTCAGGGGGGGTAAAAAAAAATTTCGGCGTGCTTCGCGCGCCATTTTACACAGTAAAGACAAAATGTTTTAGTAACTGTCTTGTTGCGTACTATAGTAAAATCTTTTATAAGATTAATAAAGTTTTAATTGTAGACATTATTTATTACGCTAAAAGGTACAGCTTATCTATCTATCTATCTATCTATCTATCTATCTATATATCTATCTATCTATCTATCTATCTATCTATCTATCTATCTATCTATCTATCTATCTATCTATCTATCTATCTATCTATCTATCTATCTATTCATCTATCTATCTATCTATTTATCCAGCTATCTAACTATCTATATGTGTACCTGCATCTTCTCTAGATACATTCTGAATAACCAGAGTATTAGAACTGATAATTTTCCATCTATCTATAAATATTTATCTAGCTAGCTAGCTATCTATCTGTCTATCTATCTCACTTCATACCTGCATCTTCTCTAGATACATTCTGAATAACCAGAGTATTAGAACTGATAATTCTCCATCTATATATCCATATTTCTATCTATATAGTTAGCTATCTAGTTATCTATCCATCTTTCTAACTATCTATTTGCATACCTGCATCTTCTCTAGATACATTCTGAATAACCAGAGTATTAGAACTGATAATTCTCCATCTATATATCCATATTTCTATCTATATAGTTAGCTATCTAGTTATCTATCCATCTTTCTAACTATCTATTTGCATACCTGCATCTTCTCTAGATACATTCTGAATAACCAGAGTATTAGAGCTAATAATTCTCCATCTATCTATATCTATCTATCTATCTAGCTAGCTAACTATCTATCTGTATACCTGCATCTTCTCTAGATACATTCTGAATAACCAAAGTATTAGAACTGATAATTCTTCCTTTGGACCTGTCCTCACCCAGTTCGAGTCCCTGAATATGAGGAAAAGATATAAGAACCGTATTTAAATTACTACAACAGCAGAAATCACACTACCTTTATGATAATTCTACAAATGGTTAATAGTTATTTCTCGCATCGTATTATAAACGGCTTTCCGCGGATATAGAATGTACAATTATGAGATTAAAACTAGTTTTTTAGCCCCGGGGTGCCGAAGGCACAAAAAAAGATATG
Organism: Acartia tonsa; assembly: GCF_053477335.1. Taxonomy (NCBI): domain Eukaryota; kingdom Metazoa; phylum Arthropoda; class Copepoda; order Calanoida; family Acartiidae; genus Acartia; species Acartia tonsa. The sequence continues at coordinate 28,437,321 of NC_137270.1, forward strand.
AAACTACATTAAGTTAGATTTTACTCTTAAAGTCTATGGCTGTAAAGCAAATCATTTAAATGTACTTGTACATTTGCGTACATTCAGGGTATCCGTGATAAATTCAAGGGTATATATTGTACATTTCTAAACGGACTAAACTGTAATATTGCAACATTCTAATTTTTTTCTAAATATATATCAATAATGTTCAATTTTTGGTTATTTTGTATGAGGCACAATTTTAAGGGCTATTGAGACTACAATCTACTACTAAAGACTAAATTGTATTGCATCTTAAAACGCTAGTCCTAATATAATATATTGCCCTAGCTATAATCTATTCGAAAGGTTCAAGATTTTTTGGGGTTTTTGTTATAAAGATCCTAAAATCCAAGCATTTGATAAAATCAGATATACTTGGATAGGACAATAAACGAGAAAACAATCTTTTCGTGTTTGTGGTTTGGTTATTATTATAAATTATACTTGTATTACGCAAATTTGTGTTCATTCGAATCCGGTGGATAGAAACCGGTTCTCATCCATACGAAAAAACTATGTCTAGCATCGTATTACATCCAGCTTTCTACGAATATAAAAAATGTACAATCATAAGAATAAAACTAGTTTTTTAGCCGGTGCGAGAAATAACTATTCTCTCATTCGTTAGCTTAAAATTTTAGGTTCTTTAATGAAATCTTGATTGGTTAGTACAAAATATTAGTGTCTAAACTTTTTAACTAATAGTTTTAATATACACAATGTCTAAGTTTGTTAATCATAATTGGGCATGATTATCAATTAATAGTCAATTGTCTTGTGTCCTAAAATCCCAGATAATGCGCAATATACCTATAACAAAGCTTATTTTATTGTAACAATTCTTATTTTGATTTTTAAATTAAATCATTTTAAATAACTATTTTACTATTGTTACTATTTGAGAGAGCATTTCTATATCAATGCGAATATGAAACAGATTAAATATTTTTGTCATATCAGCGTATCTCTAATTTCTAGGTTTAAAGGAGTTTTGTATTTTATCAAATGATGACTCTATAGTTTTCTTCAGTTATAATTTGATTTTCCAAAAACTAATGAATCAAATATAAGCTATTTTTTAAAAGCAAAGCTTTTCTTTAATTCATTTTTTATGCACGTAACGGTTAACTTTCAGTGTTAATTTAGGCATGTTTTGATTGTCCTATCGGCTCTAAATTTTGCGTGATGATTCCTGTAACAAGTAGGAACGTTAGTATCGTTACCACATCGTCCATTTAAAAACAAGGATTTTTTTTTGCTTTTAAACAATTTTTGTATGATACATTTATCCTGTATAACTAAATTTTAGAATATAGATTCCTAGAACAACAAGGTATAATATTATATATTTGCTAAGTGCTAATAGGTTATGTACACTCTTAAACAGTATATGAGTCATTTTTCGTTACATTTATTTACAATTTTGTTTAGACAAAAAATTAATATTCTGCTTATAAAGCTTAATAAGATTGTCCTGTCTAAAAAAATATCAAATTAAGATAAAGTATATTTTAGCTGCTATCCTAATGCCTATTAGTTTTGATGCATATATAAGGAGGGGTTTAACTAATGATAAGGAAAGTTATTGGATAAAGTGAAACCTTCCCTGAAAGTTATGCCATCAGTCATTTTAATATTCTTTCACATGTTTATTCTATAATGCGAAAATTAGTTTTTTAGCATTAAATTAATAGGTCTGTAGGTAACTAAAAACTTGACAAAAAGCAAAAGATCAATATTAATGGTTTATATAAAAAAAATAGAATAGTAATAAAAAAAGGTTTAAAAGTAAATCAAACGGTGAACTACTAACAAGGATTATTTTGTTGGTTTATTTGAACATAATGTGTATTAAAGACAAACCAAAGTTTAAACTTTCACTGGCTTGGGAAATAGGCCAAATAATGCCTACTTTCTAGTATAACTCTCTTTCTATCCATCTGTCTATCAATCGGTCTTTCTGTTGGTCTGTCTTTTCATCTATAAAAAAATCTATTTATCTATCTCTTATCTTTATCCATTCCATTTCTTTCTTTAAAATCTATCCATTATATCAATCTACCACCATCTATCCATTTAACCATATCACCATCCTATTATTCTATCAATCGATAATCTATATATTTAGAATATATCCTGCCCTATTAATACAATGCATCCTATTCTATAAAGTAGCAAGGTTTTTTGTCTAAAGTTTATGATCTCAATAACGATTACAACGATTGAGTTCTCTTTTTTAGGTAGGCTTCACATAGTTCCTGTGATGGTTTTAGGCTATACGATTATCTGAGTTAAGTTTTTGGAGGGGTTTCAGTTAGCTTCTCTCTGTCTCTTGGAAAAAGAACACCTAGGGGCCAGTATTTAAAAAACAAATGATTAGTACTTAGTAACTACTTTACACATTTACTTACATTTCTATAGAACTGTAGTGTATGGGTAGGAGGTGATGCGTGCTGGTTACACTCCAAATATACATCTTCACCCTCTCTGCATAAATTTAATAGTTTTTTTTTTAATATTATTGAATGATAAATAATGATTAATTTGGTCAACTACTCTTTAACAAGGGTACGCCAGTATCAACTGTTTAATTATATCATTTTTTTATCAATCAACTATCCAAATACCCACTTACCCAGCATATATTAATAACAAATCTTTTTGAACAAAAAAAAACACTTTAAAGAGAGAAGGAAAGATTGACCCACTGACCTAACTTTTCGTTTTATATAAAAAAGAAAACATGGGGAATGGGTGTTCTTTTCCAGGGGAAATTGAATAAACCTACCCGGGAACTATAAGAAGCGTCATAACATACAGAAAGACAAACAGACATCATACACAGACATCATGTTACTTTAAATAAGGATGCTGAGAAAGACAGATGTAATCTGCAGTTGAAATTTGCTTTTATGGATATTTCAATTCTTATAGATTTTTGTAGTCAACCAACCAAATATTAGCGAAAACAAAAAGTGTTCGCCGGAAACCGTAAATGCATAACATACATAAATGCATTTTGATAAACGTTAACGTGTTTCAACAAATATCTAGCATTATTTCTTTAGCAAAAGATAGAAAATTACTAAGCTAGGTAGAAATCTTTCATTTTATTTCTTATTTTGACAGAAGCTTTTAGACACAAGAAAACTTTCAAAATTGCATGATGATTCAAGTAATAAATATTAAGCTATAAAAATTGGAAAGAATTTTAATGAATATAATAGATTTGAAATCTGCATAAAATTTTAAGGAATTTTTAAAAAATTCGTTTTTTGTATAATTCTTTATCTATAAGCGCAAATACAAATTAAGTTAAATAATTTTGACATCTGTGATTGGTCAGTTGAAAACTATCTGCGCCCTGATTGGAGAAGCTTAAGTGACGTACATCATTCAACCAATTAGAGCGCAGGTAGTTTCCAATCCACCTATCCTATTGGTCAAAATTTATTAACTTAAATTGGATTTGCGCTTTTAAATAATGAATTATATAAAAAACGAATTTTATAAAAAATCCTTAAAATTTTATGCAGATTTCAAATCTATTATATTCATTAAAATTCTTCCCAATTTTTATAGCTTAATAAATATACTCTCTAGAGAATATTTATTAATTTGTTCATTTCGTTGATTTTAAGATTATAAATACGTTTTAAATTGGGCTACCTAGTACCTATGAGCTCTTAAAACAGTTTTCAGATCAATATCAAATATTGTATAGCCTTCTAAGTCATATTTTGTTTGTGCATTATAATTTTAAATGTGATATTATAAAACTCGTATCTAAAGATCTTTTCAACCCTGTTTTGGTTACAATGTAAGTGCGTCAAATGCACACCAATTCAGTAAAAACTGTAACATGTATAAAATGATAAAACACAGTCATATGAATATCGTTCTCTTCGTTAAGAAAGAAGGGAAATATTGTCAAATGTGATTCTACAGTCAAACTGTCATTAAATACACACATTTTTAAATTTTTTTAATGAAACCTTTGTAATACTCTAATGGCTTGTTTTGGCCTCCCCTCGACTCCTTCCCACTTTGGGCTCCCCCTTGAATAACATATATATCCTTATGATGAAGTAACAGGATGTCTGTCTGTCTATTTGTAAATATGTTTGTTTGTTTCTACCAAAGGATCTCGCTAACCGATGAATCAATATGGTTCACCTTTACAGGGTTCCTTCTCATAGGTCCTGGGAAGGTTTATATCTATTTCGAGGGAGGGTACCACCACCCTCCCAAGAGAAAACGCCCTAATTTTGGGCTGTCCCTTATTAAAAATGAGACACCTGAACATGGAGGGCCAGCGAACTATTCCTTAAACAGTGTAATATAATGACAAATAACAAAAATGTTTTTAATTTTGCATTGATTTCTAAAAACTCCTTTGGATGTACTATAATGTGTTTGTAAAGAAGTTTTGTGTAAGGAAAATTTTGGCTGGTAAATATTAGGTGAGGATCAGGTAGAAAAGGGTATTGACATCTGAACAAAATAAATTTTATTTATTATTTTAATTTTTTCAAAATTGATGATTCTTATAAGCTGAAATTCAATACATAATAGAGAAGAGACCAACAATGTGTAGCAATAAGTTAATTTGTTAGGCAAAACTACTCTTTAAGTAAGACCTGAAGGTATTTTTGTATAACAATGATATTTAAGAGACGGAGCAGTTTGTAGAGCCTAATAAAAAATGACATCATACAATACAAATGACCAATGATAGGCGAGTATATATTTTACCATTAGTCAATTACAATGTATACTAGTCTATCATTGGTCATTTGTATAGTATAACGTCATTTTATATTAGTCACTATAAGCTGCTTCTTTAGTAGACCTCATTTTCTTACTGTTTCTTCATTATAACATTTTCCTTTTAAAATATTTCCTTTTTCCATGCCTTTTTTTGTCAGGTTAAAAAGATGCAAAATTTATGAGAAATACGGTTCATATATAATTTTTATCAATAAGACTTGTTCCTATTTTCCTGAGTTATAAAAGTGGTTAATTATTCATTAGATGTCAGACACACCGAGGAGATGAATTCTTAAAATTATTATAAGCAATCTTCAAATATTTTTTTTTATATAAATCACGAAAAAATTGTATCTTTTATAATTTAGCAAATTCTATAGACAAATTGTTGAGTAATATAAGCGTCTGCACACTTATCTCTAGGGGCATATTTATAGGTATGGACATGGTCATTAGCCTAAAATAATTTCAAGAGTTACAGTTACCCATAACAATTTAGTCAGTCTAGTCGGTTAAGTGATCCATTGCTTATAATCGTTTATTTAAGAATCTTCCTTTCTTTCAGGCTTTAGTATATGTATAGGTTAAAGATTTAACAAGAAAGATGGCGTTCAAAGTAATAAAAAAGTCAAATACTAAATAAATCTTTTTTTTTGTTTTAATCAGAGACCAAAATTGCATAATACAGACCAAAAACTACGTATTCATTATTAAAAGGGCAATTACTCTTTATTTGGTATTATCCTCATAGGAAATGATGTTTTTTTAAATTTTGAAAATTTTGGTACTCCCACCCCCCTCACACAGAACTATGACTCTGGCCAAAACGCTCGGCATCCTTGCCTGCCTATCCGCAGCGCTCGGCCTCCTAGCTTATAACCTAATCTATATATCTAATGCCCCTAATAGTTTAATAAATCTGAAATTTTTTTCCCTAAATCTGTTTATCTATAAGACAGTGAAAGAAAAAACTTGTTTACTTGTAACACTACAAAAACATTTAAATATTTAAATCATATTTTTAAAAATCAAATGTAAAAAGATACTAAACTAAATTATTTAGAATGTTTTTTGAACAAAAAGAAATGGTTTACCATACCCTACGTATCTATGTTACATTGGTTTAAAGTAATTACAAGCAAACTTAAAAACAGATTTAAAAGGAAAATCGGATTTCCATGGTACAAAAATAAGCAAAATATTCTTTGGTCAGGTATTTTAAAAAAAGACCTCCCTATTTTTCATTTTTAAAGTAGCAATTTTAAACTATTTCAAAAAATTACCCACCCCAAAAAATGATTTACTTTAAAAAATTAAAAAGTGGAGATCGTCTCTCAAACAACAACATCACCCCGAACCCATCTTTGTTATTTTGGATGCCACTAAAAAGTTATAACTAGGAATTTAAGACCAATTTTGGACTAACTGTAAAGACCTTTGGACCTTGATATTAGGTTATAAAATACATATATTTATCAGGGAACTTACTTTAATTACCAAGGTAAAATGAAATTGGACAGGAATTACATAAAAGCATCTGATAGCAAAATAATCTTCATGAAATTAAGATTGAATTAATTTTGTAGTATATTTTTTTTGACAGACTTACAATGCATAATGTAGTTTATAACATGAACCTAGTCCTAATATTAGGCCATTTCAATGCAATAAAGATATATCAATATTGTGTCATCTATGACTGTCTTTATCATACCGCTTATAGTCGACATGACTATATAAAAAATTATGTTTACATAAAAACTCTTGTTTTGGCTAAATATTTGATAAGCTAGAATGAAGGGCCTCAATAAAATGAATTCTACCTGTTTAAAGTTTCCCCTCTATAATTTTGCAGAGTAAATGCACATGAACTTTGGTGTGATTTCACTTCAACTAAATTTGTATCAGAATAATTTCAACATCACAAACAATTGTATTCCTACCCAGTCATGAAACATCCCCTCTAATTTATTTCCTTCTAGTAGGAGCCTCTACACTAAAGAGAAAAATTTAGAAAAGGATTTTGCTTAAGCCCACCTTATTCAATTTTGGAGTTAAAACCAAAAAATACTTTTAAAATGCGACAAAAGTTATTTTTTTCGGGTTAATTCATCTTGGTAGGGCTATTCTACCCTCCTAGAATGAATAAAAAAAAACATTATTTAAACCTATGAATAAAAACTTTTTATTAATAAGCTTCTATATAAAGAATAACATAGTAGGTTCAGTGACATGCAATATACTTCGGTACAAACAGATTTTCTATTTGCTTTTTATAATACTAGCGGCTTCGCCCCTAGCCTATAGGGGCTTTGCTCCATGAGGTAATTTTTAAAAAAAGTTTTTAAAAATTTTTAGTGCTGCCAATAATTTATGTGAAGTAGTTTACCCAGAATTTTTTATTAGGACGGGGAATTTTCATTTTTTTTTTTTGGGGGGGGGGGGGGTTGGGGGTGTCTCACCCCCTAAGAAAATAGCTTAAAACCACCACAGAACCTATGGGTATATACCCTGAATCCGATCGGTTCAGTGGTTACCGAGATCTTAAGGGACGGACGGACGGACAACCAGAAGGACAGACATCAAGCTACTTTGTATTATAGATGTATGTTTGTTAATCTAATGAGAAATATATTTGGCATGTGCTGCAAAATGCGGCAACCATTGCACACCAATAAATTTAGTTAAAAGTTAAGCGTATACACCACCACAAATATGCAACTATACAATTGGGAAAAATCTCATTTATCGCGAGAGGGCACATACGAGCTCCCCCTTTAAATCTTCCCCCATCCATACTCTTCTTCCCCAGAAAGAGAGAGGGGGCAACGGGCTGTTTATTATTCTAGTCCCCAATGTGTTATAACTTTGTTTATTCGTAAGCTTAACTACTTTGGTGACTTTTTTTCAAATTTTGATTGGTTGGTTAAATAAGCTCAATCGTTTCAACCAATAATTGTAATGTAATGAGGGGTAACTTTGTTCACATCATTGGGTTTGTACATCAATTTATCGGTCATTGTCTTATCCCTTTAGATCCCTTTCTTTTCATTGCACTAATTTGTTGTCCCAGGAAAAGGACAATTGAAGATCTTAAATGAATTAGGCACAATTGACTACCACCTCCCAGGATTGATATAAAAAAGAGAAAATAATTGAAAGCAGTTAGACATTCGCAAAGCATTTGATAAATTATAAAAACTATTTCCCTGATATTTGTTGATGAAATACCATGACCAAACTTTAGCTGGACTTCGGGCTCATCTGAAATTAGAACATTTTTTGTCGGTTTTGTAGAATTTTCAAGGATGCCAATATCCGGAAAAGCATAAAAACATGAAATATTATAGCATATTACCTATTACCTAATTGGGGAGGGATTCTCCTTCGATTTCAAGTGATCATCTAGATAAGCCGAGAGAATCATCCGCTTGTAATGGGATGCAATAACATAACACCCAATGGTGCATATTAGGTTAAGTAACATCCAACAGACAACCAACCCTTTGATTGCACCACCATAGAAGTCCTAACTGTGCAATTAAAGCCTATATTAAAAAGCAATCAAATTGCAGGCTTTGAATATTCTTGGCTTTTTAGTGATCTGAAAAAAATGTTGCAAACACTAGTTATAGAGAAGTTTTACTTATGTAATTGAAAAACTTACACATAACATTAATTGTCAGCGAATCTTCTTTCACCTCATTCTGAAAAAAATGGTATTATAAATAAGAAATATTGGTAGATTGTAACTTTAATATTAATTTCATTACATAATATTTTATTTTGTTCACGAATATGTTGTATTGTCATTTCGTCAAATTTTTAGTTACCAACCTAATTATAAATGTAATATTTAGTGGCATAGCAACTTTTTAATATGGTCATAAGTCCATTTCTATGCTCTTCCGCGTTTTTTATTATGATAAAACTTGGCTTTCAAATCATATTTACACGAATCTTTTTTACAGTGCAACTAAAAAAAATTCACACTGGCCATACCATTGATCAATTAAAATAATTTTCAATTTAGTCTGTGTATTGGCCTTTCATTGGTCATTTGTATTATATGACGTCATTTTTTATAGACACTATAATCAGCTTCATTTTACTCATGTGTATTTGTTTAAAAATACTAAAGAATTTATGTATTTTTGTTCTAAATTATCTCAACTGAGGTGAATTCTTAAAAAAGTTTTTTGGCATTTTGCCTCACTAAGAACACAGTAATAGTGTCTGACTGATTATGACGTAACAAAAAAAAATTAGCCAATGAGAGGCCGTTATTGACCAATGGTAAAATTTATAGTGGCCTCTCATTGGCTAATTTTTTTTGTTACGTCATAATAAGTCAGACACTATTACTGTGTTCATTTTTAGTGAGGCAAAAGTTAAGAATCCACCTCAGTATTGTACATAGTTCCTTGGCTTATTTTTTTTGTTTAACAGTCCTTGTTTGTTTATAACTGCTGCGCTACTTTTTGACATTGATGTCCTTGGTGAGTTGTAAATTATTTCCATTAGATTAAGTTACTGTGTTACTCCTTGGGGTTTAATCTTTAATTAATTAACACATAGGAAATGATCATAGATAAACAGATATGTAAACAGACAAACTAACAAACAATATTAGATAGTATATAAGCCCAAAATTAATCATTATTTACAAGAGAAATTTCAAAAGTAGAAATCTAAATCAATTGTAGCTAAATAAGTATTAATTATTACCATTTATAAAAAAGGTTTCCCATTAAAGTGCCTAGTCACACGAAACCACCCCCCCCCCCCTCCCTTTACTTTGAAAATATTGAAATTTGTAAAGTAAGTTTTAGATCTGGTTAGGTTTAATCATAACCACTTGGTTAGGACACCGCAGTATGGGCCACCTAGAACCCTCCCCTGCATGGATAAGGCAAAAATAAAGCAAAAGAATTTTCTTCCTTATTTTCAACTATCTCAATTAGGGACGTTCTAGGGGTGATTATCCCCGCCCCCCCGTCCACCCACCCACCGTTCAAGGCCCCCAACCTCTGACAGTTATGGGTAAAAAGTTGAATTTGATTTTTAAATTAATTTTATGGCAATTTATATATATCTTTTTTGCTGTAAATACGGAAATGCGGGTATTTTACAACTGTTTTTACAACCTTCCTAATTGTTTAAAGCTTAGCTCTCATAAATATAGGAAGTGTCCGAAAGTCTGTGTTATACTACACATAGATGCAGAGGCGAATTATACTATCCACACCTTTCCGCAAGAATCCGCAAAGTGTGGCGATAAAATTAAGGCCTATATTTCATGTTTTCATTTACAGTTAAATCCTTCTTTCCCCTTCTTCAGAGATATTTAATTTTTTTAAAAAAATTAAAATCCTTATCATTAAAATCACTAAGACGACTTTCAATTTTTAGGATTAATATATTGCCTATCAAAAATATATTATATTGAAATACGATTATTGACAATTAATTAGATTATCTTTCGAAATGAAAAAAATTCTAAACTTATTTTTTATATCCCTGAAAATTTTACCTTTGTAAATTTGAAATAAATAATTGTCTGCTAATATGTTCATAACATTCACATAAACAACTCCCAGTGGTAAAAGAAAATAATATTAATTTGTTGTAATTTATAATAGATTTTTAATGTAATAGCGTTCGTATTTGATTTTATAAGATATAATCATTTATAAAAAAGTGTTATTAGGCAATTAGCATTGGAGTTTTTTTATTACAGTCATAGCAGAGCCGCATTATTTTGCGGTAACCATGACGAAATTTAAATTATCTCCCGCAAACATGTATTAAATTTGCAAATGAAAAAATAGGGCCCAGATGCAGTAGTCAGAAAGGATAGTTTGAATTTTCTAGGTTAAATGTTAAAATTTTTATAAATGGGGGGGGGGGGGGGTTCTAACACTTTTACGTAAACAGTGATTATAGGCTTTGTCTTTGGAGTGAGAGGATAAATTATTTCACAAAAAAGTTTCCTTTTGGGATGAAGTTTTCCTATTCAAAAAAATTAGGATTTGCCTCCAGGTCCAGGTACTGCAGGCCTCCAGGTGGATTCTGGACAGGTAGAAAAGTTCAAGTCAGAACAAAACTTATTTAACAAAAGTTGCTACTTTATGGGCAGTATGAACTTATTTGAAGAAAATTTTGAAATCATGCTCCAGGTTCAGGTACTGCAGGCCTCTAGGTGGATCCTGGACAGGTTAAAAACTGAAAATTTTTACTTTTGAAGTCAGAATAAAACTTATTTAACAAAAGTTGCTACTTTATGGGCAGTATGAACTAATTTGAAGAAAGTTTTTAAATCAGGCTCCATGTACAGGTACTGCAAGCCTCCAGGTGGACCATGGACAGTTAAAAACTGAAAATTTTCACTATTTAAGCTAGAAAAAAACTTTTTTAACAAAAGTTGTTACTTTATGGATGGTATGAACTAACTTGAAGAAAATCTTAAAATCAGGCTCCATGTTCAGTTACTGCAGGCCTCCAGGTGGATCCTGGACAGTAAAAAACTGAAAATTTTTACTATTTAAGTTAGAACAAACCTTATTTTAAAACCTGCTACTTTTTAGCTAGTTTACCTAATAAGCTTAAGATCTCGGTAACCACTGAACCGATCTGATTCTTCTCTTCAGGGTATATACCTGTTTAGGTCCTGTGGTGGTTTTAGGTTATTTTCTTTGGGCGTGGGACACCCCCAACCCCCCAAAAAATAAAAAAAAATTCCCCCTCATTTTTTTTTTGAAGATGTAGAGCCAGTGCCTCAATTTTTTTTTGATGATGCAAATGATGAAGATAAAGATCCACCCCATGTACTACATTTTTTTAAATTACTTCTTGGGGCAAAGCCCCTAGAGGCTAGGGGCAAAGCCGCCAGTAAATAAAATAGTAGAAATTTTAGTTTTTAACTGTCCAGGATCCACATGGAGGCCTGCGATACCTGAACATTGAGTCTAATTTCAAAATTTTCTCAAAATTTGTTCATACCATACATAAAGTAGCAACTTTTGTTAAATAAGTTTTTTTCTGACTTCAAAAGTAAAAATTTTCAGTTTTTACCTGTCCAGGATCCACCTGGAGCCCTGCAGTACCTGAAACTGGTTTTAATTTTTTTTTCAAATCAGTTCATACTATCCATAAAGTAAGTTTTTTTTCTAACTAGAATTTTTTTACCTGTCTAAAATCCACCTGGAGGCTAGCAGTATCTAAACCTGGAGGCCAAATAAATTTTTTTTTTAAATAGGAAAACTACATCCCAAAAGGATTTTTTTGTGAAATAATCTCTCCTCTCACTCTAAAGACAAAGCTTATAATCACTGTTTACGCAAAAGTGTCAGAACTCCCCCCCCCCCCCCTCTTAACACTAATTGAAAGGCCATAATTTATTGAATTAAAATGTGATTATCTTCCTATTAAATACAGTAGTAAGCGTTTTTTGCCTGTCCCGAAGGATCTTGCGAACCGCTGAACCAATATTGTTCTCCTTTATAGTGATGCTTCTTATAGGTTCTGGGAAGGTTTTAAACTATTTTTGGAGAGGGTGTCTTCACCCCACTCCCCCCCAAAAATATTATTTTTTTCTTTTGAAACTCAAATTTAACATGGGATGAGGTCGACTTTTCCCCCTCCTAAATTAAGTGCTCCTAGAGGCTTATAGGGGCGTAGCCGCTAGTATTATTTAAAGTAGTAAGCTTTTTTTGTCTGTAGCGAAGGATCTTGCTAATCGCTGACCCGATATGGTTCTTCTTTACACTGAAGCTTCCTATAGGTCCTGAGGTGGTTTTTGGCTATTCTATTTTTTAGGTAAAGTTTGGGTATGGTGTAAGGCTATTTTCTGCCCTTATTTATCCTTTAGAATAGAGCTTCTAGATGTTAGAGGCGCAGCCGCTTGTATATATCAAAGAGCGAAGCTTTTTTATCATTATTAAAAGCGAGTTTTTCTATAATTAGGGTTGGTCAGTCTGTTCGTCCGGAACGGATAGCTCATTTCGTTAATTATGGCATGTTAGAGTTGTCCTATCAATTTGAAACTTCAAATGTTGATTCCTTTCATAGTAAGGTACAATTTAGAAAGCGTAGCAACACTAAATTCAATACCAGAATGTCTGTATGTCCATTTTAAACATGTCGTTTTTTTACTTTTTCAACAACAAATTTGTATGTGATGTTATTATCCGATTGATCTGATTTTTGGAATACTGATTCCTAGGACAACAAAGTACAATTCCATAAGTGAAGCATTTCTATGATCATCTCCTAAAAATTATGTATGTCCTTAATTATTATCCTGTATTTCAGTAGTTTTTAACAAATTTACTTACAATTTTTTCGTCTTTTATATATTGATTAATGAGTTCTGACAATCTACAGGTGTTAAACTTCGTTTTTCAACTGTTTCAGAGCTTCGCTTTTATGGATGTTGTCATTCTTGTTTTTTAATGTCTATTTTTGGGGCGTCCAAATAATTACTGTTTGGAGGGAACAGGGGGCATAATTTCATTTTTCACACAATTGAAATGAGAGTGCGATCTAAATTTATGATCCTAGTATGTTAATCAGTGAAATCGTCATATTATAACTTTAGAATTAAGCTGGATATCTAAAAATGTTTCTTAACAGCCATTCTCCTTATTAAAATCTTTATTTTGCACACCTGCGGAATTTGAGGCTTGTGTGCGGCTGTCGATCCCTTGAAATTACTATTCTTAGCCCAACATAAGAAAACTGTATATTCTTTGATAACAGCTGATTTAGTAAACAAAACTTCCTTTTAATGAAAAATTATCTATTTTTGCAAAAATCGTGTTATAAATTTTTTTTTAAAGTTAGACAGCTTAAAAAATAAAAATAAATTATTTTTATTTTACACCTTTTTTTATTTTGCTGCCTTAATAAGGAAATATTTAATATATTTGAATCGGCTTAATGCAATTTTTTTCTTTTTTTTTATGATTATTCAATACGTATGAAAAAGTAACATTTAAAAATCTCGCCACAAGAAGATTTAACAAACAAAATATTGATTTTTAGTACAATTTGATTTTTAAGTTTTAGAAAAACTATAGAAATATTCATAGTTAAGTGTATGTTTACATTTTGAAAAAATTATTTTGCCCTGTTCTATTTAATTAGAACTTTTCAAAAAAACTTCATTTAATAAAAGATTAATATTTTTTAATGTTTTTTAAAACATATTACTTTAGATTGGTTAAAAGTTTATTTTTCTATGTGATTTAGGGGTTGCAATTTTTTTGCAAATTACGTTTTTTGGCTTTTCATTCAAATAAGTTGCACAATTCTGGTTTTTACTGTATAAATTTATTAAATGACTTCAGAAAAACATATTATAATCCTTACATTTACTTTTTTTTCTAACAATCTATTTTTTAGGAGACTTTTTATATCGCTGACAAATATGGCATTATTCTGCAAAAAAATATTTTTTTTGCAAATTTAAAGATATGAAAGTATTTAATAAATGGTTAACCTTAATTTTTGTTTAAGCAAAATGGATTATTGTTTCTTATAAGATGAAAATAAGGTATCGCAAATATTTGTTGCAATTTTAATGCGATTTTATTGCAAATAGGAAGACATAGGATTTTAGTTTTAACAGATTATGATTCTGGACCCAAAATTACATAGGACTGAAGTTTTCGTTTGTTGATTGCTGAAAGTTAAAGTTTCTTGCTCTAGAATCGCTATGTGACTATTTAATTATAGAGATATGTATTAATCAAATTTATCTAATACATAGTTTTTATTTTATCTATAAATAAAATGAAAAACTAAATCAACTGAAGGGGTAAATCTTTGCAATTAATAATTACTTAGACTGTTGATTCTTGGGACGATAAGGCAAATTTTAGGTGTCATAAAAGGATATTTCAACAATATCATGGCAATTTTGTAAACTTCGTGATTCCGTCAATAATATACAAACGCTTATTAATTTTGTTGTTATGAATGTTATATATCAATCTTGTTTTAATTCTAGTAGAACACTAATTTACATAGCAGTTCTTATAAAGATAACTAATAATTATCTTTGCTTTTCATATATTTAATTAGTTTTTTTAAATGATTTAACTCATATAAATAATGAAAATGTAATAAAAAATATAGATAAGTCAAATTTTTAATCAAGGCGTCGGCAACCGCAAACGCACCAAGGTTTGCGGCTGCAGGTGAATGTGGCTCAGAAATGCTGTTGCTTTGGAAGCTGTCAAATTGAAATTTAATGGGTTAAGCTGCGGCTAAAATTGGCTGAGGCTGTAGCTGAGGGTAAGGCATAATAAGCCACATGACGGTAAAGCTTATTGGGAATATAAGGCTTAAGGATTACTGAATTAAATTTATCTTCTTGGGTGGCTTTAAAGCTGAACGACTGATTTATAATGCTTATATAATCCACGCAGTTATCACTGCCGAGCCCCGATTTCAACATTTAACTAAATTTGTTTAAGTTAATTAAAATTTGTTAAATACTATGTAAATAATATATTAACGTCTGTCTGTTGGTTTAGAACTTATTAAATAGGTTAGCATTAAATAATTAAAAAGTAAATACTCACATAAATACAACATTAAATAAATCTTATTTGATAACGATTGGTTCATCTGTAAGTCTGTTATATCATGTGTTATGTATGTATATGCTTAAATCATAGATCCTATTAACTTTTTTATTCAGAAAGGTTAACTTTCGAAATTAAAGGATTTATTTAAAAGCGAGGCTTTTTTACATTTATAAATGCCCGTCTTTACGTTCGGGCGTATGTAGCTTTGGTTACAAATTTAGACTCACAACACGTGTCATCTTGTATGAGTACTTTTTTATCAATTAGGAACAATCTTTCAAGCGTAGCAACTGTATAATATTTACCTTCCATCTATATACAAAAGAACGCAAAATTTTGTATTATACTTTAAATCAACTTTAAAAATGAGGATTCATAAGACGATTTGCCACTTTAATAAGTCAATTTTGTTCAGATTTCTAATTATTATATATCTGTATTAACAATGTATATTTATAATATTTCCCTGTATGTAAATATTCATTTGTCTCATATTTAAGCTTTTACGAATTTTTATATTCTTTTTTTTCTCTCATAATTCCCAGACCAAATAGGATTAATATTAAAAAAAAAGTAACCAATTCGTGATTAATAATTACAGAGCATAATGACATATTTGTTTCTGACATTACATTTTTTACAGGGATCCAAAGGGATAAGACTGATGAGTTGATGAATATCCCCACTGATGATATACAAATTTACCCCTT
The DNA here is from genome assembly GCF_053477335.1 of Acartia tonsa. NCBI lineage: Eukaryota > Metazoa > Arthropoda > Copepoda > Calanoida > Acartiidae > Acartia > Acartia tonsa. Next base: position 28,453,420 of record NC_137270.1, read on the forward strand.
CTGTAGATTACAATTAGTTGTTTAAACGTTTAGACACTCAACTTAATACAAAAATCAATCTAAAATAAAAAAAACATTGTTATAAAACTTTGTAGACTAGTGTAATAAACAGCCCAATGTCCCCTACCTCCCTGTTTTTTAGCAGCACATCTACACTACCACATGGTTAGTTCTATTCATTCAAGGACATCCAAGCTATCTTTGATAAGGTAAATAAGGTGGGGCAATATTTTATTGTGCTTTCAAGGAAAGCTTATGTATGTCTTATTGGATTGTTTTCTTTAAAAAAGTTTTAACTTTATTGTGGAAGCTTACCAATTAAAATTTTTCTGGTAATAGTAGGAAAAAATAATAAATCAACAATAACTGACTTTTTTACGTAGACATGACCAAAATTAACACCCGTCATTTTGTTATATTAACCACTAAAAAGTTTATAGGGGAAATAAAATCTTACAAATTAAAATTAAGTGATCTAAAAATATTATTTAGCAAAGACAGTCTAAAATATGACTTCTTTATGAGAACAGACAACGGACGGGCAGATCAAAGTTATATTGTAGCCGAGCTACTGAAAATATATATAATTACCTTAAGTAACGGATTATAAGCGCTACACACCAAGGAAAGACCGTCATGTGCCTTCTTTATCATTAGATGCAGGCTTCCATTACGAGAATCAGTCTAAGCATGGATGGATAGATAGATTAAATTGATAAATAGATGGTGGATAAGTAGATTGATATACTAATTGTTGGATGGATAGATAGATCTTTGTATAAATAGATAGAAAGATAGATATTTAGATTTACAGACAGATGAACTGTTGAATGTATGAACCAGGGACAGGGTCCCCCCCCCCCCCTTCTTTACTACTTCCATTTAGTTAAAGCATAAAACAAGTTTTACGCCATCATTACAACACAAAAATATCCAAATTTTAAATTTTAAATGAAAACAATTTGCTCAATCGCGGCCCTTGGCATGGATTAATATTTAGATGGATAGATGAATAAGTAACATATAATCAAAACATTTAATAGATAGATGAAATAAAAGACAGAAAAAAGATTAATATTTAAAATTATTGATGATTAAAATTAAATATAGGTAAATATTGGAACTCTACCTGAATAGGAGTTCTAGTTTGTTTATTTTGATCCACCAGAGCCCAAGTATATTCAGAAGAAGGACTCGAACCTGTTGACTCACAACGGAATAGATACATCCTAAATAGATAGATAGATAGATAAAGTTAATCCACCAGAGCCCAGGTATATTCAGAAGAAGGACTCGAACCTGTTGACTCACAACGGAATAGATACATCCTAAATAGATAGATAGATAGATAAAGTTGATCCACCAGAGCCCAGGTATATTCAGAAGAAGGAATAGAACCTGTTGACTCATAACGAAATAGAAACATCCCAAATAGATAGATAGATAATTTTGATTAACTAGAGCCCAGGTATATTCAGAAGAAGGGCTCGAACCTATTGACTCGACGAAATAGATACACTGAAAGACAGATAGATAGATAGGTAGACAAGCTACTATTGTACATTATCGTCCTTGTTTGTTATTGATTGCTTTATAATGTATTCTGTGAAACAGATCTCAAACCCTCCTCGAGATTTATTTAGATTAATTTAAAGGTTACGTGAACAAGGGTGCCATGAGCGGTCATTTTTTCCGTCAAAATCTTTGTTACTGTTGAAGAAATATTTTAAAAAATTATATAACCTGTATTTTAGAGCGTAAACATTACCAATCACAGCTATAAATGCATATATTAAACACACAATTATTTGCCAAATGATGATCAAAACTATGCAAATACATCAACTTTCTGGACAGTATTACTCAGGGGCATGAAGGGATAAGACAATGACCGATAGATTGGTGTACATTCCCAATGATGATACACAGAATTACACCTTCTGCTGATAAAAAAAATAGTGTTTGAAACGTTTGGACACTCAACTTAATAAATAAAAATTCACAAATTCTCCACAGTTGTTAAGCCAACGAATAAAACAAAATGTTTTAAAACTTTTGGGACTAGATTAATAAACAGCCCATTGTCCCCTCTCTCTTTGGTAAATATTCCCTCTGGCACCATGGTTTATGTAAGATAAATAGTTGTGTCACAAGCAAGTAGGATTCAACCTGAATTAACCTTGCCTACACACAGCCAGGGAGGGAGGGGACATTCGGCTGTTTATTACACTAGTCCCCATACTTTTGTAATAAAGTTTTCTTATTCGTTGGCTTATGAACTTTTGAGACTTCAACTAATTTTGATTGGTTGGCTCATAAATTTGAGTTTCCAAACGTTTTAATAACTACTAATTGTAATCTACAGACAATTTTGTGTATAATCATTAGGTATGTACAACAATTTATCGGTTTTTGTCTTATCCCTTTGGATCTCTGACACAGAGCAAACAGAGAAAGTAAACATGCAGCTAGTTTTTTTTTATGCTTCCTTAATTTCTTCATTTTTTATTCAAATTTTTTAACATAAAGGTTTTAAAAGTAAAAATAGAGGAATGTGAATTTTTTCTTGGGGTGATATCTCTTGGAAGGGAAGTGGTACTCTCTCACACAAAATAGTTTTAAACATTACCTAGACCTATAAGAAGCTTAATTGCAAAGGCGAACCATATCGGTTCAGTGGTTAACGAGATCTCAAGCTATAGATATAATTTAAATACATTTTCGTTTGGATTTGAAATAAATGATGTTATATAAATTTCCTAACTAGCCTCTTGATATCATATCAAGATGATTTGATCGGATAAGAAGTGAAAAATTACAGAGGAAATGTAATTATAAAAATGAGGAAAAAAATACTAGAAAATAACACGATTTTATTATTTAAACTTTAGTATCTGATTACATTTATTTCAATGATTAGTCCTTTTTAGCTAATCACAATGTCAGGATATCTTACTTACTGTATCTTTGATTCTTACATGAAAGTAACAGGATGTCTAACCATTGGATCTCTAATTAAGTGAAGCTTTTCATAGAGGTCCAGGGTATGTTTATATATTAAAACCGGCCAAAATATTCTTTTTACTCTTTCTTTTTAAGAACAAAAATATGCAGTGGAGAATTCAATTCCTCCCCTTTCTTACCTGAATGCCCCCAGAGGCCTCTAAGGGGCGGAATGGCTAGTCATATACTTTATAAATAGCATCTAACAATGCTTGATGCAAAAAGCATATTAAAAGTAAGACATTTCTTTATGATAAAAGTTTTGTTCAAAAGTTTTCTCCTATCTGGAATAAAAAAGTGAAAGTTTTTAATAAAGATGGATAAGAAATATATAATTAGCTGCAGTCAGTCAGTCATAATGGAATAATATATAGAATTTTACAATTTTTATATACAGTTTTCACTAGTTTAAATTATTGATTTCTTTGAAGATACGTAAAAGCATTTTTTAGTGGCTATAAAAATTAACGTCATACAATACAAATGACCAATTATCGGCCAAGAAACAGTCTAAATTACCAATGGCATGCCAGTATACATTTAAATTGACCACTGCAATGGTAGGCCAGTGTGACCTCAATTTTTAGGCACTATAAAAAAGCTTCATATGCGTGTATTTTTGTGTAAGCTTTCTTATTTATATAAAAACAACATTTTTTTCTTTGGCCAAAATTGTCTGTATTATTAACATTGGTCATGATGGTCTTAACTTTTGAGCAGCTTTGATAACAAAACCAAAATATATTTTCTGTTATTTTATTGTGTAAGTGAAATAAATCTGTAAAGAAATGTTCATAGCCTTGCGGCGGATAGAGAGGGGACAATGGGATGTTTATTAAACTAGTCCCCAGAGTTTTAAAATAACGTTTTCTAATTCCTTGGGTTAACAACTTTGGAAACTTTTTATTGGAAGATTCAGTAAGTTGGAGTGTTACTATTCAAACGTTTCAACCACTAATTTTAATCTACAGAAGGAGTAATTTTATGTATCATAATTTGGGATATTTGTACATCAATTTATCGGCCATTGTCTTATCCCTGATATCCTTGACACAAATCAAATAAAACCACTTTCATTATACCACAGTTTTGCCATTTTTACCATTTTGCCACTAAATACGTAAATACTACATCCTCACCAAAAATTGCAGTTGTTTTAGTATGCTAAAAATTTAATATTGTTTTTTTAAATAGTTGGATATGGCTTTTAATATATTTTAAACCGTTTCATCTAACATATCACAAATTAAAGTCATATAACTATTGAGAAAAAAAATATTAAAAGAAGAGGGGGGTAAATCTAGGAATAATGTATAACCAACAAGCGAAATAAATCTAAAATAATATTTGGGGGGCAGATGTAGGGGTACGTTGTGTTGACCCCTATAGGTTTCGTGATTTCAATTAAGTTCGTTGTTGGTATAAACTGGGAAGTATTAAATATATTAGTTATAAATATAAAAAGAAGGCTAAGTTTTGCCTACATACAAAATAAAGGATTGTTTCAATATGTGTTATTACATCACACATTCATATTAGGTGGAACATTTACAAAACACAAAGCAATTTTTCACATTGAACATTCGAGGATTTTTTTATATTAAATTTAAAAGATTTTCTTGTACTTTTTATACATACATAATATCTTTCTTGAGAACAAAAGTTATGGATAAAACATAAAAGAGGAATAAAAAAAGAACAATTTAAATTTTTTTTGAGTATGATCTTTTTGTAGATACTAGGTATATATTTTTTCCATCTAACAAAGGGGAAGATTTATCGTGTAAATAAGTGTAGCATTCATCTTTAGACTTGCATCATCAAGTTCCCTGTTAGAAAGGAACCATTGTGTTGACAAAAATTTATTTTATGATAATTATTTTATGATTATTGAATAAATGTGGTAATGGTTGACATATTACTGGTAATGGCTGTCGTAATTAGAGCTAAACTTTTTCTATTGTTTGTATATCATATTACCTAAAATTCAGCAATACTTATTTTTTGCAAAATTACTATATCCTATTATGTAAAGTAGTAACCTTACTAAACGTCGAACCGATATGGTTCTCCTTTTCAGTAAAGCTTCTAAGAAGTCCCGGGATAGTTCTAGGCTATCTTATTTTTATGTAAGTCTGGGTATGGTTTTAGGCTTTTTGTATACCCCTTCGCATCCCTTCCAATATAGAGCCCCTAGATGTTACTGGGTGCAGCCGCTTGTACTTCTTGAATTACTGTATTGATATGATAACAGCAAAAAAGTGTTTCACAGGATTCTGTACAGTTTAAAGTACATGAACATTGCATTCAATATATAAATATGCATATTCTACTATCATAGAGTGATCAACACAGTTTTTAAACATTTTAAAGTTTTTAATTAGACTAATACACAGTGTTTCATTGTTCAATAACAAATCATCAATTGATTCGTAATAGTTATTTATCGCATCGTATCATAAACAACTTTCCGCGGATATAGAATGTACAATTATAAGATTAAAACCATTATTTTTAGCCCCGAGTTGCCGAAGGCACGGGCTAAAAAAACTGATTTTAAACTGATTGTACATTTTTATATTCGTAGAAAGCTGGATATAATACGATGCTAGACATAGTTTTTTCGTATGGATGAGAACCGGTTCCTATCCACCGGATTCGAATGAATACGAGAAAATACGTAAAAATATTAATTTTTGATGAATAATTTAAGATCCTGATTCTTTTTTGTTAGAACCCATTTTGCCCAGTGATTAGTTTGATCGGACAGTCAGAAAGACATAATAAGTACCTATTTTCTAGTAGGCCAATAACAATTCATTCTACATCAATTTTAAAGAAGATAAAACGTTATATTGGATTCAAAATTTAAAGCAATTTGATATTAGAACAAAGAGTTTTCGCTGTTTTCTTTCACAGGGGGGGACTAACTAGAATTAACCCCTCTTTTCTTTCACTTGTAGAGGGGATGTTTAACCCTGTCCCATCCAAAGAATTGGTAAACACGAAGTATTTCTTAAACAAATAAGTTCCCCTTTATTCATTGGATAAATTGTTTACATAGAGGGATTTGACATTCAACACAGAGATTTAAGAAAGAAAAATATGTCATAAATTTGGAAACTAATGTTTTTTTCCCAGTAATTTGTGGGCAATAGGTATCATCCTTGTTTTTTTTGCTGTTCTCAAAATTTTCTAGACATAGAACAAATAAATTTCAATGATGGGTCTAAGGAATTTGTCATATTTAGTGACTTTTAGACAATGCTTATAAAAAATTAACAATTTTCAAATAACAAAATATGTAAGCTAAAAAGAAATACATTTTTGGTGAAATTTTTATAATCTCGTTATGTTATTTCTTATTGAAATTTCAAGACAAACTCAACAAAGTCTTTTCTTTTCCCTTTCTTTCATCAACATTTATAGTAAAACAATTTGTATTGTTTACTTAAACATTCAATAATATTGATTAAAACCAAAATTATTCTACTCAAACATCAGTCGTACTGTGGTCAGTATCAGAATTTAAACCCTAAACAAGAATGCAACAATTTATAGTTTAAATAGATTTCAAAACGTAAAATGATTATATTACCATCTTTGTAATTTATTTAATTCACTGAAGAAAAAGACAGACGATAGAAAGAAAATAAAGTAGCGGGGTCACCTTTCTTTGATAGGTTAGGTTAGGTTAGGTAAACGTTCATGTTTGCCCAAAAGGGTTAAGAAATTGGCCCCACCGGGTTAGAGCCTCCGCAGAAGCTAGATATAAGAGAAAAGTTACTGTGAAAATACGACGAATCCCGCTACTTCGCTTTCTTTCCATGATCCAAAAAATAAGTTTTAATCCGTGAAAAGTGTTTTATAAGTTACATGATATTTATTATAATTTGTATATATTAATTTAAGACACTTTGACTAAAAAATAGCGTTTGTGTTTATTGCCTACATAATATTTATTTATAGGATATATACGATACATTTAATTTTATCCCAAACCAGAACCGAAAATTGTCAAGTAGAAAATTAAAACAGATTCGAGTAAAAAATACTTTCTTTATTCATAATTATGCATATTTATTTGTTGGGGTCATTCATTATTAGAAAAACTTATCCCCAAAACTTTTTGATTAAATATTAAGGAAAATAACCATTAACACAAAGTTATTGTAAAGGATTTTTTTGTCATGTATTTATTAGAATGATACAAAAAAAAATGAAATTTATTAAATACTTTTTCATCTTTCATATTTCTTTTCAGGCATTTAAAATATAATGCTTTAAATGTAACTTTTAGCATCTTATTAGGCGAATTAGATAAATTAAAAGATAATGGACAAAATTAATAAAGGTTGTCAAATTGAAAATATTGTATAGGCTAATAAAACACATCGAAAATGTATAATCATCGTGATAATTCATAGTAACCCTCAAACAGGCCATCAAAATTCGTTACAAATCCTAAGAGAACACAGCGATAGAATCTGATAAAAATCTGGACTGACTAGCCATATATTCTTCAGTCCGGTTTTCTTTAGTGAGTGAGTGGTTAAGACGCCCCCCCCCCCTTACGGTTCTTGGGTTGGATAATTCGAGTCAAAGAATCACCATTTAGATGTAGAAATTTGGGTCTAACGACTCATAATAAATTACATATCTGATATATCATAAATACACATGGTTGTATTTAATTCCTTTACATGAGAACACAATAGTGAAAACATCTAAAATACAATGACCTATTTCCAGTTAGAATGTACAGTACAGAAACAAATATAATTTTCTTGACACTATACAACTGTCTCTGTTATTCATCAATTAACAAAAGATAAATCCATCTTCATATTAACACCTTACCAAACTTAATTTCCATAAGCACAGCCCCTCTGTAAGTTAGGTTTGCCGGAAATTACCCGTAAATATACAAAAGTATTATCTTTTGTTTTCTTTTTGTCATTCCCATACAAATATTTAAACATGATATTTCGGTGAATATAACATAATTACACCTTAATGGGGTCTCACCAGATAACATAATTGCTTGCATGTATTCTTAAAATTAATTCGCAAAAAATTACATTTTTTTAAAAAATAAATTTAATTTAGTTTTTTTATTATCAAATAGAAAGATTTCGAAAGTACTCAGTTCTCAAAAACTACGTAACAATATAAAGTAAATTGTGTACGTTTTGTATTTATTGAAATGCGTCAAATGTAAAGGGAAATTAATTTTATTTTTACTGTAAAATTGTTCAGTTCAATAATCATGATAAATAAGAGAGAGGAAAATGGAGGGATACATTTAACAAGTGTCTTGCATTTTAGAACTGTAAAACTGAAAAATAAATAACATTTTGACCCTTTTTAAAGCATAATGATATCAAAATGAATACTTCTATTGTCAAACCGCGGTATCCCTGATTAACCAGAGAGAGAGGGGACAATGAGCTGTGTATTATATTAGTCCCCAAATTTTTCAATAACGTTTTCTTATTCGTTGGCTTAATAACTTTGGGGTCTTTTACTGAATTTTGATTCGTTGGTTTTTCAAGTTGAGTGTTCACACATTCTAACCAATAATTTTATTCTACACAAGGGGTAATTGTGTTTGTCATCATTGGCTAATGTCTTATCCCTTAGATCCCTGCTTCTTAACCCTGAACTTGAAAATTAACCACAGTTTAGGATGGAAAACTTATTACAACTTGGCAGACTAGAGACAGTAAAATAGAAATTACTTTGAAAAACTTCCCTTTTTATTTAATGTAATATTTATTCCGGTATTGTTAAAGAAGTAAATGTATATTTTTCCCAAAAATTTTATTTCTTAAAATTTTAAGCTGCACAATTGTTTCCTTAGTAAAAAAACAATGGTCTGTTTGTCTGTATGTCTGTGTTCTGTAAGCTAAACTTTTTGCTGCAAATCTTGAACACAGTAATAGTGTCTGACTGATTATGACGTAACAAAAAAAATTAGCCAATGAGGGGCCGTTATGGACCAATGGTAAAATTTATAGTGGCCTCTCATTGGCTAATTTTTTTTGTTACGTCATAATCAGTCAGACACTATTACTGTGTTCCAAATCTTTATTTTTTAGAAAAGCTTAGATTATATAATTTAAAATAATTAAATTAAAGCTAATTTACATGTTAAAAAGCTATTCTTTTTTTATGTATCTAAGATATAAACATATTACACAATATTATTATAAGACTTTTGTGTTTTATAGGATAATAAACAATATATAAGACTGGCTATTTAGCTAAATTTAAAAATATATAAAAAGCCCTATTTACCATGGATTGAGGGAGAGGACTTTGGACGAAAAGTAATTTTCTAACATCTTACATGTGAAATTTTTCTTTTCAATACCTATCCAAACCTAGATTTGGACCATCGAAACTCGCCTATTTTTTATCCTGCAATGCATTATCCCCGTGGGGTTCTTTTTCTGTTGGGCTCTTCTTACCCTAACTGAACAAATAATATAAATAAATATCTAAAATACTATTTTCTTTTGAAAAGTTTTTTTCTGATCTATTTAAAATGTGAGAGAAACTGTCACAAAAGAAGTACAGACATAAAAATTTAACGCCAATTGTCATATCCTTATCTCCCTTATTTACCTAAACTTATAAAAGTGCTGCATTGCCTCTTAAAAAGAAATTTTTCTTTACACGAATAAAGAGATATGTGTTTTGAAAAAAAATTAATTCTATCAGATTTATGGACACAACCCAATCTTTCCCGATTTTGTATAATTTTTGAGGAACACGATTCCAGTGACGTCATATTTTTCTTTCCCGAAAAAGGGAAGGGGGGGAGAAAAAAAGAGATGGGAGAAAAGGGGGTTTTCCCCATCTATTTTGAAGAGATTTTCTTCCCCCCTTCCCTTTTTCGGGAAAGAAAAATATGACGTCACTGGAATCGTGTTCCTCAAAAATTATACAAAATCGGGAAAGATTGGGTTGTGTCAGATTTATGGGACACTATTTCAACCTTTCCTGAAAACTATTTCAAATATATGATTTATTCTACCAATTTTGCCCAATAATATTTTCTATAACTAAGGTATGTTTGTCCGTTTGTTCGTTATGGCTAAACAAATAATACATTTTGTTTTTCTTTATAATGTTTGTAACGCCTGTAGCAAAAAATCTCCCAAAATTTATAAATTTTCAAACTTTTACCTAGGGCTTTAACTCAAGAAATGTAAAAAGCTGGTTGATTAATGATTAAACAAGTCCAGAACCGTTTAATGCTTAACTATGTGCAAATCATGGACGTCAAACTTAAATTGATTAGATTAATGCCAATGCATAAAAAAGGTTTAATAGGTATTTATCGCATCGTCTTATAAACAGCTTTCCGTGGATATAAAAATGTACAATTTTAATTTTTAAACTAGTTTTGTTAGCCCCGAGATTCCAAAGGTAACAAAACTTGTTTATATTATATAATAATTGTACATTTTTATATTCTTAAAAACTGGATATTGAGATACGCTACATGATTTTTCAGTATGGCCTAGATCCAGTTCTAATCCAGCGGATATTAATTGGTTTCGAAGCTTTACTGAAAAGATATTTTTCTTCTGCGTTATATTTATTTTTTGACTGTGTTTTTTTTATGTTTTCGTCCTTGTTCTAACTCCTTTAATTCTAAATTTATGATGAAAATGAAAAAAAATAAAAAAAATTGTTTTATTTAAGTTTTGTGTTGATAACCATGAAACATTTTTACTTAACTTTTTCATCGAGAATTAAATGTTAAAATATTTTTGCGAATAAATTGTTTAAAATAAGATTGACAAAATTACAACACAAAATACATTAAAAATCAAATTTATTTCAAGATAAAAAGGTTTAAAAAGACGAATTAATATATTCTTATACTAAAGTAACATGATGTCTTTCTGTTTGTTCCGAAGGATCCTGCTAACTGTTGAGCCGATATTGTTTTCCTTTACAGGGTAGCTTCAAATAAGTCCTGAGAAGATTTATAACTATTTTGATTTTCTTTTTTTATTGCTAAACAATTTCAATTGAAGGTATATAACAAAAACTAACTGCTGGTGTCGTGTCCCTTCCTTCCGTGGTGAATATAAAAGAAATGAATCTAAAATCTGAAGTTTGTATATATTGAGCCAATTCTACTTTTTATTTCATCCACCTGATTTCAGCAGCGTGTACAAACAAGATTAGCATGGTTTTCAAACATTATCATTAGAGGCCTAAGAATTACTCCCTGCCTAAGAATAGTTATTATCGCATCAAAATAAAGACAGGTTTCTGCGGATAGTAATCAAAATACAGGATTAATTCCAGTATGACCCGATAGGTCAAAGGCCGGGCCATCAAATAGAGATTTATTTTATAATGCGATTCGATATATTATTTTTTTGGAATGACTTAGAACCAGTTCTAATCCAGCAAAAACTAATAGGATTCGAAGACTTACCAGAAAATACTTCGGTCACGTTGTTTTATGCAAGTATCAAGAATATAGTCAATACACATTGTTGAAAGAGCGTCAATTGGACTTGATGAGCTGTTTACCAAAAAATATTTTTACGGCCGCTAGATGAGCTCAGTTATATTTTTTTTTGTGATTTCTCTAAGGAGGGTGGGGGTACCCCCCTCACATAAAATTATATACCTTCCAAATTAATATGAAAAGCTACCCTGTAAAGGAGAACCATATCGGTTCATCGTTTAGTGAGATTCTTCGGTACAGACAGGTTTTACCTTATTTTTAGGATTGTTAGATTCATATTTAAAATATTCTTTCTTTAAAGAAAACGTTCAGGGTACTTTAATCAAAGGAAATTTGGTATACTTATATTTCTAACTTTCAAAGTATAATGCATGATATTAATCCCTAAATTAACCTTACTGAAGATGCCCTTGAAAACAAAGCTAGATGTTTTTATATAAGTGTAAAGAAAGGAATGTTAGGAATGAAAACAATGCAGACGAAAACAAATAATTCAACTTTTAGAGTCGGATTCTTAAAAAAGAAGTTTTGGTTCTCGGACCCAAACTACTTACTTATGGTTGTTGTTTTTTTTATCAGCCTTCATATTGAATAACTTGTATTTTCTTACAAAGGGGTATTTTGGGAAAAGATGGAAGGATATTTTTCAAACAGTGTAATTTTAAGGATTAGACTTTTGGAAAAGTGGGTTTAATTGGAAACTTCAATACATATGTGTGTTCCTATTCCAATGTACGTAAGAGAGTTCAAATTATCTATTATTAGATGTAGGAGGAAAATAAAATCATCTTGAATAGCTAATAATGTTACTTTGTCTCTGGATTTTTCTGTCAAATTTTTTGTATAGGTACGTTTCTCGAATAAGAATAAAACAATAGAGGGTGAAGGGGTTAAATAACTTAATTTATGTCCCAACCCCGAGGACTCTGTGCTGAGTTTCAATTAGGTCGTTGAAATGGCGTCGGGAATATTAACACGTCCAAGTCGCTACAAAATAGCAGAAAGTAGTTTGCTAGCAGACGAGAAGGTCCCCAACAGGAGGATTCAGGTAGTTGTCTGGTTATACAATACATCTATATTTATAGATTTATTTTTCACGCAACTAAAACCTTAAAGGGCGGAGTCTGTTCTTTTTCTAATGCTAATTATTTTAAAAGTATTGTGAAAATACAATTAACACTTCAAGACAAAGCTATATATGAACTTGTTGGATGTTTAACGTACTAAAACTGCGCAGCTTACCTAGAATTGATGGTATCCGTTGGTTTCTCTGTGATCTTCACTCCAATTGGTGGCACTTAATAGAAATAATGATATAACACTAAGAGAAGATAATGAAAACTTTTAAGAGATAATAAAATAATTTTTTTTAATAATCATAAAAGTTTTATATTAAATATTGAGCTAAAAATGTACAGTAAATTAGCTTATTATTGACTGTATCTAGAACGTAAACCTGTCATTGGATTTTTTTTTATTATAATCATACTTACATATAACGTTGACTAAAGCACTGATTGTAGAGACTATTCGTCCAAGAATTTTGACAACACACTCTACTGTGCTTCCATTATCAGACCTAAAACAAACAAGCATAATTAATAAAATATTTCATATTGAGTAGCAAGTTTTGTTTATAAAGTAAAAGATTTGAAAAAACAAGAATGACAACATCCATAAGTAGCGAAGCTCAAAATTTTGGATGGACATCCGGAAGAGCTATATAGCAATGTCATGAAAAAACTTGGTTGAAATATGTAGAAAGTGAACTTATTTAATCCCTAAAAATTACAGATGTGTGTCTTAATAGGATCCGAGAAAATCTCGTTTTCCCCAATTTTTTTTCAGACGGAAAGAAAAGACGAACATTTCAAATCATAAAGTAGCTTCGCTACTAAAAACAGCTGGAATAATTCGGTGATATGTTTCATATAGGTCTTGGGTTCAGAAATGTGGTTTAGGTATATAGTCTACAGATGTAAGATATAAAATATTTTGGATTTAGACTTAGTCAAAGTTTTACTTAAATATTTTTTTATTTGTTAAAAAATCAGAATTAAGAAGGAAGTACAATTGTAATTTCTTATTTAAACAAAAAGAGCAATTTCTTTTATTTTCAAGGCGTGCCAAATAATGACCTAAAATTTGATGCTGGGAATAATACAGCAAAATTATAATGAAATATGAAAAGAATATGTTTATAACAAGTAATAACATCTAATATATTTAGCAATTCCTCCTTTTAATTTTACACAAATCTATGCCAATTTCTTAATTTTAGAAACTTTCAACAAAGGGGACAGTGGAAAGTGTCATGTGTGACGTCATAAAATTTGTCTATTATCCATTTGTAGGGGTTTCCTTTACTTCTTCTCCTATCATCCTTCCTTTCTGACGTCACACATGACACTTTCCATTTTCTCTTAACAAAGCTTAATAGCTATCTAAGTTTTGTTAAATAAAACCAATACTTCAAGACTTAAGAAAAAGTTGACATATTATTGACAAATAATTCTTTGATGAACTATATTTGATTAGCCAGTAAAACTACCAAAAAATACTATTTTGAACAGCAAAGATTGCTTAACTTAGCTTTCTAAATGTAGTATATGTTTTATTTCATAATAATGTATAGACAAAACTCAAAAACACTCATATTCATCACATATGCTTAAGTTTCAAATTTGATGTCTCTAAATCAAAAATTTCGCTCACACGAGCCATTCAAAGTTTTGCAAAGATCTCGAGGATCATGACCTGCAAGACTATTCTTGGAACATGAAATTGACTTGGACATCTATATTTTATATCACTTTGTACTACAAAATCGTTTTGGCCCTATAAAATACCTTCTTTAGTTAAATAATTTTACTTTTTACCTAGATACGCGGTTTGAGAAATAGTATTTTTGTGACCATATTAATTTTCTTTCAATATTTTACATCTCATAAATTCAATGAAATATTGTAATGCAGAGCTTCTTAATGTAATAGTTGTCCTTCTTGAACAATATTCTAAGTTATGTTTATGTATTTTTGCATAAACATACTTTTTGTTGTCCAACAGTTAGGGAAACAAAAACAGACATTGTTATATTTATTATTGTAGTGCCATACAACAATCAAAATTGTAATTATAGGATTTTGGAGAGAAAAAATTTAATCATTTAAAGTAGGGGTAAATAATCCGGAAAAATATTTTGAACCTTTAACCTGTCCTGATTTTAATAGTGCTCTTAAATGATGAACTTACTTTTAATAGGTACGCCATGTGATAAATACACGTGCATTGATTTGCTTACTACAGATAGAAAAACTATTGGACTCAAGATAAAAAGGATTTAATTTGATTGATGAGCACAATGAAACTAATATCTGCTGATATTTCATTAATGTATTGGCTGTTCATTAATCTATTATAATTATTTTATTAAAATAAATTTATTATAAGTTTTATCTTTCATTCACACGTGTGACTCTAAAACTGTTATTTTTGAACAAAATATTGCATAAAAAGAAATATCAATATCACAACATTAAGGTACTAATATTATTAAATTACAGTATCATTTTGAAAATCAATGAAATGTTAAGAATGTTTTTGGCTATAAATTTAAAAACAAAGAGAAAAGTAGCAGAAAATTTCTTAATTAAACTATTTCTGCAATGAATCTATTCAAATATTTTTGAAATTCCTTTTGAAAAGCTTACCTGGAAAGACTATTGATGCTTAAATATGTCACATTTCCATCTGTGGTCTCTGTTAATTTGGAACCCTAAAAAATAGATTTATGTTTAAATATATTGGAATAGTTTTTGACTATTATCAAACTAGACTTTAATAGATGTTTAGAGTAATTTGCTACCCATGATTATATTAAAGCTTCAAATTAGTTCTGAGGCAGTTTTTTTGTTATGTATTCAGAAATGGGTTGTCAACTGCTACTTGTTAAGTCATGGTCATGGGTAAAAATATCTATGAATAATATGTTTCAGAAAAATTATATAAATGGTGTTCTTAATATTTTAAAATGCCTTCATAACAAAATTGCAAACTCTTTAAACAACATTTCTGGAAATGCAAAAACAATTTAGCCCAAGGAAAATAATAATTTGCAGAAAATCTTGGAGGAAAATCATATTTTAATTTCAATTAACGAGATACAATTTTGAACATTTTAGCAAATTATGATTTGTGGGGTATTTCAAATTTAATATATCTTTCTCAGAATGTAATGAGATGGGAAGTAATTTCTTTATAAAAGAAAGTAAGCCCTAATCTTTGGCCAACTTCTGTTTGAATTAATTCAACATAGTAGCAAACTTGCCAACATTTAATGACACTGTAATGACAAACTTATGGCACCTTTACAATCTAACTTTTAATAAAGATTTAACAAAATTAAAATGTAACAAATGGTGCAAAAGGAGAAAGTGTGTAAAAAGGATTAAATTTGATACAAATATGAGGAATAATTTTCATTTTCCTGAATGAAATATTTTAATTTCATTTTTAGGAGTAGATTACTCTTTAACACATTTTCAATTTATTCTTTTGTATAAATGTTTTACAGTTTTAATAAAACATAAAACTTAATTCTTGGTTTGTTTTACTGTAAAAAGAGTTTAATATTATTATAGTTATTTATTTTTGTCTATTTCCACTACATTAATCTTTATTTAAAACACCAGACTATTTATTTTATTTCCATTATATTTCTCTCTTGCAGCCTTGAACTTAACAAAAGTAAAACAGTATAAAACTTTTAAAGTAAATATAGGGATTTAATTTAGAAGTCCTTGCATAATTACTTTCACATGATTTTTAATTGACTAAAACAAATAATCATTAATAATTTAGCATTCAGATTAACAATTAATGTTTGTTAGTCTAGAATAAGCTATATCCAAAAAGTTTAAAAAGCAAGTGAATAATCTCAAAAAAGTTTTTTAACATTAAGAATCATCTCTTGATCAGAAATTTCTTTGTTTAGGACTTTATGCAGGTTCTAATAAAAATAACAATTTTAATGGAATAATACACGGCAACGTTGTTGAAAAGAGACTATCCAAGGAAAAACTCACAGCTCAATTTAAGAAATATATTTCGATTAAATAACATCTAATCCTTGTCAACCTGCACAAAATTAACCATATTTCATATATTTATAATAAAATCAGATACATATTTTTAAACAATATAGGTTATTTTAAAGTAAAGAAAAAACAAAATAATGAAAAAGTGCTTGCAAATACAGAAAAAAGTTAAATACATATATTATAATGAATATGGTTATCCCTTCTTTATCATAGTTCTTTACTGTACAAAGGTTTGTTTGATACTGAGCAATTTAACCGCTGTTTTTGGTGTAAAGGGAAGGGATAAAATGAAAGGGGGTTTAAAAGAAGACTGTTAATGGTAATGAGTTGCATTTGTTTTGGGCCAAGGCATTCCCCTTACTCAATCTACCAATGTTGCACACCTGACATAGTAACAGTTTAACATCTTCAGTTATGACATGGTGTTAAACTGAGATTCAAACCTGTAACCTCCCAAACGATGAGCGGTTGCGCTACATGTTGAGCTACATGTATAGCTTTGAGTTTGATTACCAAAAAGTCCCTATTTAAAAAAAATCACCTGTGATGTTTGAACAAGTTTTCTGTTCCAAAGCCAGTGAGCTTCCCCAACTGGTTTACCTAGATAGATAGATAAATTGATAGATACACAGGCAGATATTTATTTAGAGAAAGATAAAGATAGATATTCCACTTGATAAAGTTTTCAGATGCATCCTTTTATTAAACCAAATTAGCAGAAAAAACGGATATATGGAGCTATACAAAGAAATCAGGAATATAGGATTTTAATAATGTTGTATTTGTATTATTCTCTATTGGAGTGTTAAAATAGTTGACGGTTCTTTATCTAGACCTAACCCCCATTATAAAATTATCAATAAGAAAACTCTAAAAATAAATTTATGTCAGATGTGAGTCATTAGTTAATGAAGAAGAGAAGCCTGCATTGGCATATAAACGGGCACAATACAAAGCTTGTACTTACAGTCCAAGATTTAACATAATTGTATAAATCTGATACAAAAATGTATGTTTCAAATAGGAAAAAAATTATTGATCATTCAAGTAAAAAAATCAATTTCAATAATAATCTACATTTGGAAACCTAATTTAGAAACTAAATACCTATCATTGTAGCTGATAGAGTTATCGGAATCTTGCAAAAAATTAAGAAGCTGCAAAGTTTATTTATAGTGTGCATATCAGACAACAAAATATGTGTTTTGATGAAATTTTTAGTGGTTGCAAATTTGCTATGCTATGAAATTATGAATTACACATAATCTAAAAATATACTTAGGTATACACATCCCTGAAAAAGTTATACCTATATCTACCCAAAAAAACTTTATTATTGTTACCATTGAACAGTAACTGTCCTATTTTTGGTTACTTTGAAAACACACCACTTCATATTGCACCAATTTGTGGAATAAAGATTTTTTTACACATCCCATCACCTACTTTTTAGGTAAAATACATTAGATCGTTAGTGTTTCAAATATGTATATACGACTCCCCCACCGGATTATTTTCATCTAAAAAAAAGAGGGAGTTGGTAAGAATGGATAATATATTAGAACAAGAGTTTATCACCCTTTCCCCATACCCTAGAGATTTTTTTTATGGGAAGAATATAAAATCATTGGAAAAGACAAGTTAAAACTCAGCACGTTACCCTTGGATTTAAACTAACCTTAGGTACACACAAACATGGTCTTAACGAACGAATATAACTCTCAGGGCTTAGTATCCCAACCCCATCACTTCCTCTATAACCAATATTTCTATAATGTAAATAAATAAGTGGGTGGGGAGTATATTTAGGTACTGTGATGATTACTGAAAGGAATATTTACCCTTATTTTTTATGTTTGAAGAAATACTTGACTTATGTAAGGTTCATGTTCCCTCCTTTTCTAGCATTATATTATAGACCTTTATCTGTCTATGTCCAAAATATTCTTGCTGTTTAAATGATTCTAATAATTCAAAAAGTTTTTCAACAGATAGATAAATAGATAGAAACCAGGGATCTAAAGGAATAAGACAATGTATAATAATTCCATTTTCATCCCCAATGATGATACACAAAATGCCCCTCTGTAGGTAGATTACAATAAGTGGTTGAAACGTTTGAACACTCAACTTATTGAACAAACTAATCAAAATTCATAAAAAGTCTCCAAAATTGTTAAGCAAACAAATATAAAACGTTTGGACTAGTTTATTAAAGAGCCGAATGTCCCCTCCCTCCTTGATAGGAACCAATGTAAATAGGTACATATGTACATTGTAAATTAATGTTACCTCCATTGTGATCACATGTAAGATTAAGACTGGAGCCCAATGGAGCAGCAATAGGCTTCGTCACCATGGAATTATCCTCCGTCCGCATTATTCTGTGTTTGTCTGGCGGTACTGAATAGATAGATAGATAGATAAATAGATAGACTTCTGGGAGCAACGTATATATATATTTATAATACAAAGTAGAACGATGTTTGTTTGCCTGTTTGTTTGTTTGTAGCGAAGGATCTCGCTAACCGCTGAACCGATCGGGTTCTCCTTTACTAGGTATCTTCTCATAGGTCCCAGGAAGGTTTATGTCGGACACCCCCAACCCTCCCGAAAAATGAAAAATACCCCCCCAAAAAAAAATCTTTTTAAAACTAAAATTAAAGTAGTTATCGACTAACCCCCCCCCCTCCCCCAAAAAAAAAGCAAAGCCCCTAAAGGCTATGGGCGAAGCTGATACAAAAATAGACAATTGAATTAGATTCATAGATAGACATGGTAATCATTGAATTAGATAGATTGATAAACATGGTATTGATTGATGGATTTGTGAGTTTATGGATAGAGAGAATAAGTTGATATTAAAATTCCTACCTATAGTAGTTAGATGAATATTTGAGCTAACTGAAGGTGTTTCTTGATAGTCCACTCTACACCTATAATATATGATACATTTTATTATTTAAGGTAGTAAGCTTTTTTGTATGTAGCGAAGGATCTCAAGAAATTGAATTTGGATATCCACATCATAGCCGAGAAATTTACCATTCCATTACTAACGGACTGACGAACAATGCAAATTATAGAACAGCTTCGCTACTAAAAACGATTACTGTATCTTGATCTATTGATTGATTTTTTAAAAATTCCTGCGATTAATGACTATTCATGTCATATATGAGAAAGACTAAACTACATAACTTTTGTGTCACTTTTGAGAAATACGATTCCCTTTTCTCCATCTCTTTTGAAGATATTTTCTTCCCCCCTTCCCTTTTTCTTTTCCGAAATGTATATGACGTCACAGGTATCGACCTCCTTAAAAATGACACAAAAGTTATGTAGTTTAGTCTTTCTGATTAGTATTGCTGATCTAATTGTTTGTGTATTGAAGACATATGTACATTACATTTATATATTTTTTTTCTAAATTACATAATCAAAAGGCATTTATGAAAGATAATTACATAAATACAAAAAAGCATTAAAACTTTAATTCTCTGGGGATTTGATCAATCGGTGTATAATAAGGATTGTTGTAGTAGACTTGTTTTTGTGTATGTTTTTGGCACCGCAGTTATTCTTTAATTTTCCAGTGTCCGTTTGTCTCAATTTTCAACTGTCAGTCAGCGATCGTAAAGATCGTAAAAGTTTTCATTTTATTAAAGTTTCTTGTATTTTTCCTATGTATGAACAGTTTCGCTACTTAATGAAAGAAAAGTCCTTTTCAGTACTGATATCAAATGAGACACTTAGGCATGAAAATAGTAAGTTGATAGAATTTCAGATATATGGACAGATATATTTTGATTTTGTAGATAGATTGATATATAGATGGATAGATAGATGTATAGACAGATATATTCTGATATATAGATTAAAAGATAGTTTTAAGATTGAAAAACAGACATAAAGATGAATGCATAGGTAGATTGAAAGATAGATAGATAGACATACACATATAAGATATAAATATTTAAGAACTCTTGATTGCAGATAATTTGTGTGCCAAGGTCTACCTTATGGCAGAGAAAGGGATTAATCATTAAAGGAAAAAAAATAAACCCGTGGCCGTTTCTCAACACGTAGTGCATCCGCTTGTAGTAACTAAAGACGTGCTATTATGTAGGGGAGCGCGACATTAATAATAAGAGCAGGGGGAATACCTAAAAATAGGCGCAACTCATTACCATGCCCAGCTAAGACTTCTCAGAAAAAAGTTTGTGCAATGAAAGAGATGGTTGTCTAATTGGTGTTACTATACCTAATACCACGGGTGATTGAACAGAAAAGGAGACATGTGGCTTCCGTTAGTTATCCTGGGTTGTTGGACCTGACGTTTGAGTGTCATGGACAGCATCCCCGCCCGTATAAGGTAAGGAAAAAAATACAATTGAAGTTTAGATTAATGGGTATAAATTACATAAAATATGCACAATTTTTATTTTTATAATTAAAATCATATTCATAATTGGACAGATTTTAATTGAAAAAGAACAGTCAATCATATAAATTCAAACAAGAGTTTTTTACATATATCGCTAAATTTGACATTTTTTCATTAAGTTTTGAAGAAGTTCTTTATAGGGCTTATAAAAAATGACGTCTAAAAAGTAGGGATTAGAGGAGAAGTGGGAAAGGAAACCCTTAAAAAGAGATGGATTCTGACGCATTATTATGATTTACCAAAGAAAGGCCAGTATGACGTCATTTTTTACAGGCACTTTAATTTTAAATATTTAGACCCTTCTTTTCTTTACGAACCCATTTATCCCTGCAGAAAATGCATCTTTTGGGTGGTAAAAATGTATTTATAGAGGTGAGAAAAAGATAAGGATGCAAACTACTCCAAAAGTTATCAAAAAGACATACAAAAGAATCAACTTTTTGAGTGTAATATGTTTCATTAATACTAACTTTTGGTAGTGTTGCTATCTTAAACTGCTGAAAGTTACATAAAACAACTACAATCTCAATATTACTGATGGATTTTAAAAATTTAATGATAAAACAGTTTATATGACCTATGCTGCAATAGTTTGTTATTTTGACCACTTAAAATATATTTATTATCAACTTTTACTTGGGTACATATTAAAAATAGATGCAAAAAATAACCTATTATTATCTGTATTGTACATTCCTGTTACTTTTTAAAAGAAATGTTGTCAGGTTATTTTTGTGTGTTAATCTTTTTATTATAAAATAATAGAATTTTATGAGTTGTATTTTTATACATTTTTAAAGATTAAGTATTTAAAGTTCCGATTACATTGGTTAAAAAAAAACTACTAGTTATATAGTAGCTTTGCTACTAAGAAAAGAAGATTTAAAGACATTACCTGTAGTGCCCCTCATCTCTTGGTCTGTTAACAAAAAAACACACATTTTATTTTGTGACTTTTTCTTCAAAAAACTAAAATTAGAATCTTTAAAATTTTATGAATTAGACGTAAACTATTCGGTATTTATTTTTTACCAGACAAAAGATTAATAATCCTTTAATCTACTTTTGACATTATAATAATTTGTTTGTCATTTGCACTAATATTTGAAGCTGCAAATATATAAAAGTACTAGCGAAGATAAACTAAAAGTGTTCTTCGTCCTTACTGACGGAATGGCTTCTTTATTTCCTCATTATTTTTAAATATTCTTTGTTGATTATATTTTCAATTTGATCTCTTTGAATTAAGTTTATATTTTTGAAGATATTTTGATATTGGTTTATTAAATTGTAAATGTTGTTTAAGAAGTTTTTTAATAACTCTCTCTCTAATTCACTTTGTAATTTGGGAAAAAAATCTCTGTCAAAATACTTATATTCTATAAATCATATTGTTTGTCCGACTGTTTGACATTTGTATAAAATTCCTTTTTAAAATTGTTATTTTATTTGGCAAATATGGGGGAAAACAGTCAAATTTATCTTGAAATTAATTATTTTCTCCCCTTTAAAATATACAGAAATTCACTAATGATTATGGGCTCAAATGGTCTAGGACATTTCTATTTATTTATAGTTCTGCCAATGTAATTGAATGACCAATTTTTCTCTGTTTGGTTCAGAAGAAATTGTTGTAAGATATATACTGTATGTTACATTTTTACTGTAACAACTGATATACAGGGTGGGGCAAATAAGACCGGACAAACTTTAAACAGCCATAGCGCTAAAACTACTTGACTAATCAGGACGTATGATCACACTATAAAAAGCTTAGGTAATAACCTTTCAGCAAAAAAAATCTTTGGACGTAGATGGACGTGTTCAACGAGCTGACCGCGCATATGTTCAACAAGGCAAATTCCAAATGCGCCGGTAGTTTAATCTGGACTCTCGACTAGGGCCCACTAAATCTGACCTCAGCCCATCTGTAAAGTGAAAATATCTCGGTTCTTGACTTTAGGGACACATATGGAACTTTAAAACTCATTTTAGACTATGGGTTGCGCTGACAACCCTAGCTGAAACTTCATGCTATTTCTAAAAAGGTAAAGAACGTCATTCTAGCTCAACTGTGGTCCAAATAAGAGCCTCCGTGTATAAGGATAGCTTCAAAGTTGGGCGAATTTGGATCCTGCGGTTACTCACGTTCCTAAGGAAATGTGGCCTCCCAGCAGCCCTATCTTAATTCAATGGACTTTTGGGCCTGGTGCTACTTTGAATCATGCACCAATAGACGTGCCCATACCACAAAGACCTCCCTCATTGCCATTATCAAGGAGAACTACGCCAGCTTGGACAGGTAAATTTTGACCTGGACTTGCCAGCGGTTGAGGAGGCGGACTGAGGCGGTAATTAAGGCTGGCGGCGATTTTGCTTGTCAGTTTTTAAAATTCAATAAAATCTTTAAAATTGACGATTTTATGGTTATTTGTTTAGAAGTTAGAATTTGTCCGATCTTATTTGCCCCACCCTGTATATTTTATATCTAGACAGTTCTGAGGAATATTTAAATAAGAAAACTTTTCTTTTAATCATTAAGACTTTCAAGTAAATGCATAATTTTTATACTACATTTACTCGAATTTAGAAAAAAAAAGAAGATTATGCAACTTTTTAGATAACACCTTATGATAAAAAGATTCATAACAAAATCTAATGTTTTGCTCAAACAAAGTCCGTAAAAAATATAGCTATGATTTACTATTAATAAGAAGAAAAATTACTATGATAAATCCTCAAAACCTATCATACAGTACAAAACTAGTAACCAAATATCCAATCTTAGTTTGTAAGCAAAATAAATTACTTTGATCTTTGGTTTTGGTCTCTGGTCTCTGCTTTTAATCTTTTTTATACTATTATTTACTTTTTAAGCAGCGAAGAAACTGTTAAAGTCAGATGTATTGGGCTTTCCACACCAGATCCGTAAATTTAATCAAATTATAGAAAAAAAATGGATTTTTTAAAAATAGATTAGATTAAACAATTTACTCTTTTCTAACTCTTTTATTCCAATTAATCATACAATTTGAAGGTATTTTGGAAAACTTAAGCTGAATTCAAAAAGTTATGACATAAAAGGCAGTATTTGATCTTAAATAGATGCTTAAATGTAAAAACATCATTAATTTATTATTTTGTAAGTTTTATGTCTTTGTTTGTTGCCATTTTTAATATTTTTTTTTTAAACTGCAATATAAACAGTGTAAATATAGAAAAATAAAGCTTTTCTGCATTTTCACCAAATATCTGATTTTTGTAACGGACCAAAAATTGTGTGTGTTTTTTTCCTGAGGGGATTAATTGTCAGAATTCCCACTCTCTCGGCTCCCTAAAATACAAATGCAATTATAAGAATTAGCGCATTTTCTGAGATTTTTTGTTGCGCAGTAGATTTTTAACAAGGACGATTGCGTCATATTGTATATTTATGAAAATATTTACAGGTTATTCAATGAAGGAAACCTGTCATACGTAGACAGGGTAAGGTTAAAGATAATAGCCCAAAACATGAAGATTGAGCTGGCCCTAGTCTATCCACTTGGAAACAAAGGCTATACACGCTTATTAATTGTAACAATAAATCTAAATTAAAGGTTTTTAATATTCAAAATAAAATTCATATGAAACCAACAAAATTTGTAAAATATTAACATACACCAATTAGAAATTTGATACCAAGTTAGTTAGCAGAATGATTTTCAAATAGAAACTGTCGCGGATTTTTAAAATATAATTTCGCAGATTTGCTTACATAGATCTTTTTCTTTGTAATTATTAAGTAAAATAATAAGCAACGAAAATGTCATTTTCAGTTGGTAATCAACTTATGTAAACTATCAATTATTATTTTTGTTAAAATAAATAATTAGGTATTGAATTAGTTTATCAAATGCCATGCTAAAGTCTTACTTATATGAATTAAATTTCAACTAGCGTATGCTTCTACAACTGCTATGTTAGATAAGGGAAAGATATTGTTAGGTTGTATGTAAAAGTTTTAAAGTAAAAGATTGGGTCGAAGCTCACCAAATTTGATACAACTGTCCACTAATGTTATTTAGTGCATCTATCTATTTAGCTATTTTTTATGTTTTTCTATCTTTTTGACTAAACAGAATTATTTCTTCCTATCTACATACATACCTAACTATAACTCTATATGCCTAATCATCCTATTAAATAAAGTAATATTTTCTTTTAATGCAGCGAAGGATCTCGGTAACCGCAGAACCGATATGGTTCTCCTTTACAGAGAAGCTTCTCATAGGTCCAAGGAAGATTGAAAACTATTTTGTGGGAGGGTATCTCCAACCCTCCAGAGATATCGCCTCTAGAAAAAAATCAACCACCTACCAAAAACAAAGTTTGCTTTTCCTTTTTAAAAATATAATTGAAAGTAAATCGTCGACTTCCCAAACCCTACATTTCCTTATGGGTCCTCAGAGGCCTCTAGGGGCGTAGCAACTGGTCTATATAACACTTACCAAAATAAGATTGAATTTATATCTCGAATGAGTTTGATCTCCAGTCCAATGTGTTCCCGTGCCCCCTCCCCGCCTGTCTAAACTGTACACTGGGTCTGTCAGGTTTCCCTAAAAAAATATTAATATGCTTATTTTATTTTTTGTCGTTCCTTTGGTTGTTTCGTCTTGTTACTTATTAGATTTAAACTTATCTATTTTATATTTAAGTTTTAAACGAACATTTAATAAATGATTATATTTTTTATGTACAGATTGTAAACCTTTAACAACCTAAATATATTAAATATTTAGATTGTCATATGTGATTTCATTACAAAACTTAAACATTTTTTTTCTTGTTTATCACTCCTAATTCATTGTTTATTCAAACTCTATCTGCCCCCCACCCCCGCCCCTCCCGTCCGTTTTTTTGGTTCCGTTTCTATATGTACAATTTTCCTCCTATTTTTTTACTTTTTCATTCTATAAATCCTACCTGGAACCAAACGACCAAAATAGGATCCTCGGCAATTCGTCTGACAGCAAGACATGGCAGTTTAACTGGACATTTCATATATATTTCAGCTGAGCTATTTTCTTTGTTATTTTATAGGGAAAATCAGTTTATAGTGTCTAATATAAAATTACGCTATACAATACAAATGACCAATGTTAGGTCAATATACATTTCACCATTGGTCAATTACAATTCTTCTGGCCTTTAACTGATGATACAAAGTTCATGAGATATTCTTTTTGAACATCAGACAATTATTATTCTTTATAATAGTAAAATATTTTTTTTATGGAAGAGAAAATAAAAGAGATATAAAATCTATAATAAGCAAAATTGTAAAGAAGGCGTCTTAACTTTTTTGCTTTTTATTTAGAATAGCTAGCCGGTGCTTTTAGTACGTAGGAGATGTAAAATTTTCCATAGAATTCAGATATGCAATCGGTTTTTTTGTAGACCTCTTATTTTTGAAGTAATTTAAGTTTTTTACAAAAATAATTAAGTCGGTTTTAAGGTACTAAAACGGAACAAAAAAAGAGAAAAAAATAGCCATAATGAACAAAAATAGTAAGATCTTTAATTTGACACCTTACAGTGCATTGTAAAATTTTTAGTTTTACAGAACACACTTTGCATGTAAAAACTGAATGAAATCATATTTGACCCTGAACCTTTTTGCAAAATGTTACAGATAAATGTATGGACATATTTATGGATGAACATTATAATAAAATATATTGTATATTAACCCCTTTTCTACCAGGGACTATTATATCGACTATATAGTAACAAAAAATTAAATTATACGATAAACTTAGACAAAACAAAGTAGTCTTAGTAAGTTTCCAATAAGACATGATGCTTAATTTAATCCTATTTCCAAAGGATATGATTTGTGATAGTTTTTTGATATTGTAAATCAACATATTAAATGAAGCAGCTCATAGTGCCTATGAAAAATTACGTCATACAATGATACAATACAAATGATTAATGATAGGCCAGTATACATTGTAATTGACCAATGGTAAATTGGCATTGAAGGAAAATATGTTTTTATGTTTAACTAGTTTTAATTGATTTTCCCTATTATGTCGAATGAAAGCTGGTCTCAAAGAAAATTAGATCCTAGAAATTCTGAATAATGAATAATGATAATACTCCAATATAAGATAAGAACTTGTCAAAGAAGATAAAGTATAGAATAGAATCCAGGTAGAAGATTCTGCCTGGCTAGCCTGAAGTAAAATTGGACCATTTGAAAGACCAAAACGGCTATAAGGCTGTTTGTAAATAACATGATTTCAGTAATTATTCTGAAAAAATATTCAAAATAAATTCCTTTTGCAATAATTTACTAAAAGCCTTGTATCCAAGCTTCCACCTTTCTCTTCCTTATTCACAATAGATTAAAAATGAATTTGATGTGCATTTTAAGCCTTAAAAAATTTAATCATGTAAGAAAATTTACAAAAATATTGGTCTCGGTATTTATATTATAAAAAACTAGGTTGCGCTCTTATGTATGTTTTTAAACAGCTGATTTATACATGATTGCAACTTCATCCATACATACTTGTGGTAGAGGGGGAGGGGGGAGGAAGGGGTTGTACCCAATTAGCTGACCCTTGAAAATTATAAATGTGTTCAATCATACTTACCAAAATTAAAACAACATGATGTTTAGTGATTTTTCATCCTTGTCTAAAACGATCAAGCAACTATTGCTGTCTCACTTCATTAAGAGGTGTGTATCAGAGGTGTTAGCCTTAGTCAGATACATCTGTTTATGGGTAAATAAATAAATACTAGATTTTGATACAAATTGAAGTTTTCTAATTTTGTCCAACTAGTCATTGTGATTTATACTTTAGCATTATTGTCATTACTGCGCAAGTCAAAGATTTCTTCTAATTTCCCAGAAATTTTTAGGGTTTTCACTTCTATTCCTCCTTATTCTATGGAACTTGTGTACAGAAAAACAGTACTAACATCAAAAGTGACTTAATGAATAGCTTTGCTACTTAAAGTTATATTTCATCTTCATATTTGGTTAGAAATGGCTTTTTATTTCTATATTTTATGTAATCATCAAAGAGGGTAAGAAATAGAGAAAGTGGGTGTTCATTTGATGAAACAAATAATGGATTTTTTTAAAATAATTTGTTCGTTAATCAAAGATATCATCCTTAAAATATAATGGCTATTCTTAACAACCTACTATATAACTTACAGTGTAAGTCTCAATTTTTAAGTAGGATATCTATTTAAGTGGATTTGGAGAAAAAAAAATTCAGAAAAACTACTCTATAAATCCTATGTGCGTCCTCATGTCTATGTAACCTTCTATTACTGTAAGTCGATTTATAGTGTAAAATATGATTTTCCCCTCACCAATGTATATTAATCTATTTATAATCACTTTATCCGTCCATAATTTTGTATCATTTTAGTAGCTTTATGTTTATGGGCTTGGTTGTGTTATTTATTTAGAATATATTTTTTTGTTAAATTGCAGAAACACTGGAATGAAAACTAAAATATTGCCATAATAGTATGATACTCATCATATACCACACCAGGTATATAGTTATTAATACTTTTAAAATAAACAATACAATTTTTACTTTGGGGAAGCTATCTGCAAGTAAAGTCTAAGAATGCCCCAATAATATTTTAATTTTGCAACATCTGATACATTTAATAATTTCATTTAACTGTGGGATAAAATATATTGTAATATTTGAAATATTCATATTTTACCATTTTGAAAGAAAAGTTGTTTCTTTTTTTAAAAACTTAAAAGGCTAGAAGAAAACATTAATGTTTTATATAAAAAGAAATGTGTTATCATATGTTATGGATCATGGAAATGGTAAATGTTAATGATTGCCCCGCAGGGTTAGAGTCCCCCACAGTGGCTAGAAATAGGAGAAAAGGTACTATGAAAATACGACGAAACCCGCTACTTTTTTTTTCATGCTCCCATGTTTTTATTCATAATTTTTACCAAGGTTTCTTTAAAACTAGAGAAAATTTAAAAGTTGTCCTATTTATAACCCTTAATAGCAAAAATAATTTTGAAATAGAGCGATGAGTCATCCCAATATTTTAGGAAGCACACACTTTAAAGAAGAGTCTCTAGACAAAGTTGACAAATTTCATTACCAGACTTTTTCCAACTGTAATAAAGAAATTTGTTATCTAACACTTGGAGTTGTGGAGTACACTAACTTTTCATCTTTATTATTAGTTGTTAAGCTACTCTATAATTGTATTTGTACATCTGAAAATTATACAAAAGTCTTCCATAGAAAGTATTAATCAATATAATTTAACCAAAAAAAAATTTTATATCATGTAATATGAAGTAGTAATGCTTTTTTGTCTGAAGCTATAAAAAGATCTTAATAAGTGCTGAACTGATTGGGTTCTTTATTTCACAGTGATCTTTACGTAGGTCCCCTGATAGTTTTAAGCCATTTCATTTAAAGATTTTGTTTTTGGAAAAGTAAAATAAAACACCACAAGTAAACTTAAAAAGCATTGAATACCATATCCATAAAAAAATGCATTAAAGATGGATCTTGGACAAAGTAGCTTCGGACAAAGTAGCTTCAGGACAAAGTAGCTTCCGGACAAAGTAACTTAAGGACAAAGTAGCTTCCGGAAAAAGTAGCTTCCTAAGAAAAGTAGCCTCCACTGTTAATAAAGGTCATGGCCGCAGCGCTCGGCCCTCTAGCCTATAACCTAATCTAACCTAACCAAAAAATTGTAAAAACATTATTAAAACTTGTAAAAACAATATTAAGAATTGTAAAAATCTATCAACCACTTTTTGCAAATCCACGAAATTCTAAACCACCTATGTATTATCAGTTGATGATATTTTTCTTAAATAAATGTTCTGAGGCTAACATAGGTTAGGTTAGGTTATAGGCTAGGGAGCCGAGCGCTGCGGCCATATTAGAGACTATTTTTCTTAGGAAGCTACTTTTCTTAAGTAAATGTCCTGAAGCTACTTTGTCAAGAAGCTACTTTGTCCTGAAGCTACTTTGTCCGAAGCTACTTTGTCCAAGATCCTTAAAGATAGATAAGAGAAAAAATAATGAAGAAAAGACAGAATTCTTTCTGGGGTATACATAAAAATAAAGCATAAATGCAGATGTTATTTTTGTGACATATCTAGTAAATGAGAATAAAATAGACACAGCCAATGCAAGCGTTTCATTAGTGCTTTACAATGAATATGAGACAATTGGACAAATATATTGCCCATAGAAATTACATACAGACCCGAGTTATAGAAAACTTGAGTTTAAAAAGCTCAAAAAATACACTACACACCTTTTTTGTTTTTGCTGTGATATCCTGAAATCTCTCTAATTTCTTACTTTGAATTATTAATAACCTCAAACTACTGAGAAAAGTTAGCAAACAATCAAACAATGAAAGGAAAACTGTATATATAAATATATCTATTTAATATGGGATCTGTAAAAGGGTATAGAATTGGCAGAAAAATAGCCCAAAACCATCCTAAGAATAAAATCCAAATAAAACAGCCTGTAACCATCAAGGTACATAAATGAAGCTTTTTTCGCGTATTTTCCGTAAAGTTGCGTGTTACCGTTTAGTCAAATGCGCGTATAAAATCAAACTGTTCTTAATTATGACCAGATGTGTATAAATATATAAGTGGGCATAATTCAGAACAGTTTGACTTTATAAGCGCATTTGGCTAAACGGTAACACACAACTTTACAGAAAATATGTGAACAAAATTATCCCATTAACATCATTGACCTCTCCCTGTATTAGCGAAATCTACAGGTAGTGAAAACTTAATACCAACTTAATAGATATTATGTCAGGTTTTTGTATTAGTAGAATAACCAGACAGACATGCTTTTTACTAAAATTCAAAGGACAGTCTTTGATTTCGTAGTATTTGAAATGAAAATCATGCAATGAAAATTATCATAAGAAAAAACTGTTATAGATTTTAAAAACTCCAAGAAATTGATTTCAAGTACATTTACTTTTTTAAAATTTACTATTATTATTCAGTATTTGATGTAGGTTTATTGAAAATTCCTAAAAAGTAACCTTGTTTTTTAGAATATATTGCATTAAAATAAAATTAAGAAGACTGCTTTTTGTTACAGGAAAAGTCTCAAATTAGAAAGAAATAAAAAATATATATTATGTATTATATTAGGATCTATATGAATAACCAGACAGACATACTTTTTGTTTCAACTAACAGGTAAGGTACAGTCAGCATTTTAAAAACAATATTTTATAACAGATTTTATAACAAATATTAATCTTTTCTGATATCTCATCTGTATCTCAATGAAGGCTGGGTGCTCAGAAATTTATTTTGATACTGTCATCCCAAAAAAGTTTGAAATTGGACCAAAAACACCAAAGGGAAATATGTAAAAAGAAGCATCTTGAATGCCATGGATGTTTTTTAGTTAATTATTCTCCTAAATAATTTGAATCTTGTCAAAAGGTGTCGGCCTTCTTTAATAGCAGCTGAGAAAGTCACATTTCCCCCTATCGGTGTCTAACGGACGGAAGGACGGACCTTTGAAATTATGAATTTGAAAAGTATCGTCGTAGTTAATCTTCAACCCTTTCTTAACCTTAACTTTATTAATCTGTATAAAAGAATAGTTCTATGCATATACAAGAATTCATTTATTTTCTATTGCTCTATCCCCTAGTCCGTGTTTGGATTAACAATGGGTTGTCTGTTGAGAAATATATTCCTGATGAGCCAGAAACTCCGACTATTGTTAGACCTGAAAATAAAACATTTATTAGTCCTAATATAAAAGAAGAGATGTGTGTGTGTGTGTCTGTATGTCTGTTTTGCTGGGATGCTGGTTATAAGCGTAAGTGCTTGTAGATTTGTAATTAGTTTCCCTTAAAGTGTCTTGCAAGGACAGAACCTCCTTCCCCTTTTTTAAATAATTTTAAAATGTGAGTTTATAGATGTATTTGGTATCCAAAGTGTAAGGGCATAAAGAGAAAAAACTAACCATCCCTCCAATATTTTTAATCTATTTTCTTAAAAAGTTAAGGTTAGGTTTCTGAGCTCAAAACTTTAATTTGTTGTAAAAATGTTTATAAAACTTCACTGACAATCCATCGTCAGTTAATACTCTTCGAGTAGCTTTATTACATGCTTTTTCTTGTAAGATCTACAAATAAAAGGTTTATAGATAGGATAGTGAAGCAAAAAAATACTATTGAATAAATGTAACAATAGACAGTAGATGGATACATATTTCATTGATTAGATAGATAGATAAATATATAAATATATAGACATTATATAAATATATAGACATTATATAAATAGATAAGAAGACAGGCTGAATAACACTCCTCAAATTTATGTTTTTTTGACCATTGCATTCAATAGTCATAATGAATGACAATTTGACTTTAAAATCGTGTTTAATACAAATCTTAATTAAAACAAACTTAACTTTGAATGCTATAAAAGAATAGAAATAAAAGTGGAAGTACAACCGAGTCATGTTATTGTTTAAAATTGTGTACAGATTTTGGTAGAAAATTTTTTCCTTTTGTTCGCATAAAAATTAATTGTCTAAATTATATCGTGTAAGAATTTAACTCCTATTGTAGTGTGAAGCACAAGACAAAGTTACCTTTGAATATTTGAATTCTTTAGGATAAAGTTAGCTTTCTAGAAAATATATACTTAAAAAACTCAACATCTCCCCGCCAGAAAAAAATGCTGTTTATATTCTGTCTGTATGTTTATCAAAATCTATAAAACAGCAATCCCTAATTTCTCAGTTCTCAAATTTTAGGGATGCTCTGAGGGTTTTTAGGTTTTTCAGGTCAAAGAGAAAATGCCTAGGATATTTGAATACAACCCAAAAAGCCCTAGCTGCTTTGCTCAGATGCAGCTATCACATATGTAAGCTACAAATATAAAAATGGTGTACTAATATGTAAGAAAATGTCCAAATATATGCACATATAAAACATATAATGCTAACTACAATGATTGATATCTTTAGTGCATTTCTTGGCGGTTACATATATTTATTTATTTATTAGAGGGTTTCTTCAGTATAGAAATTTAGTTTTACTTCTCACTTATCTTTCCAACACCATAAAAAAAATGTACAATTATTATTTTACAAATTTTTGATAAATATGTATTAATCATTCATTTACAACCCTACATTCATGGATATCTTGATACTTATAAGGAAAAATGGTTTCAGATGTTTCCATCCATTTTGTATTTCTGAATTCTATGAAAATAAAAAGTGAAAGTAAGAAAAAGCTACAAAATACAAAAAAATGGAAGATGAAGTTGAGAAAATTTGACTATTAAGAAGAAGAATATTTGAGAAAGAAATAGCTTTGCCCGGAAACAAAAAATATTAAGGTGTAATAATATAAGAGGATGTTAAGACAAAAGCTAACATGGAAAAATATTTTAGGCGAATTGCAGAGATGATAGAGGAGTGAGGTTAATCCACGACCTAAAATTTTACTTTTAACTTATTTTTTTTTGGTGGGGAGGGGGTAGGAATTATGTTTATGCAATGTGTACATATAATAAAATCTGGCCTAAGTGACATAAAGTACGGATAAGAGCAAAAGACAGTCAAACCGATGAAAAAGTAGCATCACCACTGATGTGTAATGTAGGTATATAATAAAATCTGGCCTTATATATGTAATACTGTCTAGATGTTGTAAAGGAAAATGATGTTTATGTCTAAACCAATATATTTCTGAATATTTTATGTTTATTCAAAACTTCAAAGGAAAGTTTGCTTTAAATAGCAAAATTCACATATTTCTTTGATATGAATACACAGCTGTATTCGACAACAAAAAAAACCTTAGGGTCAGACTGGCTTTGGTTTAGTAAATTTATAATTAACAAAAGAATTAAAAAGGAAATTACCAACAAACAAATTTCAAAAAGAAAATCTAACAAATATATGCACCATCTCACACTGTAACAAATTTTTATACTATTTTACTAGTCGATATTAGTTTATATCATTAGATTTATTATTATTTAGATCTTACACCAGATTTTCGAGTTCTATAATATAGTAAACTCTGTAGCGAGCTAAAAAGCTTTCTCCCCCATTCCCCTCCTTTATTCCATCCCCCTATAATACTGGATAAACAAGGGGAAATTGCAAATCTAAATGTTTACGTATATTCTACATCCATTATTATATCTTGACCATGGCAAAATATATTTTTAATATTATTTTATTTCACTAGATTGTAAAAACACTAAATATTGGTTCTCTCGACAAGGTGTAAAGGTTGTATTTGGTGTTGGAACAAAACTGTAAAATATTTTTTTTAAATATGGAAGATGATTATATTGTAGGTAAATTTTCACTAAAGTTTCAAAAGTTTATCACATTTCCCGTTGCAGAATGACCGACAAACATGAGAGTTAAATTCTCATGAGAAATGGTAATCCTAAATAGCACTGGAAAATTAATATTTTTTCACAAATGCAATTAAAGAACAACTTATAGAACAATAATTACAACTTAAAATCTACTTTTAAAAATGTTTAAGGTTTATAGCAATATTGTATTATCATTCATAATACATATGAAAAGAAGTATAAGGTGAATGTTTTAAAAGGAACTGTATTACATAATCACAGTAAATTTAGATGCAAATATGTAAAGCAAATCTTATATGATTAAATGTTACTATTGACTGTAGAATTGAGATAAAGCTTTGATTTGATAAGTAGTAATCGAGTTTTTTTTCTTACTCTCATTTCTTTATTTATTTAATAATATTACATATGTATTTAATCATTCAAAGAGAATGATGTTCTTAATAATTAGAAATAAAATACAAATCCACGGTTTTTTAGAAAAAGATGTATTAGTAAATAAGGTTTTCCTTAAATATCAGTTTTAAAAATTTGCTTTTTAAAGCTAGTATTTATATTTAAAGATTATTTAATTGTATTTCTTGTACGTGACTGTCCTATTGTAGGTGTAAAAAATGGGTTACTTTTTTTACTCCTACAATCATAAAATAAATGAATATTATGTTAAGAGTACTTACGTCATTACACATTGGGGCAAATTTAGGTTTTTGGGGTCAAGGAATTATTTTTTCCTGTAAAATAATTATAATCATAGAAGGATTTCTAGACTCATGATTTTACATATCTACACAAACCATGACGAAGCCCAATCTGAACCACTTTGCACCACTTTTAATTTCTTGGACGTCAAAAAACGAGGGAGATGATAGGAGAAGTGGGAAAGAGATGGAGAATATGACGTCACAGGAATCAAAAGTTGTACAGATTGGGCTTCGTCCAAACCAACACTAACGAGCATTAAGATTTTAGCCACCAAAGATCCACGATAGCATATTTTAGTCATGTATTGCCCCACCTTGTATAATGCATAATTTGATTTATAAATAATGCCCAAATACACTTGACCTTGCACTTGTATATGTTCTGATTCATATTTTCATAATATAATATAATTGTTCAGAAAGTATGACGTTTTTTAGCACATATAAAGTATAACAAGGAAAAGGTACTTTTAATCACTCAACAGTCCCTAATCCATTTCACTTTAATTTTATAAGATATAAACGAAACCTTCGAATAGTCTTTGCATTATCAAAAACCTTCCGAGACCATTGTATCTGGATGTTTTCATTGATGTTTTTCTTAAGTTTAAAATCTTTTCTACAAATAAAACAATCTCAGGCTTTGATATAGGGACTGACATTGTTCTACTTTGTATTATCGACAGAATATGAAATAGAAATGTAAAAGACTCATAAAATATTGATTGATTAGAAAAGTGTCAAGAATCGAGATGTGTAAATAAGTGGGCTCAACAGCCGCATTTTTCAAATAAATAAGTAAGCAGCTTATAGTTTATAAAATAAAAAATTACATTACAAATGACAGGACAGTATACAACTATATTGACCAATGGTAAAATGTATACTGGCCTATGGTTGGTGATTTATTTTGACGTTATTTTTTATAAGGAACTATAAGCTGCTTCCAAATAACATGCAAGGATTGGGGTACTATTTCGTTTGTTAGTTACTTTAAGTCAGGTTAGTTTAGGTAGTATTATATACTAGGTAGCCCTGTTGGGTTCAGCTCCTATATTTATAGGGTTAGGCATAGAGAAAAAAACTACCCCCCCCCCCCTCCCCCTTCAACAAAATTAAGTGGGGAGGTTCTTCAATGCTAGACAGGGACATTGTGGAAAAGCACTCGCATTATTTAGTAAGACACTGTACAATTATAAGAATAATGCAACCGCAGCAGATACTGCCACCGAAAATGAAAGTCACAGCAACAGCCAAGTCGCCCTAAAATTTGACGACATTACATCCCCTTTCAATAAGAAGAATCTTTGTAGAAAATTAAATCTAAATCCAGACTAGTGTCTGAGAATTATAATCTATTTTTAGATTGGAAAAAATTAAATATGAGAAAATAGAAATACATAAGAGATAGTGTGAAAAAAAAAAAAACGAGAGAAAGATTTAGAGATTAACAAAATAAATTAAAAATAGAACAAAAATTTGTAAGGATTATTCTTTTATAATACGTTAGGTATTCTAATTAAGAATACTAAAATAGCGGACTAATCAAGTTGCCTCTTTAGTGGAGATTAGCATCTATAGATCATTTTAGGCCATCATCCTCTCCCATAAAATAATAAAACCTCTAGAGGTAAGAAACAAATCCATAATTTAAAAGTCATTATTACCTACAATTACCTCGTACGGGCGGGATTGCAGTCAAGGACCTTTTCGACTTGATGTACTGTCAAGGTCCTGGTCCAGCAATCCAGGAGAACTAAGGATGACTGTTACGCACCCTTCTATGTCCAAACACCCAAGGATATTAGGTTAAGTAACATCAAACAGACAACCAACTCTTTGTGATGCACGTTCTTTGTCTGATAAGTCCCAACTGTGCATGGTTACGAGTTGCGCCTGTTTTGGGCCAAGGCATTCCCCCTACTCTAACTATTTATGTCGCGCATCTGACATAGCAGCAGTAGGAACCAAGTTTAACGTCTTTAGTTATGACGCAGTGTCGGCCTGAGATTCAGACCTATCACCTTCACCACGACGAGCGGATGCGCTACGTGTTGAGCCACGGTCGCAGGTTAAAAAAAATCATTATTAAAAGACGTCTATATAATTGTAGAATCTTATGTCTTAACTTATTCTTGGGACAAAGCCACAATATGTTTAAAAGATAATAAACATTTACAAATTATCCTATTATGAGTTTTTTTGTATGTAGGGAAGGATAACGCTAACCCCTGGTTCTCCTTTAGAGTGAAGCATCTTTTAGCTCCAGGAAAGGTTTTTAACTATTTTGGAGGAGGGTATCTCCACCCTTTTAGAAAATCGCTCCTAAAAAAAATACCACCTTATTTTTTACATCTACTCTTTATACTTAAATTTAAAATGGAGGGAGGGTCAACTTCCCTCCTAGAGGTTTCTAGAGACTCTAGTGAATAGCATAAAAGCTATATTCATGAAGAAACAAGATATCTTAAATTAGACGTTTAAGAGCAGAAATAAATGCCTGTTTTTTGTACTCAATACAATAGTACAATAGTCTTCTTAAGATTCAGGAATAGAGAGATAGGTAAAAACTAAATTTATTTTCATTTTTAATATTACCAACTAATAATAAAGCACTCAGTAGTAAGGTACATCCAACAAGAAAAATAAACCGAAAATAAAATTCAAGTTGTAGATTTAAAATGTAGCAGTTGCCTTTTAGACAAATAAAAAAAATAGCTTAAATCACGAAATACTTATTTCAAATCAATTCAGTAATGATATATATCACTATGTTCTATATAAGCGTCGTAATTATTTCTTATATGTTAACCTTTTTCCTAGAATTCTTAAACTAAAATAGCCCTATGAGAAGCGCTTTATAATACCAATAAAAAATGACGTCATACAATACAAATGACCAGTGATAGACGTCAAGTACATAGACTAAATTACCAATGGTAGGCACATATGACGCCATTTTTTATAGGTACTATAAAAGCTTCGCTTTATGATTTTAAAGTCTTGTGTCGGAAATTTTATATTAAGTTACCTTTCCTTGCATCCCATGTTCATGTACTATTCCTAGGAAATTCTCAAGTACCCAAATATTTAGTACAGACATTACAAGTCTGGTCCATTTTTAGAGGCAAACCTACTCTATGTGTTTTGGAGTTTACTGGTCCGTCTGTTCGAATAAAGAATGAAAAATAGATACATAAATAAAAAGGTCCTTTCCTCATAATATAATTGCTATTGTCCTTTTCTTTCAAGTAATGATAAAATATGTTTTTGACCTGTTGCATTTGCATTTGCATTTAGACGACATTAACTGTTTTGTTGAAGTCAAAGTAACACTAAATTACAAATAAAACTATTTTAGATATTTGACTTAACAGATAAGTACATACTGCTGCTATGTTAGGCGCGTGACATCAAGAGTAAGAGTAGGGGGAATGCCTTAGTCCATAAACAGGCATAACTCATTACCATGCACTGTTAGGACTTTCAGACAAAGTTCGTACAATTAAAAGTTTGTTATCTATCGGGCATAAGGACGCTTTACACCTCAATTATAATATGCAGAGTATGTTCCACGATGCATGGAGAGGTCTAGAACCCGAAGCGACACCAAGCTCCTTACTGCATAATAATAAAAGGCCTTTTATTCTATTTGTCAAATGCAATTAGTGAACGAGTAAATATAAGTTACACAGTACATTTTATGATTTAAAATATTTCTTGGACTTCAGATATATCCAACATAAACAAAACTCAAAATAATAAAAAAGAACATTTTAGAAAACATCCTAGACCATTTTGTATTCTCTATGCAAAGTTTTTGTTTTATGTCATGTAATAATAATATATGTAAAATTTTTATTCTGATCTAATTTGACAATATGTTCAAAGTTTTTATTTCTGAGAAAAAAAATGAAATTGAACAAGACAAGTCGAGTCATGTACGTACATATAATATAATCATATATGAACTGTCTTTTATAATGCCTTCCTCTTTTTATAAAACTTTTTATAGGTTTGTTCCTATTTTCTGAAAATTTGATAGATCGAAGCATTATTTTTTAATCTAGTTTTATACCGTTCTAAGAGTAGCGAAGCTACTCTATAAATGGCCCAATTAGTCCTCCTGCTTGTAATGATAGTTTTGTTCTATTATTTGTATCTCTCTCTTTCACGCATATAAATTGAGGATAGGATGCTCATTAATTGTTTTAATTTTAATAGTAAACCATGATTTTTCTAGGTTATGCCTTTTGTAATCGTAAGTAATAATTGCATGTCCAAAGTGAAACAAGCCGAGGGCTAAAATAACAATTCCCCTTCAACTCCCTATACCCTATCCCCTCCCCTCCTACTGGATAAACGAACTGGCCAATAAATGACTGGGTAAATAGCAACCTAAATTGACATGTAATAATACCCACGTATATTCTGCATCTATTAATGTACACAATTATATTTTTGAGACTATTGTTCACCTCTAGAAAGTTGTACAGTACAAAAATCAATTCCTTTCATGATTTATCAAAATTGCAAGCAATATGTTCAGAGTTATGTTTAAACATGGATTAGCTCTAGATTTTTAACCAGGTAGCCATTTTCATTATATCTACAAAATAGACCTTAAATTCTAATTTAATAACTTTACTATGCATACTTTCATGGCAGTAAATAATTTGCAAAGTAATAGTTATTTATCTCAGCCATACTGAAAAATCATGCATAGCATTGTATTATAGACAGCTTTCCGCTGAAATGAAAATTAAAAATTAAAAGAATAAACCCGGTTTGTTAGCCAAGAGGGACCGAAAGCCAAGGCTAACAAGACGAAGCCTTACTGTGTATTATTAATTGATATTTATCTCTAATTTTTAAATTCTGAGAATTCTATGTGTTCCTATTTGTCTATATAATTGTATGGTGAAGGCAAAGCACATACAGTATTTCTATATACAGGCAGTGAAAACTTGGGAGCAGAGTCAATGTCAATGTTATATACTATATGCAGTACCATTTACAGGATAAGGATACTTTTTGAGAAATAAATAAGAAATCATCATTTTTTATATTTAATGGTTTATTGGGAATGGGCAACAAATAAATGACAAATTTAAACCTTATTACACAAGGTATATTTCATTCATAAAAACTTGAAAACAAAGGAATGCTTATAATTTGACTTACACTTAACACTATAAACAAATAGAATCAGAAAAATTGAATTGGAACAAAATTTACTATTACTCATAAAATAAAATAAAATACCTTTCATTGGGACAAGTGCAGTTCACGATAAAATGTTCCTGCTAACGATTATCTCCTAAAATCCATCAATTTTAAAGGCTTTTAACGGCCAAACGGTGAAATGTATATATTATGCTCGCACATTTTTTTAATCGACAAAAGAAGGCCTACAAGTAATCTGGAATAGTCATTAATCAATAGCTTAAAACGGTGTGCAAGGCTAATCTGTACGTTAAGCGGTTTTGCAGCTAGCAGCCTTTTAAAATTCGTAGATTTTTGGAGATATTCGTTACCTGCAACCTTTTACTTTGAACTGCACTTCTGAAACGTTTTACTGTGAACTGCACTTGAACCTTTACATTTTTTAATCCTTATCCATTTCCCATGTACCTTGCTACTGAGATATGAGTTACATGAAATAGAATATATTGATATGATGACAGAGAATGATTTAGCTCCACCATTATTAATGTTCATACACCATAGCCATGCAAAAATATACCACAGATTCCTTCTCTCCTGCATAGCACAGTCTAGACTTTGCTCCCCAAATCATGCATGATTATAAAAATATGAATATGTTGATTTCTGACTTTTCTTATAAACGTGGATAATCATATTTTTTTCCCCTGTAATCTATTAAAACAAAAAATTGTTTCTATTGTTTTGGGAATCTATGATTAAAAAGTGGTGAGGTTAATGTATGTCCATTATTTCTAACAAACTGACTGAACCGATTGAAATAGATGCTTTCATTGGGTCATTCTTTTTTTCTTATTTAGAAATTACCCTAAATAGTTGCCACAGCTGCTAGTATTAAATAAGTTTTCATAAAAAAGTCTTCTCTCGTGTTTTTTTTTTTATTATTTTGAAATGCTTTTCAAAAATTAAATAACTTAGCTTACCATAAAATAAAGATTGTGAGTGATTTTAAGTTTCTGACCCTTACCTGGCCCCCAAGAAAGGTTTAAATACTTACCCATGCCATCGTGGAAATTAATTGAAGCTTGTGTGCAGCACTGCTCAAGTAGGAGAAGTGTAAACAATGTCATTGTGTGCACTCCCCCGCCTCTCCTCAAGCTTCCTAATCCCAGTATTGTGTGCAGTCCTTCTCTTCTGCCCATTATGGATCCCATATTATTCTGCAAATTATAAATTTACTTGTAATGACACATTTTACTTCAAATTTTACCTCCTTAAGGTAAAATTTTTAGAATCATAGCTTTTTTTTAATAGGTAAATACTAACAAAAATTTTACAATTCACTATTTATATAATTCTTGCAATTAAGTCCTTTAAAAAAAACCTCTAATCTTAATTCGGTACTTAGGTATACAATCAAAAAGATTACAGTATTTTTTAAAAAGGTGGGTTTAGGTGAGCAACAAGAGATTTGGTGATAGGATTGTAAATCTGTACAGGATATAACAAGATACATAGTTTCATACTAAGTTATTGCACATTCACAGAGTAAATAAAGATAAAGAAACACACACCCAACACACACACTTACACAGAACACATACTTGCATGCATACCCTTTATACTTTCATTATCCTCTCTCTACCTTTCAAGCTTCATACATCTCAATATTTGTATAGTATATAATTTCCACCCAAAAAAATTTTGGGTAGGAATTCAAAAATAAGTATGGGTTGTAAGATTATCCCTACATTTACCTTTTATTTACTTATTCATTTATCCTAATTAAGTCAATCTTTTGTGTATACAAAGATTATCCCATCTGATCTACAATATATTTGTTTTTCTTTCTTTTTGTGTTTTCCTTAGCAATCCTTTATATTATTTTCAGTGTTTTAAAAATTCTAGTATCCTTATTCTATAATAAAAATCTTTTGATGCATCTGTAAATTACATTGTCACTAAGTAACTCTATCCAATCAAATTTAAGAAATCTTATAACTTGTTTAAGATTTAGAAATACAGATTTGTTCAAACAAAATTGACATTTTTCCTTGTAAACTGCTTCTTATAGCTGCACTATTTAGGGATTAATTTTCCTTGTTTTAGAAAAAAAAATTGCAATGATTAAATTGACTAGGAAACAATTCAATATCTTTATTTTTTCTATTCTATTAAGATGTATTTATCTATTTATATTTTGTAAAGTGTATAGTGGTGAACTGGTTTGGTTCCTGTGGAGCTAGGGTAAGGCTGGGCAGATATTAGCATAACAGGCCAGGGCATGGTTGCCAAATTAAAACATGATCATTTTGCCAACTAATGTTAACTATGAAATTTATTGGTCAAGTGTCAAGAAATATTTTGGAAAATTCAAATTTAGTTATTAAATCTCATTTTGAATTTATAATAGTTATTTATGGCATTGTATTTTAAACATCTTTCCGGGGATAAAAATGTACATGGGCTAACAAAACTGGTTTAATATTATGATTGTACATTTTTATACATATTTTTAGAAAACTAGACATAATACGATATGTGATTTTTCTGTGTGGCTGAGAACAGGTTATTTATTCTACACCGGATTTTAATCGGTAAGGATGACATAGTGTGAAAAAAAAATTTCTAAAATTCTCAACTTTTTAATGTCTAGTGGTATTCTTTGGAAAAAAAGAAGCAAAATATCAAACCTGTAAAAGAAATATTCTCTTTAGCTAACCATGCTGAATTTCTAAGTATTTCCTATATATTACATTACAATATTTGATGTATTTTTATTCAGAACATGGTCCAATATAATAGCCAAGCCAGAGCATGTTTGTAATGTAAGCTATTTAGATTTAGTTCTTTTTAAACTTGACTAACAATTAATGGTTTCAGATATTTGAATAAACAGAATTTAAATTACTAGAGGACTTTAGATAACATTATATATTGTTAGTGTTTCAGTTTAGGAATAATTTTATTTACATGTCAACATTTTATTTGGTTTAGTCTGACAGCAGCAATTACAATATCATAGTATAAATGTATTTAAAATTCAAATAAATCCATCCAATACAGTAGATAATATTTCCTTACACATATATGTAAACTGACCTTTATTGTACTTTATTTACATTTTTGTTACTATTGTAAATGTAACTAAAAACGTTTTGATTGATAAGAAGTTCAATCAAATTTAACCCAAAACAATCTTTTAATATATTTTTTTAATAAAGCAAAATCATTTATGTTAGAGAGTCTTTCAGAAATAACAACTCATTGCAGAAAAATATACATTAAACTAATGTACACAGTAAGAATAAATTATAATTTTGTCAACTATTACCAATATTGCCATATTCAATTAAAGAAATAATTTCATTAATCAATTCATGTTTTGTATCTTTGAAATTAAGCAGAAAGTTTTGTCATGGATGGAATAACAGATGATCTATAAACTAAACAAGGACGACAACATGCATAAGTAGCAGATATCTTGAAAATACAAAAATAAAAGAAACTAGAGTGCATAACAGACAGACAGAAATAATGCAAATGACAGTCAGAACATGACAGACTTATTAACCAAGTAAGATAAAGAGTAAATTAAAAAATGGATGCTAATTTGTAAAAGGAATATTCATCAAAATTTTTAGTCATCTATCTTTAAAAGCAACCTAGAAGTTTACGTTTCCCCCTAACTGTAGAGACTAGACATATGGACGGAAGAATGGACGAACATTTTGAATTATAGAGTTTCCTTATGTTACTAAAAAGAGAAAAAACATAAAAAAAGAGGATTATAAAAGAGTTAGGAAAGTAGTCATGGGAAACAATTTTGAGGATTGGTATTCAGATTTATGATCTTTAGCTGACAATTTTAGGGATGTGCCAATAATTAAAATGCCAGTTTATTCTGCAATTGTAAAAATTTATTTTATTCATACATTTTTTAAAAAGAAATAGTTAATTAAAAGGAGGTAGAAAACCTGTCCACCACTGAAATGATTGACAGCGATTCAACAATATAAAAAGTATTTAGAAACACGAATTAACAACAATACACAAAGTTGAATTGAATCTAACATTCCATTGGGATAATTCATAATATATTTATGTA
Source organism: Acartia tonsa (assembly GCF_053477335.1). Lineage (NCBI taxonomy): Eukaryota > Metazoa > Arthropoda > Copepoda > Calanoida > Acartiidae > Acartia > Acartia tonsa. The sequence continues at coordinate 28,497,870 of NC_137270.1, forward strand.
GCATTGGCATTACAGTTTTTTTTACATAAGAAACTTTTTACAAACTCTGTTATATAAAATAATCTGTTTACTTCAATATAAAATTGTACTAAATATTTAACATGTAGCATTGCAAATCACTATCTGTCACAGCGTACTGTACAGACTGACAACTAGATATAAACCCCGAACCACTTCATTATGCAATCTACATTTTCCTGGATATTTTGTCTACGGTAGACCATAAGTGTAAATCTTTACAGTACATTGTTTCTATTTGTTAAAGCAACACATATGATAAAAGAAAAAGATTCTGTTTAAAGTAAAATGCTTATATTTCAATCAAAATCTATATTTTTGTATTTTTTACCGATCCACATCATTATGCAAATCAAAAGAAAATCAATGAGAAAACAATTGTTTTGCCCTTTTCTCCACTTTTTAAAATTAATTCTGATAAAATAACAATTTTTTAAGAGATTTATGCATTAATTATAATGAAAAACAGTTTAAGGTAGATTTTATTGATTTTTCTAAATAAGAAATAATTGAAAAAAAGAAATTCTATCCCTATCAAGTAAAATGCTTATATTTCAATCAAAATCTATATTTTTGTATTTTTTACCGATCCACGTCATTATGCAAATCAAAAGAAAATCAATGAGAAAACGTTGGTTTTGCACTTTTCTCCACTTTTAAAAAATGATTCTGATAAAATAACAATTTTTAAAGGGATTTATGCATTAATTATAATGAAAAACAGTTTAAGGTAGATTTTATTGATTTTTCTAAATAAGAAATAATTGAAAAAAAGAAATTCTATCCCTATCACTTTAGAGGACAGCTGCCGACCCCCAGTCTTATGGATGAAGCTAAATACATGTAAAAAATAAAAATTTGTCTGAAAAGTATACAAAAATGTTTTTTGATGTGTTAAAATAATCCATTTTAAAATCTTGATTTTGATGATGATGGCCTTTAAGATGCTCTTACTGGTGGTGATGGTGAGCTAAATGAACCAAAGTGCATGCCTTTGAAGAAAATTTATATATTGAACTATGGTCCAATTTTTGTAGTCATAGCAGCCTCCAGCCAAGCAATATTAAAAAAGAAAAAAATTGCAATTTTAATTACTAAAATTCATAAAGTAAATAATGTAGTTTTTAGATAATGGTTATATTTCATGTCAAGAGGCTCCACTGGAGGCTGCTATGACTACAAAAAATGGTACATAGGTTAATAGACAAGTTGTTGTAATGGTCATGTACTTAGATAACATTTAGCTCACCTTCACCACCAGTAAGAGCATCTTAAAGGCCATCATCCTCATAATCAAGATTTTAAAATAGATTTTTTTAACACATCAAAAAACATTTTTGTATACTTTTCAGGGTAATTTTTATCTTTAACATGTATTTAGCTTCATCCATAAGACTGGGGGTCAGCAGTTGTCCTCTAAAGTGATAAGGATAGAATTTCTTTTTTTCAATTATTTCTTATTTAGAAAAATCATTAAAATCTACCTAAAACTGTTTTTCATTATAATTAATGCATAAATCCCTTTAAAAATTGTTATTTTATCAGAATCATTTTTTAAAAGTGGAGAAAAGTGCAAAACCAACGTTTTCTCATTGATTTTCTTTTGATTTGCATAATGACGTGGATCGGTAAAAAATAAAAAAATATAGATTTTGATTGAAATTTAAGCATTTTACTTTAAAAAGAATCTTTTTCTTTTATCATACGTGTTGCTTTAACAAATAGAAACAATGTACTGTAAAGCTGTACACTTATGGACTACCGTAGACAAAATATCCAGGAAAATGTAGATTGCATAATGAAGTGGTTCGGGGTTTATACAGTAGTTTTACATAACCCTAGCCTCTAGAGGCTCCGTATTCAAAGGGGTGAGAGTGGACTGAAAATTTAACAGAAGAGGATTCTTAAAGAAAAGTAGGATTTCTGAATCATCTTTGGTAGGAAGATCACCAAGTTTTTGTTATTCTTAAATCCTCAAAAAAACATATGAGAAATCTACAAAAATTTGATAAAATCTTACCACCTCAGCCTAAAACTATCCCAAGCTAAATATAAAAATAAAATAGCCTAAAAAGCGATCTTAATCAGTTAAGTAGATATTGACATCCTAAGATTCAGACAAAAAAACTTACTACTTTATATACTAACTAGCGGCTTCCCCCTAGCCTCTAGGGGCTTTGCCCAAAAAGGTGATAAAAAAAATTAAGGCGAAATTTGTTAAAGGACCAAGGAAATTTTCTACAAAATGACCAAGGAAATCTTCAGCAAAAAAAAAAATTTAAAAAAAAAATAAATAAAAAAAAATAATAAAAAAAAAGAAAAATAAGAAAAGAAAATAAAAAAAATAAAAATAAAATAGAAATAAAAAAAATGGGGGGCGGATTTTTTTGTTTTTGGGGGGGTTGGGGGTGTCCCACCCCCCAAGAAAATAGCTTAAAACCACCACAGGACCAATAGGTATATACCCTAAAGAGTAGAATCCGATCGGTTGAGTGGTTACCGAGATCTTAAGCTTCAGACGGACGGACAGACATCAAGCTACTTTGTATTATAGATAGGATTAATCTTTAATTTTTGTAAAAAACTAATATTAATATTAGATTTTCAAATATCCATCATAACAAAGTTGAACCACAATGTCTAGAGAAACAGGAAGCATAGAGAAAGAGAAGAAAGTGAAAAGGATTTGGGCCATGAGAGAGATAAACTCCCATGAGAAAAGTTTACATAATAATTCATCCCACCTGGCATCAGCTCATGGAATAATTCATGCCAGAAGTCCTCAGAGATTACTATAAACACTTCTGTGCTTCCATCTTGCAGATTTCAGACATTGCAAACATTTCAGGTCTAGACTTTTAACCTTTAAACTATTGTGTTTTATATTATATCATAAAAGTTAAGATTAAATACTGCACTGATTTGTTTTTTATATAAAGCCTTTTATATGAAGTTTAATTGATATTTTTAAGATGTACACTAGACTATATAAGAAGGAAAGAATTTTAATGTTATAGGTAGATTTGAAATCTTCATCAAATTTCAAGGATTTTTTTTATAAAATTCGTCTTTTGTATAATTCTTTATTTAAAAGCGCAAATGCAGTTTTAGGTAATTAAGTCTGACATCTGTGATTGGAGAATCTTAAGTGTCGTATATCATTCAACCAATTAGAGCGCAGGTAGTTCTCAATCCACCTATAACAGATGTCAAAATTAATTGACTTGAATTGTATTTGCTCTTTTTAATAAAGAATTATACAAAAAAAAACGAATTTTATAAAAAAAAAATCCTTAAAATTTGATGCAGATTTCAAATCTACCTATAACACTAAAATTCTTTCCATCTTATGTAGTCTAATGTACACCTAACCATCTTTGAATAATTACATTTATTATCCTAAACTATTTTATATTTTCAAAATAAGTTTCATCCCAAAACAATATAAAAATGTGTGTTAGAAGATATCATTTATCTAGATGTTGGGTCAATTTTCATGTGATTTATCATTGAAAACGGTAGGCCATAACAAATGGTTAGATTCTTATCTTTTTTTCAGAAAACATATTGTTCCAAGCTTTTCTTTATTTAGGTTGATCCATCCCATATGGAGATCATTATTGCAAAGTTGGACATGTTACAATCCTATGTATATGTACTTTTGTAACAATAGGGTATAAAATAGAAGTGAACTCAATAACTATAACAAGACTCAACCAATCACATTAATGATTCTTTTTTAAGATCTAAATTCCACATTGCCCTGTTAATTATACTCGTGTTGTTGAATCTAATTGAAAAACTTTGTATGAATTTATAAATTATCTGTATAAGTGTTACATAACAATATTGTAAGAGTTTGATGTGGACATAGGCCATTGTGAAATTTGTGTATAAACACATTTGGTAGAATAGTGAAAACCAAAGATATTGCATAAGAGTTGAAAAAAGACATACAGGAATCATTTTTAAACTTAAATCTATATTTCTGTATATTATTATAATAAATGTATAAATGTAGGTGTTCATCCAGACCACTTACTGGATCCCCCTGTTGGGGATCTTTTTTTGTAAGCTAGCAAATTGATTTCTGCTCTTTTATAGCGATTTGGCTGTGTTAATATTCCTTAAGCACAGGGTGCGGACATACATTTCTTAACCCATCCCTCTCTATTGTTTTGCTATTGTATTATTATAAGTGATAGGCAAAAAGCATATAAATATAAAACACCAAAGCCAATCAATCTAACCCTTTAATAAAAAATAAAAATGAGGAAAACTATTTAACTTAAAATTATCACACCTTAGCTTTACAAAATAATAATCTAATGAATTATGCCAACCTAATCATGAATATTTTTCTAAATTGGGTAGGCTAAAAGTATTCTTTTTTGGTATAAAAATAAATTACTAATACAATTGTAAAATATTTTCAATCAATAATAAATTTCTTAGATAAAGTGTGTTCAATGACACTTCCTATTTATGTTAATAATTTTAAACTACCTTTTTGTTTATACTTTGCTTAATGAGTGTGTCATAGTTGTGAGCTTGACACCTTGGTGCTAACTGGAGCATGCCAAATTTGCATTCAAACCTTCAGCATCTGATTTAAACTTTACAGGGGTGTTACTATTTACAATTTTTTAAAATCTTATCAGGGATCAAAATGATTTAGACTTATTATGATTCAGTAAAGATTTTTTATACTCCTAAATACTAATGTTAATTGTGTAAAATAGTTTAGAAAAATATTTCCATATATTTCTGTCCTTATTTTTTTTATAGAGAAAAATAGATCTTAAAATTTAACAATATAATCAAAATTTATAATACAAGATAAAACATAATAGAAAAAAAACATTTTATAATTCTTTTAAATCAAATTTGTTCTACCTATTATTAAGCTTTACTTATAGATTTATACATATTTCCATTCATGGATAACATTGTCATACTATAAGATATGTATAAGAAAAGGGAAAAAATATGTTACATGAATGAAACAAAGTTTAAAATACAAAACAATGTAACTTGAAACAAAAATTCTTTTCAAAATGAAGCAAAAGTATTGGACAAGTAAGTTTTAAATAAGGAAAATGCTTTGAATGCCTCAAAAGTTTCTAGTAGAAACACTGCATTATAATAAACCCTAAAAACAGTATTTAATATTTATATATTATTGTGTCAAAATATTCAATCTGTTCATGATTTAACATATAATCTTAAAATAAATTAGGAGAGTTTTCTTTGAATTTTATATTATATTTACAAATAAAAGTACTAGTAATTTTCTAACATTATGCTTCTCGTTGTCTTTATTACATAAAAAGTTTAATATTCAATGAGAATATAGTTCCATAATTATAAAAATTTGCATTATTTCAATTATTTTGTAGTGCCTTAAAAACTTTGAGATATTCAGTGATAAATTAGTTGTACTCTTTCATACTTTTAATTAAATGCACAATTAAATGAGTTGTCTAAACCTTTTTTGCATTTTAAGTTTTTTTTTAGAATAAAACAATGTTTAACAAGTTAGCATGGCTTTAAAGAAGATTTACTTTGTAATGTTAAAAAAAATTTGATATGTTTTTATTTTTAATCATCCTTTTATAAAAAGTAGTAAGAATTTTGTGCCTTTAGCAAAGAATCTCAGTAGCTGCTGAACTGATATGGTTTTACTTTACAATGAAGCGTCTTAAAGGTCCATGGAAGGTTTTCAACTATTTAGGGGAGGGTAGCTTCATTCTCCCAATAAAAGATTAGCTCGACTTTTTACCGTTCCGCCTTCCGCCCCTAAAGCTTCTAGAGGAGAAGCCGCTAGTGTTTAAAAAGTTACAATTAAAAAAAAAATTTTATCCATAGGTAAATTTTATAATTTCTGATCTTTGCCCATTATAACTAGTAATGTGTGAAAGAAAAAATGGCCAGTAGTCATAAGATAAAACAAAACCTAGAGTATAATTAATTTATATATACTTTACTTACCCTTACAAAATACTAGGGCAGATTCTTGAAACATCTAAAATATCAATAGCCTAATACAAAAGAATAGTAAGATTTTTAAAGGTATGGTAAAGCCATATCTAATTAAATAGTTTTAAATTTACTGATCTATACTTCCTTAATAATTTAAAATAATAATGAAAATTAACACAATATTCGAGGTTTATCTATTTATTGAATTAGGTCTTGCGTTCTAAAAGAAGCCAAAAGGCGGAAGACCACATTAGTAAGAGAAGTGGTGAAAAAAAACACTTAATCTCTTTCTTTTATACAACACTTTTTACACTTAATCCATGGCAATATTACACAGTTAGGTGTTTGAAAAAATCGCTGGTGAAGACTATAGGTACTAAAGAATATTTATTGTATTATATAAGTCTTCTTTTAGTAAATAATAATTTTTTAAACTTCTATATTGACATTTTTCCATGTTTTAAATTGTATCCAAAGTTTAAAGACAAATAAAAACATTAGCAAACTTTTGTAAATTTTTTTTAAAGAAAAAGCAGCTGTATTTAGTTTTAATGTAAAAATAAAAGAAGAATACCTGCTTTGAAATATTAAAATTGTACAGTTGATAGATGTTCTTTTTAACAGGGTACAAGAAGCTCATTTATACACCTAACTGCAGGTTTCTTATGTGAGAAAGTAAATGATATCTATTTGTTTTCTATTTTCTTGTGTTTGGTTATTATGGGCTGGAAAATATACACACAAAAATAAAAGGTGCAGAGAAATGTACATTGTTGAAAAATTAAATATCATCCTATAATATAAAGTAGTAGATCCTGGGATGGTTATAGGCTGTTTTATTTTATAGATTTAAATCTTGGTGAGGTTTTCTGCCTACATCTTCCCCTTAGAATACAGAGCTCCTTGGTGCTAGGGGCGCAGCCGATAGTAGTATATATAGCCTAAAGAATAAAACAATTAAATTTCTTATTTTTAGATTAAAGTATTTTGATGTTTATTCAGATTTAAGTTAATAAAGAGAAGAAAAGTTATGTAATGTTTAATGTTTATAAACATTTGTTATAAACAAGCTTACCTAACTTTTCATATAAATAAAATTAAACTAGCCATTTGAGCCACTTACATATTCCTATATCCTGCAGATTAGATCAGACACTGGCGGATATTTGTATATTGTCAACATTGTATACTCTAAACATTATATGTCAGACACTTTTGTTTGTTTAATTAATATTTTTACATAAAGCAAAAAAGTTGCAATTTTTTTAGATTTTCTTAATAGTATTTAACAAATTAAACAAATAATATAATTTAAAATCATTTCTATTAATTTCAATGCATGAAAATATTTTAAGTTAAATTTATTATTTTAAAAGTAAATATCAGATATGGTAGTTGAAAAAAAAGTGTTTGGTAGTTTTAAGATAATTGGGAAATTAGGAAAAACACAAAATTATATAAATTTTGAATTGAGGGTGAAAAATATGTAGGTACCAAATAGGAAATTGTAGTATTGAAAATTGAATCGTTATATTTTTTCATTAAATGGTTTGTTTTTGCCATTTTTATTGATCTAAATTGTAATTCACAATTGTCTCAGGGGATGAAAAGAAAGAACCTTGACACAAAACAACTAAATTAAAACCATGTTAAGCCTTGACCTAACTATTATCATTATTTTTCTTTAAAATAAATTACCTGTTTGCCCTTTATTCTCTTATAATTATGTAAATTGATTTGAAATTAAATTGCATAAACTTTCACATGCACTCTCTAACCCTGTTAGCATTTAAAAGTAAATATCCAGCTAAATTGCTGTACTGCTTTGTTAAAAACTGGCGGTTGCGCCCTAGCATCAAGGGGCTCTGTAATTAAAGGGGATGAGAAGATAAGAAAAAAAACCTTGCATTGCAATACTAAATTCTAATAATAAATAACCTAAAACCATTACAGACCCTGATTGAACCCTTATTAAAGAAGAGAACCGAATCGGTTGAGCAGTGGACAAAATCTTAAGCTACAGACAAAAAAGTTTTACTAATTTATATAATAATTATATATGTAAACACAGAGGTTATTTTTTTACATTTTATTGATGGAAGACAATTGTTTACTAAATAATAGGATAGAATTTGGTTTTTATGTACATCAAGAAAATCTAACTGAAATAAGTTTTTTAATGTATTAGCTTTTTAGATTTTTACACCACATCATTTTTTTATTTACTATATTAGATTATTAAATCAATGCACAAATAGAATTACTAAATTTTCCCCTAAATAATACTTACAATTTTGTTTTTGTTTTTCTTTTCTAATCTTAAGACACTGGGCATTAAGTAACATATTGTATATAGGTAAAAACAATAGTAAGATAAATGATTGTGGAGTACTCCTGGCTTTTGCACCTTTCACTATAATATTTTTTCCTCCATTATTTGTGTACATTTATTATAGGTTAACTCTAGATGAAGCTTTATTTAACTAATTTTGCCTTAATATTTGTAAAATTTAATTGATTTAGTATTGGATCATATGGGTAGGTATTGTAAATGAGTGCCTATGATTTAATACATTAAGCAGCTGAGAAAAAAAAGTATAACAGTAAAGTGCAAAATAGTTTAAATAAGAAAAAACAAATTCATAAAGTTAAGTACGGGCATACACACATGATAACGAAGCTGCGCTACTAAAAGGGAAATAAACATAGGTACCTTTTTTATAAGAGATATTTTCCTACAGAGATTTTCTTTTTATCATATGCAAAGAAAGCAAAGTAATTCTTTTTCATTTATTTTCTTATGAAGATAAAAGATTGGATATTTTTTCCTCTTCTGTTTGTCCAGTTTTTAAGAATTTCATGGCTACTCTATAACTTCCAATGTTCGTCTGTGTGTCCAAAACACTATAATTGTTTTCTTTCCTGTTTTGTTGATTTTATTTTGTTGTTGTTTAATAATAGCATTAAACCGCAAAAGGCTTATAACAAAAATTAACAAATTTACTTCAAAGAACTGGCTAATTCCTTTAATTTTTCTCTTTCTTTCAATAATAATTAAAATAACTTAAAGTATAAAGTAAACAAGGATGACAACATCCATAAGTACCGAAGCACTAAAATAAATCATAGATAGGAATATGAACAAGGAGTTTTTTTTTAAGAAGAGATTTATTTGAGAAAAAATCTAATTACTGACAGACTGACGGTCAAAGTAAAACCAAACTGTATGTTCAGAATAACTCAATATTTAATTTTGATACTATTAGTCTATTATCAAAAAAAACTTTGAAAATCGGAAGAAAAGCACCAAAGTTATGGGAAAATATGTAAAAAAATAATTAAAAGGCTATCTGTTCTTTCAGTTGAATATACAAAAAAACCTTAGAACAACAGGAAATCTAATTTTGATACTGTCATTCATAAAATTTTTGAAAATCTGCATTTCTATCATTCCAAACATGGCTACCCTGTTAATGTGTAGTACACCTCTGTATTCTTCTTTAAGGCAGAAAACCTTTCACCTTTTCTTTACACATAATAGATAATATATTAAAGGATAAATAGTTTCTCTCTAATTTCTATTTTTGTTTTTGTTTATAACACAAATCATAGGTACAAGTTATTTGTACCGTACAGGTGCTCTGTAAGTAGATTATTAATAATATTTCAAATTTATATTACTTATGATTTACCATTTACTAGACAAACAAATATGCAACCTCCCCCCTCCACCCCTTCATTTATAAAAAAAAATAAGAGGGGTTGGATTTTTTGGATAGGCTAACCCCAGCGGAGGAACCCCACCTCTAGGGCTACTCAACCTAACCTAACCTGACTTAAAGTAATAAATACGCGAAAAACATCCACTTCCTTATTTTCAATTTATTTTATAATCAAGGGGAGGGAAACCGTCTAGATACGCTATAAACAGAACAAAAAATTAACAAAAAAATAATTATTATTGGATCTAAAAAGTATTACCGTAGTCATTACATCTATGATAGGTACTATACTTTCAGTGATAACGGGGTGTTCCATCATTTCATCACAAAATTACTAATAACTTTTTAAACCATCTCAAAATAACTATTTAACTAATGTGAATGTAATAATCAAATAACATTGCACCCTGATCGATAAATCTGCTTTACATATTACATTTGTGGAATGTTTAGCGCTTATGATAATCATTAACATAAATATAGAAAATTCTGGCTAATTCTGATTTTTTAAGTGGAATTAATATCACACCGATAAGGCATAGTGATGAAATATGTATTGGTAAGATGTATGGCCTTTTCCGACCTTTTATCTTACTACCTGGGAGAAAAGTGTAGGCTTTGGGGTTGAAATTACAATAATCCCTTGTTTATTAAAAGCTTTAAAATTTTTGCCAATTTTTTTTTTGTTTTTTTTCGATACTAGTCAATGAAGCAGCTTAAAGTGTCTTATAAAAATTAGGTCATGCAATACAAATGACCAATGATAGGCCAGTATACATTTTACCTTTGGTCAATTACAATGTATAATGGCTTATCCTTGGTCATTTGTATTGTATGATGTCATTTTTTGTTGGGCACTATAAGCTGCTTTAATATTTTTTATTACATACCCCTTTCTTTCTCAAGATTCTCACACACACAGACTATTTACATGATGCTTACAAAAGAGAGGCAGGAAAAAGGTAATTATCCTTTACATACAGAAAATATTCATTTACAGATTTTGTAGTAGTGTAGCTACTCTACAATCAAAAGTTATGGGTCGGGCTGTCTTGCAATTGGATAGTATATATATTTCAGCTAATAAAAGGTTGAAAATAAGAGAGATATTCTGATAAGGCTTTAAAATCATTCATAAATACCATGCTTTAGCAGCCATGAAAGACGGATTGATAAATTGGTAATAGGTTTATACATACTAATTTTAAAATTAGGGTTGGGCCGGATACTTTTTTGGCCGGATACCGGATATCCGGCTGATTTCAAATGCCGGATATCCGGTAACCGGCCGGATATCCGGTAAATATCCGGTTATCCGGCCAAATTTCTGGATATCCGGCCGGATAACCGGCCAAATTACCAGATATTGAAGTAGTAAAAAAAAAATTTCTTCAGAAATCTTATATAAATTTACATAAAGTTAAACTTATTCAGAAAAAATTCTCTTCTAGCTTCAATAATAAGAAAATTATAGCCATTTAAGATTTTAAAAAGCAGAGATTTTTGGTGTAAAGTATAAAAAATTATAGAGCAGGATATCCGGCCGGATAGTTTCAATATCCGGTATCCGGCCGAATATTGAAAATGGCCGGATATCCGTCCGGATATCCGGCCACACCGAATATCAGGCCCAACCCTATTTAAAATCTATATTTTCATAATCAGGGGGCTGAAATAATAATATGTAAATAAGAAGCAAAATAAATGATACATTTTTTGCACAATTAAATCCTTGTTATTGTACAAAATATGTATTCCGTCATTTATTATTAGTAGGATATGCTTATTGTTATTGTCAGTAGTGTAGCTTTTTCTAATATGTTTAATTCTTTTTTAAAGCGAAGAGCTTTTCTATGGTATTTCTTGTCTATTATATTTTTCCTTTTCATCTCATTTTTGGAATATCGATTCCTAGAACAACAAGGTTCAATATGAATAGCGAATCCCCATAATCAAGTCCCAAAAATATCAGTATGTCCTTTAAGTATTTAAGTAATTTTGATCATATTTATTTACAATTTTGTATCCTATTATATAAAGTAGTAAGCGTTTTTTGTCTGTCCCGAAGGATCTCGCTAACCGCTAAACCGATATTATTTTCCTTTACAGTGAAGCTTCCTATATGTCCTGGGAAGGTTTTAAACTATTTTTGCTGAGGGTGTCTTCACTCCCCTCCCTCCCTCCAAAAAATATTTTTTACTCTTTTTAACACAAATTTAAAATGGGATGAGGTCGACTTTTCCCCCTCCTACCTTAAATGCCCCTAGAGGCTTCTAGGGGCGCAGCCGCTAGTAGGCTTAAAAAGTAAGTATTAGTGTTCGTTATTCCTTCCGTCTGATCTAAGCGCTTCAGTGGATGTTGAATAAAATGTTTGTTATTTTTTATATATAAACTAGCGGCAGCGCCCCCTAGCATCTAATTCTAGGCACTCTGTATAAAAAGGGGTAAAATGTGGCAGTAATATATCCTATAACTATACCAAAGAGTTATTCTCTAAATAAAATAGCCTAAAACCATCTCGGGACCTATATGTCGCTCCCCTAAAATTGATAATTAGTTCAGTATTTATTAAAATCTTGAGCTATACACAAGAAATGCCTTACTACTTTATATAATAGGATTGACTCTGTTCAGTTTTTTGTTCAGCTATTAATCTTACCTTCCTAGGATAATATGTCTTAATAATGTCTAAATAAAAAAAAACTTGAAATTTAAATTTGGAATACAAAAATAAATGTCAAGGATATTAAGATTATGACAAAAAAAATTATTTTTATGCAATTTTTTCCATTTTTCCAGGGTATGCACTTTTCTGTTGGGTTAAACTTATATTTGCAAGTGTAAAATAAATAGGAAAAAGCAGGATGGAAGAAGAAAAAAGTTTTGCTTTTATACATAATTCAAAATAGGAGAAAAGAATTTTTTCTTTTTGTTATTATTAAAAGGCATATTAATGCCAAAAATGTTTCAAAAACAAATTTTGTAATAGGATAGACAGATATTTGTAATCGAAAAGTTTATTAGTTTTGTTCTTTTCATGCAAAAACTTAAAAGTTTGAAATAAATTCAATTATTGAAAAACGAATATTATGCCATATTTATCAATAATTGAATATATGAGTATTAACAAGCCTATGTAATTGTAAAGAAGCCACGACAATTTCAAAAAAACTGTGAAAAATCGTCAAAAATTAGAAAACGTCAAATCCACTTGATGGTAACTAAATTATGATGTATATATTTGTGTGCACCACCACCTTGCCAGGCAGCTAGAAGTGTTTTTACGCTTTCAATGTTTTGCATAAAATTGATAATTGTTTCACTCTTTTTTTGTAGCGATGCCACTCTATAATTTATGTTATTCCAAATCATTATAGGGAAATTTTTTTTTCGATCGCTCTCTTTCTTTACTCTAGTATTCAAATTCTCCACAAAGAGATTATACAATGGCAGATTAATTGATGTTCATCCCCAATAATGAGACACAAAATTACCTCTTTTGTAGATTAAAGTAGATTATTAGTGGTTGAACTGTTTGAACACTCAACTTAATAAAAAAACCAAAAAATTTACTAAAGTCCCAAAAGTTGTTTAGCCAACGAAAAAGAAAACGTTATCATAAAACTTTGGGGATAAGTACTGTAATAAACACCCCATTTTCCCCTCTCTATCTCTCTATGAAAATTCTCCGGTTGTCCATCTATGGTTTTTTTTTTGATTGATTCTTTTTAATTCATGAATGTTGTCATCCTTGTTTCACGGAAATTTTTTGTTTTTATTTTTTGTTTGGGTAATTTATTTTCTAGAAATGAATTTTAGTTTTAAAACTTTTAAAGCTGTTTTGACCTATTATTTTAATGAAATATAATTAATTCTTACTAATGTTATTTTTTAAATAAATGATTTCATCAATTTTCAAAAGCCATGCTTGTAAGATAGTTTCCCAATTTTTGCTGGTCAATTAATACTTTTATAGAAATCAGCATTAAGTTTTGGGTCTAAAGACAAAAAAAGAGATTTTGTTAATATGATATTATGTATCAATATGATATTTTGTACATAACTGTTGGTAAAACATGTTTCCCCTACGGATTTACAATATGATTATGGGGTTTATATAGGAAAACTTTACTGACATAGAAAAATCTTATAAAATGTGTTTTTTCTTATGGATTTACAAAATTATCATAGGATTGAATTTTGAATAACTCTTATATTTTAGACATTATCAAAAGTTCAGTCTAAAAGATTTGTAAGATGATTTAGGGGGTGAATATAAGTATATATTCTTAAATGGAAACACAGTTTTAAGCTAGCAATCAAATTGTATTTGTTGAGATTCTTACTTAGCAATTAAATGTACAAGGCGCCTAAAACTGTAAGAACTTACCTTTTCCAGAAGATGGTTTTAATATTTTTTCAGTATGGCTTCGAAACCGATATATATCCGCTGGGTTAGAACCGGTTCTTAGCCATATTATAAAATCATTTATAGCATTGGAGACAATTTTCCACGACTATTAAATATAAATGATAAAGTTAATAATTTTAATCTTAAAATTTTGATATAGCTGTCTATAATACGATGCGATAAATAACACATTAGTAAGATAAGGTTATAGTAACCTATTATGGCCGCACGAGAGCAATTTTGTTCAGTACATAACAACCAATCAAATGAGCATTTTACGAATTTCGGAAACGAGTAAATGACCTAGAACTGTGCTGTTTCTAAGATATAAAATATCAATAATATAACATCAGCCTCGAACTAATAAAGCACTTTTATTAATAGATATAATACAGGTTTCTTTTAATATAGGAAATCGTCTTTTGATGCACATATAAATGTTTCAAATATTTGAGGAAAATTTGGCTTTTAAAGATTTTTTTTAGTTTTATCTTTTAGAAATTTTTAGATGTATATTTTATTTTTAATACTAAATGTAAATTTATTTGATTCATTTTGATATGAGTTTTTATACATTTGGGAAATAAATACCTTTTTTCAGGCCCTGCTAAACGTACTTATAAACACAATTTACTTTAATTTTAAACAGTTTGACTTTAAAACAACGTTTGACATCATTAATGTTTTATTAAAAGGCATTTAAAATAAATCATAAATATATTTTTTATGGACGTAAATCAAAGTAGCTTATTGTATGTTCTAGTCAGTTCAGATCTCATAAACTGTCCTACCCAAGTCTATTAGTCACCAATCATTACAGAAGCTTTGTTAAAATCATGAGCATAAAGTTTTAGGCTATTAAGAGCAGGTTGGTATACTCTCCAAATTGTTAAAAAGCTACCTAGACCTAAATCTATTATCTATCATCACCAAAGATGATACACAATATTACCCCTTCTGTAGATTACATTATGTCGTTGAAACGTTTATACACTAAACTTGATGAATCAACCAATCAAAATTCAATAAAAGTCCCCAAAGTTGTTAAGCCAACGAATGAGAAAAAAATATAAAACTTTGGGGAATTAGTGTAATAAACAGCCAATTGTCCACTCCCTCTCTAATATCTATACAATATGTTTTGAAGAAGTAAAGCTGGAATTGAAATCATTATTTTTATCATTACAAAACGTATAAAATTTAAAGTAGACATTTATATCTTTTTGGAGATAAAAGTGCATTCATCTCAGGGATCTAAAGGGATAAGACAATGGCCAATAAATTGATGTACATTCCCAATGATGACACACAAAATTACTTCTTCTGTAGATTACAATTAGTAGTTGTTTGGATACTCAACTAAATGAACCTACCAATCAAAATTCAATAAAAGCCCCCAAAGTTGTTAGGCCAACGAAAAAGAAAACGTAATTATAAAACTTTGGGGACTAGTATAATAAACAGTCCAGTGTCCCCTCCCTTCCTCCCTGCATTTTTCTTCCAGAAGGGTTTCCATAATACAACAAATAATATTTTCTAAACAGCTTACTACTTTATATAATAGGATGAAGCGGTTCCATTGCAATTCAGCCCAGCGTGATTCAACCCAACGGAATTCAGCCCACACAGGATTCAGCCCATATGGGATTCAACCCACAGTATTCAGCCCACACGGGATTCAACCCATGGTATTCAGCTCATAAGAGATTCAACCCACGGAATTCAGCCCACACGGGATTCAACCCAGGGTATTCAGACCACACGGGACTCAACCCACGGTATTCGGTCCATACGGGATTCAATCCATTATATATGTATATAATTTTAAAAAAAAAAAATTTTGATTTGTAAAAAATAATTTAATAAACAAAATTTTTACATTTAAAAAAAATACCTATGGAAATTTTTTTTTAAAAATTAGAGAAAAAATCTCAGAAAAAAATATGAGAAATTTGTACATATATTGGGTTGAATCCCGTGTGGGCTGAATTCAGTGGGTTGAATCTCATATGGGCGTAGTAGCTATTTTTATGCTTGCACTGTATGCACGCCCACACACACACACACACACGAGTAACATCTATATAGAAAAACTGTGTCAAATTTGTAGCCATTTGGGAATTTTATTGTCATAATTTTAAAGTAGGGAGGAAAGGAAAATAGTACATTTTGTGAAAAGCTTTATTACAACTAGCATGTGTGTTTGTACGTATTTTTAGCAACGTAGATCTGTGATTGTAATCGTGGAAAATCGATCTATCAATCTAAATTTTGCATCGAGAATCTCGTAACGAAGGAATATCAAGAAAGTGTTGCTTCACTAATACATATAATAATTGTAACTAACATTGAAAGCAGCTTAAAGTGCCTTTAAAAAAATGACGTCATACAATACAAATGACCAATGATAGCCTACATTGTAATTGACCAATTGTAAAATGTATACTGGCCTATCATAGGTCATTTGTAATGTATGACGTCATTTCCTAATATTGTTAATGTTATTTTTTTTTGATTTTACGATTTGCTAAGCTTTGTATTTTAGGATATATTCATTCTTGTTAAGCAATAAAGAAATAAAACTATATTGTATATTTAGAACAAATCTTAACAAAGTGTTAGAATTTTTTACTAGCGGCTACGCACCTAGCCCTAGGATTTATATATTCGAAGGTGCAGGGTGGTAAATAGCTTAAAACAAATCCAAGGATTAAATTTGATAATCACATAATCTTAAACCAAACTTGGACCTAGGTTAGGCTTTCCTATAATGGAGAACTTAATCAACTCAGTGGATATTAAAATATTAAGCAATCCAAAAAAATGATAGATGGAATGCAATAGAACAATTATATTAAAACTTTTTAAAAACTATAACTCATAAGAGACTTACATCTATGTATACATTGTTATTGCAATTACAATTACAAAAATAATTTTCCTCTCTATTAATTATTAATTTTATTCAATTAGGTATTAACTGTAAATAATTGATAATCATTTAGTAGAATAATATAAAACATATTCAAAAACCTATTTAATGGCAGTGGATTGCATGTAACCACCCGGGAAGCAGCTTATAGTGCCTAAAAAAAATGATGTCATACTATACAAAGGATCAATGATAAGCCAGTATACAGTGTATTTGACCGAGGGTAAAATGTATACTGGCCTATCATTGGTCTTTTGCATTGTATGACGTTGTTTTTTATTAGGCACTATAAGATGCATCAATAAGCAAAGCAACTCCACGATTATTTATCTAAAATAAATAATATTGACATATTTTTCAATCTTATAATTAAATGGCTTTACTTCCTATTTTAAAATAATGATTTTTAAAACAATGCGGTAAAATACCTCAACTTAATAAACCAACCAATCAAAATTTACTGAAGTCCCTAAACTTGTTAAGCAGCGAATAAGAAAACGTCATTATAAAACTTTGGGGACTAGTGTAATAAACATCCCATCTGTCTCTCTCTTTCTCTCTGATTAAAGCTATATATATCTATGATTTATATTACATAATATTTGGGTGGTAATTGATAATACACTAGGGATTAAAGTAAATATTCCAGAATCCAAACATTTTCTATAAATTGCAAAAATAATTTGTCATTCATATGAAAAACTTGTAAATTATACATGTAGTAATTTATTAGAATGTAGTGTTTGTACAATTAAGTCAATAAAATAATGCATAAAATGTTATTTGCAGACTAGCGGCAACGCCTCCAGAGTCTTCTAGGGATACTTTAAGAGCTGTGGGAAGGATTATTTGATCAACCACCCCAGAATTTAGTTTTAGAATTAGTAAAAGATTTTTTTCTATTGGCGTTTTCTCATAGAAGGCAAAATAATATAATAATATAAAAACGTTGTTGGGACCTATTAGATGCTTTACTGAAAATAAGAGCCAAATTTGTACAGCAGTTAGCGAGATCTTTCGGCACTGATACAGCCAGACAAACTTGCAAGACTTTTATACATCTATGATATAATTTCTTTCTATAAAACAAATTAAACTATTGCTGTAAAATATTGCTAGCTTTTCAATTTTTTCGTTTTTAAAAGCACTATTTATGGTTTTGGTATTGTTATGTTTAAGATTTATTTCCTTCAAGCGTCTAACTGTCAAATACGTGTTATTCTATATGCTATGAGCGAAGCTACTCAATAGTAAACTGTTTCTTTATAGAAGTACTAGTGGCTTTGCCCCCAGCCGAAAAAAATGCGAATAGATCGCAAATTTTCGCGAATAAATGGTGAATTCGCAAAATTCGTAAAAATAAAAATTGGGAAGGGGGAGAATTTTTTGTTTTTTGGGGGGTTGGAGGTTTCCCACCCCTCTAAGAAAATAGCCTAAAACCACCACAGGACCAGTAGGTATATTACCTGAAGAGTATAATCCGATCGGTTCAGTGGTTACCGAGATCTTAAAGGACAGACGGACAGCCAGACATCATTCTACTTTTGTATTATAAGTAAGATCAGCTGTTTGCCAAAAATATTTTTTTGGTCGCTAGATGGGGTTTGTTATAATTATTTTTCTATTTATCTGGGGAGCGTGGTGGTACTCCCCCCTGAGATAGATGTAGACCCTCCCAAAACCTATAAGAAGCTACACTGTAAATGAGAACCATATAGGTTAGGCGGTTAACGAGATCCTTTGCTAAATTGCCACAGACAAAAAAATACTTTATATAATAGGATGAAAGAAAACCACTAAAAGGGCGGTTTCCCTAACATAACAACAATAAAACTAAAATTAATAAAAACCAATAATTTTTGTTTCATTAATTCATTGGACTAATTTTGGCTTAAAAACGTAATTAAACATGTTTTTATTAGCATTTCGGTTGAATATTTCTGTACGATTTAATTAAGAAATGTTTGACTGTAAAATAACTATTTTAGTTTTGATAAACTGTTTCATAAAGGCGAAGCAAATAGCATATACTGTATTAATATGTAACCACTTTTATTCCTTTTAATGTATATGTTATCTACCTACTATAATGATCTAGGTATCTATCTATAAATAATGAATGCATTATCTACCTATCTTTAATGAATATCATTACTATTTTCATTGAACCATGTAAGAAATAATATATTGGCTAAATCTTTGGTAATTCATGATGTAATGTAAAGAAAGAATGTTTTATTTTTGGTTTTACACACTTTAAGCGTGTTCTTTAGTTCCTTGTTTAGTCATGAAATTCAGTTTTTCTTTTCTTTCAAATTAGGAGAGAGAAAACCTTCTAGGAAACCTCCAGCCCAAACTTAACTTCACATATAAATTACGAAACTTTGTAAATCTTTTTAATAAACAATAGATGTTCAATGTTCATCATAGAATCATCTTATTGGAATAAAACTCTTTCTGTCACTGAAACATTATATTTCTTCGCTATTTAATAGTATAATTGTCCTTGTTCTTTGTAAAGCTCTAAAAGGAAGGTAATATTTCTACTTTTTATTTATTGCATTCAGAGAAAAAAAAAGCTTTTTTATGTTGTTTTGACTTATGTTATATTCCGTATACACACAAATACAGTGTATAGGTTTCTTGTAGTAAAGCTAGTCTATAAAGAGGTGAAAAAGGGAAAGCGCTAGGACGTCAAAGGGGTAGTAAAGGGGTGATACCTCCCTCCAAGAAAAAGAATTTTTTTTTATTATTGCCAACAACTTATACCCTCCCAAGCATGTGAAACCCAATCATAATATCATTTACCATAATTCAAAGCCCTTAGATTTTATAAATCGGGTTATTTTTTCAGTTCCTTTAAAAAATGTAGTTTTAACTCATCCCAAAATATAAATGTAACTATGCACTTTTGGTCCTAACACAACAGTCTTATGCTGATATAACAATAACACAAAAGTTTAACGGAGGCGATGTACCAAGTCACCTAATAACACTTAAAGATCATATAAAACAAGAATTGATTTGACAAAATTACCCAATATATCCCATTTATTAAGAGTATATTGAAGGGAGGGGTTCTATGAAGTGAGTGGTTTTCCTCATATCACATCTGGACAACAAAATAATATTTTTTAAATAACGCATTTTGGATCATGGAAAGAAAACGAAGTGGTGGGTTTCATCGTATTTTCACTGTAGATTTTCACCAATTTCTAGCCCCTGCGGTGGTCCTTAAACCTGCAGAACAATCATTAACATTTTCTACCTAACCTTGTATGACCTATCAAAAGCAACTGAGAAAATACGAGGATACCCGCTACTTCGTTTTCTTTCCATGATCCCGCATTTTTGTTGCTTATTTAGGTTAGATTAGATTAAGAAATGGTTAGAAGAGATCCACAGCGATAGAAACCCGCAGGTTTAAAGCCCTCCGCAGGTGCTAAATAACAATGCAGCTTATTGTGCTTATAAAAAATGACGTCACACAATACAAATGACCAATGATAGTCCAATATACATTTTCATTGACCAATGGTAAAATGTATAATGGCCTATCATTGGTCCTTTGTATGACATCATTTTTTATATGCACTATAATCTGCTTCCAAAAAAAACAATTAAGGGGGGCTGCTGGTCAATTGATAGGTAAGAGTGAAAGTACCGTCAAATCTTCAAAAATTTAGATCAATATTACACTTGTTTTTTAAGAAATTTCAATTATAAGTACACTTATGCAGTTTTGCACTTCAAATATTTTTGCAGAAAAAAAAATACTTTTTTTGCATGTACTGAAAAATAATTAACTAATGAGATTTTAAATTAACCCTTTGTATGTTCTATATAAGGCATAGTAACCTATTTAGTATGTTCTCTAGTTTAGGAAGCTTTACATAGATGTTTGCATGATTTTAAACCAACCAATGGTTATCAAAATCTTTCGCTATAGACATTCTGTACTTTTTTATATGTAATAAACACATTATTGTATACAAACAAATCGATGAAATAATACACATAAAAAAGAGTAGCTTTTAAAAAGAATGCTATAGTTGAGTGTAGAATATAGTAGGTAAGGGCAAAAATCACCTATCGGAACATCTTTTACAATACCCTCTAATTATAGAATTAAAAAAATATTCGAGACGAGCTCTGGTTAGGAACATGTTTTCAGTAGCAAAGCTACTCTATAGCTACTTTGTCTTGTGTCCTTAAGTCCGCTATGAAGAAAATGCGAATTTCTCTACCACATTTAAGACAGGCTGCTAATTTTTTGTAGAATAAATGCCTATACCTAAGGAAATATAGTAAATAGATCCTCCAAAAGACATTTATATAATATGTAAGATATGTAAAGGTTTTTTTGACCACCCTCCCCCTCGTTTTTATGACCATTGCACTCGTCCGTCTGTCCCTCTTTCATATTTTTGAGCTTCGCTACTTACAGATGTTGTCGTCCTCTTGTTTTAAAGATAAATGGGGAATGACTATAATGTTTACTTGTAAAATATATTTAATTTTACTGTGTAAAGTCAGGAAGGACGGGGCTGTTTATTAAACTAGTCCCCAAAATCTTAAATAACGTTTTTTTGTGTTGTAACTTAAACTTTGGGGACTTTGAATGAATTTTGATTGGTGGATTCAGCAAGTTGAATGTCTAAACGTTTCAACTAATAATTGAAAGCTGAATTAAAGTAAATTTTAAGTATCATCAATGGAGATGTATATCATTTTTTCGGCCATTGTCTTATCCCCTTAGATCCCTGGTGTAAAGTATTGTCTGTATAGTTGAACCTAAGAGGATTATCTTTTTAAACTTTCAGTCAGACTTGAAACAATTTTACTTCCGTACTAAAGTTCACAAAAGTCGGATATAAAATTTTGGTGTTTGAGATCAGTAATTCTCATAATTTTATATTGCTTCATTGCTAGCACAGCAACTTTATAAATAGGGTATGTCCGCCCGTATGTCAAAAATTAAAAGAACTTTTGCTAACTAGGTTTTGTAATCTTTTATTTGTTTTATTTACAGTTTATTTAAAATTAAAACTAATTCTTTTAACAGTACATGTATGTTACTTTAGCCTCCCCCCCCCCCTCTTATTTAATTAAATTACTACCATGATGTTACAATTTTTCACTTCACAGGAATCACTTTAATCATATTAATATTAAATCATTAAATAATTAATTAATCATTTCCAAAAATAAATCATGATTATAATTGTAGAGTATATACACTTTCAAGCATACTGTTTACTAAAAAGTTCATCTGACAAGTTTTAATTTAATAGGAATATTCTAATATATGCCAGCTGCTAAAGGACTGAAAGTAATGATTTTAAATTTTAGCAATATGTAAACATATATTTATGATGCTGTACTATTCCAATATATAAATTTAGCATCTCCCCTCCACCTTCCCCCCTCCCCCAATCCCGAGCTGGATCTTTAAATCGCAGCGGTGCCACTGGCGATGCCTCTATTGAGTCGATTTTGAAAGCGACCCACCTAATAGCGATCTTTAAATCAAAATGCAATAGTGAGCCGGGAAACATTTTGGAAACACCCACCGGCTCAGTGGCAGTAGTCATTTTTTATGCAAGTGAGCCACCTGTGCTTCTTAAGTATTACTCTCATGTGAGGTGCTTTGGCATTGGCAGGGGCAGCACTTAATAATTTAAGGATCCAGCTGAGTATTTAATTAGATTGTAACCAGGCTGATGCACTAGTCAAATAAACTGAGTGAAAAGTCAAGGCTATATTTGTGAAGATAAGGTTAAATATTTCAAAATAATTATATCCATTATTAAATCAGATAGAAAGTAAATATTTTTTTGCCAGTATCGCTTCAAAACTGATTAATATCCGGTGGATTAGAACCAGTTCTCAGCCATACTAAAAAAATATGTTTAGCATCGTATTATATCCAGTTTTTACGAATATAAAAATGTGCAATCATAAGATTAAAACAAGTTTTTTTTCAGCCCGTACAGCATATCGGGACCAAATAACTGGTTTTGCTGCACTTTCTATACAAGTTTTCGTTCTTGCACAGAATTTATTTATCACCAAAATTACAGGGATATGTCATATTGATCTTCATCCCAATATTTTATAGACTATTGAAGCTAGTACCATATGCTACGTTATCAAAATAACATATTTGTACAGGCTAGATCTTTATTAAGAAACAACTCATTTGAGTGCACATTCATTTGGGTCAGAATCGTGAATGGTAATTAGTAGCTCCTGCTTATAAGCTAAGGCATAACCCCCTACCTTTTAAATTTCATTAAAACTACTAAGAACTTGACATAGCAGCATAACAAATGAAGATTACTCATTCTTATTATTTTAGACACTAATTATTGGAAACAACCAATCAAAATTAAATAAAGTAGCCAACGAATTAGGAAACGTGAAAATGATTATCTCTTATTTAACTATCCCTGTTTCCCAGGTTTATTTGACAACCTGAGTATTTCATGAATATAGTAAAGTGTGTATTCATTTCCACAATTATAATCGCAATATTCTGACAGGCATTCTTTTACAACAGCATAAACTACAACCTTTCACTTTGCTTACCTCACCTAATTAAAACAACCCCTTATCCTATTGTATGAAGTACTAAGGGTTTTTTATCTTAGGCTTAAAATCCAATAACTACTGAACTGATTGAGTTCTCCTTCTAAGGGAAGCTCATAATATAATACCTGGCATGGATTTAGAATATTTTGTTTTTATATTTAATTAAGCCATAAGATAGTTTAGGCTACTTTTACCCTCTTTGAATATGGAGCCCCTATATACTAGGGTCGCAGCCGCTAGTTTACAAAAATGCAAAATTTGCAAATTTTTTAATATGCAATTATAAGAAGTGCTAGAAGGAATGGACACCCTAGATTGATATGCATTTTATATGGTTAGTTTCATAACATCAAAATTTGACCAAAATATGCTTCCAAAATATTTCTGCATATATTTATTTTTGTAACAATAACAATAAAAAGCAACAGATTATGACATGTGCTGTAAAATTACTTTTAATCAAGTAGATCATTTATTTATCCTTAAAGGCAGAAGTGTATAAATACGTTTGAATTTGAATTGAGAAAAACTTTCTTCAGATATTAGATATTAAGGGAGGAAGGGGACTGTAGATTGCACTAGTACAAAACCTCTCATTGGTTAGATCAAATACTTATTTCTTGATTAGGTATTAACACTTTAACTTTTTAACTAATACATTTAATCTACAGATGGGCTAATAATGATTATTGTAATTGGGGGTGTTGATCAATTTATTCCCAATTGTCTCATCACTTGAAGTCAAGATATTCTTGTGGCAGCAGTGATATGTGACATGAAAATTATAAAAGTTTAAAGCATGTTTAAAAAGTAGTTAATCTAACATTAATTTTGTTTGTTGATTTATTATTTTGTGAATTTTAGCAGATACTTAGCAGAAAGTAAGAAAAGCTTTAGTAACATATAGGTTAAATCTACCTATATTTTCAGGGAAATAAAGGACAGGTAAATTGATAGGTTTTAGAGATATTACAAATAATTTAATTTTCAATAAAAAAAGGAGCATGTAAAAACTTCCTATAACAATTAAACTTTTAAAACATATTTCAATTAAACTAACGAGTGCAAAATAATTTGAAGGCATTAACTTTTGGCCTTTGAAAATTAAAGGTAATAGCTATTGGAATCACTATTTTTACAAAGATTAAAATAGATAGGGAGATTCTATTATGCTGAATTTACAATAACAAAAATTTCCTAATATTAAAGAAGGGATCTTAAGGGATGAGACAATGAACGATATATTGATATACATCCCAATAATTATAAATTAAAGCAGCCATTCTGTAGATAAAAAGAAACACTGCTAGTTTTTACCAACCAATCAAACTTCCTACATAAAAGTGCGTGCACAAATTATTCAATTTATCTTCCTATTTGCCTATTATTGGTGTCCGTGATATGCAATATACATAAATTATCTGAAAAGATGTATGTAAATCACCTTTAAACATGGGGAAATGGAAACATTTTCTCAAGAAAAAAAACAAGTCATAGTAGGTATAATTATATCAAGTATTAGTAGCAAAATAAGGCAACCAAGTATTGTACAACAATTATTGGGTAGGAATAACATTCTTCTGTTAATTATTATGTCAAAATTGTTTCTTTGTTTAGCAGGTATCCTTATATAAAAGTAAAAGGATCTATGCTAGATGGTTTGCCTGTAACGAAAAATCTTTGTAAGCACTGAACCGATATGTATCTCCTTTCAATGTAGCTTCTCAGAGGTCCTGGAGATTAATAACAATTTTTGTAGGGTACCACAACCAACCCACCCCCATTGAAAAAAGATCAACAAATATTTTATTATTTTACACCTAAGTATGCTTGTGTATTAGCACATTAGAGTCAGTGATATAAAGGAATAAGACAATGACTGATAAATTGATGCACTTCCACAATCATGATATAAAAAATTACCCCTTCTAGTGATTAAAATTAATGGTTAATACGTTCGAACCATCAACTTAATGAAACAACCAATCAAAATTCACTGAAGTACCCAAAAGTTGTTAAGCCAATAAATGAGAAAACGTTATTATCAAACTTTGGGGACTAGTGTAATAAACAGCACATTGTTCCCTCTCGCTCTCTGCATTACAGTACTCATTTTACCACAAATACGTATCAAACTTTTAATTGTTATTATATCTTTTTATAAGACATTTGTCAAAAATAAATTATATAAACATCTCTACAATCATTAAGATTCTAATATATAAATAAACCTATGTTAACAAAATAAAAAATAAACACATCATGTCGTAATCCAATAAGTAAGTTCTCTGTGATTTTTTTAATTTTTAAAGAAATATTTAAAAGCAATAGCCGTAGCTCTAAGCAGAAGCTCAATTTTAGCCAAATATACTAAGTATTTTAAAATCATTTAGAAACCCTAATCTTAAAATTTCAAAAAAACATATTTTATCACTAACAACACTAAAACACTAAAAAATGAATAATTTGTATAATTTTGTTATGAACTGGGAATGGTTGTAAGTAACACTAAAGAAATATCAACAGCGATGGTTCTAGCTCTAGTAATCTTTATGCCTCTCGGTGTTCCCGCGTTTTTGGATAAAAAATAGAATAGCTAAATATTTAAGTGGAAGACCAAAGACAAAGCTCTTTATCTAACTAAATAATCTAAATTCATGACAAGCTAATATGTTCCACTATTAATCTGGCATTTGTTAACATGTATGCAAAAGGTTCCCTATTTACACTTTATGTATCTTTTAGAATATAAAAAGAATTAACCTCTTTCAGAAGATATTATTATTTAATTATTTTCTTTCCTGTAATTTTTATTATATTTAGATATCTTTTCCCTAATTTTTTCGGTATTAGGTATTTATTTTGCTTTTTGATGATTTTTGTATTTTTTAAAGACATCCCTTTCCTTCCAGTTTCTATTCCAAACTCATCAACATTCTCCTACCCAAAAAGATTTTTAGGGGAGTGGAGATAAGACTGGGATAATTCCGAGAAAACGGAGGGTGGAAAAGGGGGCTTCTGTAAAAATGGCTAAACTACACGGACGGGACTTTAGAGGCCAACGGCCCGTTCCCACTTAGATAAATCAGGTTTAAGAGAGGGTAATATTGAGAGGCAGGGGAGGGGGGGATTAGAATGGTTTGGAGAGGGTTAAGAACAATGTTTGACGGTAATTTCTTTGGGGCTTTTATAAAAGACTACACAATTTAGCTAAACAAGGACAATTATGTCTGTTGACAAGCGAATATTTGTTTGTATCACAGCTTATTATTACTAAGGAAGGAATATAAGATTAAATAAAATTACAGCTCTTTATCTAAACAAATATATACCAGTTACGAACGGTATAATTTAACACACAATAAGCCCTAGCTTGTAATTGATTTGCCGTCCATGGATCTATACTGTAGGTGTAACAGTCTTAACCTGCAACTTCCTTGTTTATTGACTGATTTAAAATAAATCGCATATTGCTTAAAATATAATGAGTACTTGGCTAATACAAAAAATATGAATGTAAAGTATGAATTGTATCCCCCCTCCCCTCCCCCTCTATTTAGTTGCTCCCAAGTAAATGGTATTTTGCTGTTATGTTTATTGGTGGGGAATGTGTGTAAGTGGCTATTTTGCCTTTATTTCATCTTAAGTGATATGATTTTTTAGATAACAATGCTGCATTATGATTTAGGTCTTGTCGGTAAGTCTGTTGGGTATCATGTATCCTTATAATAAAGTGAAAGAATCTCTGTGTGTCTGTCTGTGTGTACAGAAGAATCTCGCTAACAAATGAACCGATATGGTTCTCCTGTACAGGGTAGCTTTTCATAGGTTTTAAAATTACAATTGAAAATTGGAATGACGACCTCCATACCCTCATGGGCCCCTGTTCGCCGCTGGTATTTAAATACTTAAAAAGACTTGTAAATTATCTTTACCTAAGCCGAATGAAATAACAATGATTTTTTATTTAAAACTTATTCATATACAGCAAGCAGTTACTTGTATTTTTGAAAGCCTCTGAAAGAGCTCGGCAGCCGCGCTTCTGCTTTCCGTAATCCTCAGGACATTTAAACTTAAGCAAATATCTCGATGGCTAACCCATTTCTAAATATGTCTATCCGTTTATTAAATAGAAATAGTTTATCATCCAAATGTTTTTTTAATTTGAGGCTCATTCGCAGCTGCCGAGCTCTGATTCTTATAAACTTTGAAAAAAGCTTTTTATAGTGCATATAAAAAATGGCGTCCTACTGGCCTACCATTAGTCTATAAAAATGTATACTAGCCTGCCATTGGAATTTATTCTGTGTATTGGCCTCTCATTGGTCATTTGAATTGGATGACGTCATTTTGTAGGTACTATTAAAAGCTTCACTTGAAAATTTATGTCCTTGTTTTTTATTTCTGTGGATAAAAGTGCTATTAAATAAATATTTTCTTCACACAATACATAATTTTTTAACAGGGCTGCTTAATATTTTTGTCAATTTTTATAAAAAAAAAATATGACAACATCCACAAAAGCTCAACAAATCAATCTTTATTTAGTTTTCGTATAACATCTACTTCTTTCAAAGATATATTTTTATTTGTTAAAAACAAGGATGTCAAAAACTAATAATGTGTGGCTTAACAAATCAAGCAAGGAGGGAAAACGAACTGAAAAAGAATAAGTGTAAAGCCGATTTATTAAAAGTAAAATAGGTTTTAATATTTACTTAACATATATAAGTATTATTCATGTTATAAAGTATATTAGGTATAGATATGTGTTATTCCTTGTGTATAACTATAGTAAAGCTACTAGAATAAAGACCTATGGTTAATTTAGATTACATTACTAAATATCAATTATGTAAAGGAGTATTAGATATTTTCAGACACATACAAATATTCATCTTTATAAAAGTTTTTTTAAGTATAAGTAAAAGTATAAATATATAGAATAATTGGAAATAGTCCCTTTCGTAACATCGCCCTATAAGGGGCGATTAGTCGTATTTTTAAAATGGCTTTTTATAGGTTAGGTTATATTGGGTTAGATGATTGCCCCACAGGGTTAGGTAATTGGCCCCGCAGGGGCTAGAAATAGGAGAAAAGCTACTGTGAAAAATGCTAAGAATCGCCCCATAAGGTGCGATGTTACGAAAGGGACTATACCCGAATATTTTAAGTTATTTATAAATACTGCCCCTCAATATGTATTACTTCACTATGAAATATTTAAAAATATCTTTCTGAAGATTGCGAAAGCATAAAACTTTAAGTTGAAGATAAATAAAATTTAAGAAAAAACGTTGTTTTACTTTAAAATACGATTAGTTATAGATACTGTATCTCTATATCTAATACTTTACTAATAAATCTTATGAATAAGGATAGATAGTATATTTTCAATTATATATAAAGGATAATATATTCATATGAAAACAGAGACCAATCTCGGCAATAGAGAGATAAGTTAATAGCAGGTTTTTAACTTCTTAAATCATTTCACAAGCGGATACGTCCCCTAGAAGCACTTGAGGTAGGGGGAGATGAATTCGATAACCCAATTTTTTAGACATAAAAAGAAAGAAAAAGTCTAATTTTGGGGGGGTAAATTTTTTCCTAGAGACGGGAGAATTGTGGTACCCTCCCCCAAATAGCTAAAAACTATCCCAGGACCTTTTGGAAGCTACACTGTGAAAGAGAACCATAATCTTTTGGCGGTTAGCGAGATCTTGTTACACACAGACATCCTGTTACTTTATTATAAGGGTAATTAAATGTCGGGGGGATTTAAAAATTGGTTGGAAGATTGATATATTTTAGTTGTTCCATCCCTGATCCAATCTAGAAAAGCCTTTTCTCCAAGGCAAATGAAGGATGTTTATATTATTAAAAGCATTGCTTCCTTATCATTATGTCTATACGTATGATAATGTCGTATGGGTGAGTTGCACCTGGACTGAACAGTCAACTCAAGGCTAGACTCGAAGTCCTTCACTTCAAACCCGTGGTACATTATATAGCAGACAACCAACCCTTTGATTGCACGAGCATTATCTGGAGATCCTCACGGTGCATAGTAATGCTTTAAGAATGTTTGGGGCCAAGGCATTCTCCCTACTCAAACTTTTTGATGTCCTGTTCCCATCAAGGCAGGTAGGTATCATTTTTAACGTCTTTTTATACGTAAGAAACAATTGAAATTTTTTTAACAATTCAAATCTGTTTTTAATTAATGATCTCTTTTCACGTAAATTCTCAGAGTTTATTACAGTTTTGTTTCTTTTTCACGGCTTAGCAGAAGTAAAAAATTTACCATTTAACTGTCATTCGCCAGAGAACAGCATCCGTCACTTGTATTTATTTATTACAATTCATTGAAATCTGATGTGGACTATTTTTTACTACCAAAATACCAATAAAGCTCCATGTTAGGAAATATTAAAGTTGATACATAAAAATAGAAATAATCATTGAACATTAAATTTGCAAAAAGCTTCGCTACAACACTAAGTTTTCTTCCTTGTTTATAATAACCTTGGTACTTAATAAATACCAGGGATCTAAAGAGATAAGGCAATAACCAATAAATTGATGTACATCCCCAATGATGATACACAAAATCATCTTCTGTATATTATAATTAGCGAAAACAACCAAATAAAATTCGATAAAAGTCGCCAAAGTTTTAAATCGAACAACGAAAACGTTATTATAAAACTTTGGGGACTAGTGTAATAAACAGCCAAATGTCCCCTCCGTCCTTAAATAAATATACTTGTGCTGGTTTATAATCACTCCCGCAAATAAATTGCACAGTAAAAATACTAGAACCGCAAATTATTCAAACAGCACAAACTATCATAGCGTTTTTGCAACTTTTATCAGATGAAATCTCCCTTATCTTTTTGCCATCCTATTATATAAAGTAGTAAGGATTTTTTTGTCTGAAGCTCAAGATCTCAATAACCACTCTATTCTAAGTAATCCTAACATAGTTCCTGTGATGGTTTAAGGCTATATTGTTTTTCGATTTAAGTTTTGGGATGGATTTAAGCTATTTTTCTAGGCTCTCCTTACCTCTATAGATCCCCAAATGCTAGGGGCGCGTCCAATAGTTGTAATGTGTAGTAGATATAGCAATATGCGAAAGTTATAAGACACCACTTTCTGTATTTTTAGCCTAGATAGAAATAAATTATCAATATATTCTGTACAAGTTTGCCCTAAAGAAAGGACAAATATTTTTGCCTGATTTATTTTGTGTTATGTAAAAACAAGGATGACAATAGCTTTAAACGAAGCACCATCAGTAGACCATGTATCTTAATTGACAATAGAATTAAAGACATTTTACAAGATCTTTTATAGAGGTTCAAACAATTTGCTGTATTCTTACTTTTAAAAAAAGGGTTACATATTTGAATGAAAATTTATAAAATTCAAAATCAGAGCTTGATCTTTAAATCGTTTTTATGCCGCGCTGAATCGGGGCGATTCAGAGGTAAACCGTAGGCGCGCTGGTGGTAAGCCACAGCGCACCTGATTTTTAAAAGATTTTCGGTGCGGTGTTGTTAAATCGCTTGCGCACTCACTAAAATATCGATCCGCGCCAGTACAACTTTATTACTTAAGCAGTGTCAGTAAGGTATTTTATATAAAATACCGTGTCAGTATAGTATTTTATATAAAACATTAATATATAATTTATTTTAAAAATAACTATAAAAATGTTTTCACGATAGTTTTGCAATAAAATATTAAAGTAATTAAAAAAAAATATTTATTTATTAAATAAATCACCCCGATTTAAACCGCCAATGCCACTCGGTGAGTGGCATTGGCGCGCCGGGCCCGCGCCACTGCCCGATTCAAATCACCCATGCAAATTCGATTTAAAGATTGATATTAATAATTTGATGGTGCGCCAAATGAATCGCCCCGGTTTAAATCACCTATAAACGATTTAAAGATCGAGCTCAGCTTTCTAAAAAGGTAAATATTTTTTGTCTTCCGAGTATCAAGGTTATTCGTAACTATAAATAAAATATATATAGCTTAAAACTAAATTTTTCTTTAGACTTAAACTTCTTAAGTTCTTGACAACATTCCCAGCAATATGGAGCATAATTAGGTATAGAAAATCAATAGCAGTCGGACTGCTTTTAAGCCGCTTTTATTTTCCAAAAATGATTTTCTTAGCTCCTGTAAAAGATAAAAGTATAAAAAAAAATCGATAGCAGTCGGACTGCTTTTAAGCAGCTTTTTAGCTGCCTTTACTTTTAGAAACAGATTTTCTCGGCTCCTACAAATGAAAAACGGCTGAAACTTCTTGCAAATAATGAACACAGTAATAGTGTCTGACTGATTATGACGTAACAAAAAAAATAGCCAATGAGAGGCCACTATAAATTTTACCATTGGTCAATAACGGCCTCTCATTGGCTACTTTTTTTTGTTACGTCATAATCAGTCAGACACTATTACTGTGTTCGCAAATATTCCCTTCTTTATGCTCCATGATTAGGTATGAGAAATCTATGGTAGTCTAACTACTTTTAAGTAGCTTTTTGGCTGCTTTATAAAAAAAAACTTTTGAAACCTTAATTTTTTAAGGTTTCGTGATTTTCAGTGTTTCCATATTTATTTACATATTTCTCTCTTTCTTTTCTTTGTTATAACAAAAGTTAATCTGCTCTATAACTCACTTTGTCCGTTTGTCTATTTCAGAATAGATTTTGTGCATCTCTACTTATGGATGTTGTCATCCCTGTTTTTTAAAACTTAGGTTAGTAATTGTTGTTGTTTCAACTTAATCTAAAAATTATTTTGTTAGTATTCAATAATTCACCAAATTTTCGATTTGGTATCTCCACTTATTCAAAAATATAACTATCCTTATTTGAGAATATTTGTATTTCTACTCATATATATGTATATACAAGGTAATACATACCTAATGTATAGAGGTGATGGCACTATTATAGATCACTTCCTTTTTTTTTGGCGGATTTATTAGGCATATAGGCTAAATATTAAATTGTCAGTCTTGTTTTTATGCTGATCCAAATGACATTCAAACAAGGATGACAAAATCAAGAATAAGTAGTTAGTAGTTAAGAATAAAAAATCATGGATGAACAAACGGACAAATTAGAGCAGGTTTTCAGTTGTCACAAAAAAAAGAATTATATAATTCAAAGAAATCACGAAAGAAATTAGTATATTTTTTTATAGCATCACCAGACAGATCGATGCCTAAAGATTTAATCATATTACTAAATTAGCACACAGATCAAAGTTATTTAGTAATTCCGCTACCAACAAAATACAAAAATCTACAATAGCAAAGCTTCCCTGAAAAACAAACTAACAATTTCTAACATATTCGTGCTCAGACCGGTTTAAGGTATGTGTAGATACTGTTTATATACTTTCAAGATATAATATAAACAAAAGGTTATAAAATATTATTAGAATCGAAGCAGCTTATAGTGCCTAATAAAAAATGACGTCATACAATACAAATGACCGATGATATACATTTTAAGTTATCAATGATAAAATTTATACTGTACTATAATCATTGGTATTGCATGACGTCATTTTTTTTTATTTGGCACTATAAGCTGTTTCTTAGAATAACTTCATAACATTGGAAATTGTTTAGATTTAAAGTATTGAAA
Source organism: Acartia tonsa (assembly GCF_053477335.1). Taxonomy (NCBI): domain Eukaryota; kingdom Metazoa; phylum Arthropoda; class Copepoda; order Calanoida; family Acartiidae; genus Acartia; species Acartia tonsa. The sequence continues at coordinate 28,531,206 of NC_137270.1, forward strand.
TGATTTTCAAAGCACGCTACTGCTGTATATCGAGTAGAATATAACTGTAAAGCCTAGAGAACTCTATAGAATGGACTGTCGTAAATGTGTTTATTATTTATTGTGTAAAGTCTGCACATATATGAATCTATACTTGCCACAGAAAAAAAGTAGATAACCTTAGATTAAAATTAAAGCATTTCGGTGCCTTCTCACAAAGTACCCTGGTAAGAATTAATACCAAGTAATTGACAATACGAGGTAACGGATAGTTTTTTTTAGTTCTTCATTTCTTTAAGTCAGATTAGGTTAGATTATATTGGGTTCTGGAAAGCCCCACAGGGTTAGAGCACTCTATGTACATTGTACATATGCTGTTTGGACTAGGCATAGGAAATTTTAAGTTAATCTTTTTTTAAAGGGGGGAGGGTATTCAACGTCCAAGGGTGGGGTAAGGGGTGTTTACCCCCCAATAATTTTAAAACCCCATATTTTAACCACGTCAAAATTTTAAAAATAAATTACATTATCCCCCTTAAACCTTTGAAACCCCTCATTTTACCCCCCTTAAAATAAAAAGCTTGGAAAGACAACCCTTCTGTCTTATCTTGTTTTTGATTACACAGAAAAAATGCTTTTTAAAGATTTGATGATGATATATCTATGAATACATAATATGACATCAAGTGTTCTTCTAAAGTCAAACTTACTTAAATTGTTGATCTCTGCTTAGTTAGCTACCCAGGGACCTAAAGTGATAAGACAATGGCCGATAAATTTATGAACATCCCCAATGACGACACACAATATTGCCCTTTTGTAGATTGAAATTAGTGGTTGTAACGTTTGAACACTCAACTTAATAAACCAACCAATCAAAATGCAGTAAAATTCCCCAAAGTTGTTAAGCTAACGAATAAGAAAACGTTATTGTAAAACTTTGGGGACCAGTGAAATAAACAGGCTATTATCCCCTCTCTCTCTGTGTCTCTTTGTTAGCTACCACATATATTGTCTGTGCTTAGTACTATATAGAATCAGGTTATGTTTACAAGATTGTAAGCTAATATTCAAAATTCACATCTATCTTTGACACATAAATATATATGTAGATAGATAGACAGAAAATAATGTACTTTACTATAGACACAAGACACAATAAAGATATGAAAAATGATTCAAAATAAAGTCTAACTATCATTAATAGTTAGATTTCAGGTTATGGAAAAGGACAACATTATAAATTTAGTTTAATTTGATTTTCTAAATTTACATACAATCTTAATTGCAAAGCTATACTATAATTTACTAACGTTTGTCCGTCAGAAATATATGTGAGAAATTATTAACTCTCTAAATAAAAGCTGGAACAATATGTTGTACATTCGAATACAGTGGTTATCAAGTGCCACGACACAAATCTTAATGTCATCCTTGTTTAATTCCTGTTGATCGCTAGCTTTTAGAATTTAATCCTGAATGTTCTCAGTTTGATGAAAATAAAATCTTAGTCTGTCCTGTTCTTCCAAAACCTAAATACCTCTCATTTTTCCTGATGCTTCAAAAATGAAAGTTAATGTCGCTTGTCAATGCGTTTATGTGCATCTAAAATACCTAGGGATTCAGGTATGTATGAATTGAAGATAAATTAATCTTAAACACAAGTATCTAATTTATATGCTAAAAAAATAACAGGTTTTTTTGGGTCTTACATTGGGACTAAAATTACCTTCAATTGTTTATTCCCATACCCAACTTGAAAGCGTATGTTATATATTTACAGCAACCTATATATATTTATAAACATTCCAGATTTATTTTGCCTTTAAAACGTTGGGGATCTAACTAAATATACTTTATTTTTTTTATATCCTACTAAAAAAATTAGTTCGGTTGTTTTTTTTGTAAAGCTTAAGATTCAGTAACTAATGAACCGATTGAGTTCTTCTTTTTAAGGAAGCTTTACATAGATCAACGGATGGTTTTAACCTATCATATTTTTAGATCTAGACTTGGGATGGGTTAAGACTAGTTTTTGTCTGTTTTTACCGATTTGAATAAAAAGCCCTATATGATTAATAAAGAATGTATTAAAATAATCAAGCATCGTTTCCTAAGATTTAACATAACAACAACACTATTTATTTATAGTACAGAAATCACTTTGATTCTAATGTTTCTGTTTAAGAAAAATAGTATTAACCCTTACTATCCAAGGACTTATATGAAAACAATAAACTCATGATCTGTTCCATCTGCCAATTGAAACCAGAAGAACATGAATATATCAAATACAGATAGTGAGGATTTTTGTGACCATATATTGAGTATCTTGATTTATAAAAATTACAAACAAAATAGCTTTTATATAGATCTTCAACTTTTTTGGGGACACTGCTCTCAATGCAGCCATTTCTGCATACCTAAACTTCAGGAATGCGCCAAAAAAGTTATCAAAATATTGTAAAAGTCATCCTTTAAAGTGCATTCTCTATATTAATCTAAATATGTTTTTAATACACTAGATTTTCATGTTTTACATCATACCAGGAAAATTAAAGGGGTTGGATTTTAGAATGAAAAAAGTCACAAACACAAATACAGTTTTAGAATTGCCTTTTTGCTTTAATATGATATGTTTTATCATTTGTCTAATCAACAATTAGTTATAACTCATTATTATTTTATTTAAAGTATAATAGATATAATTATTAATCATAAATCTATGTTATCCAGATAAATAACTAGAAATATTCATATTTATATTCTATTTTGTCAATGACAACAAAAACAAATGTCAGATATGTGAGCTATTTCTAGGCAAACAATATTTGAGTTTAGCCCCTTGGATGCAAGAGAATTTAGAATTATTTGATGTTTTGTGGCCAACCATGAAATGTGAAAAAAAGAAACCAAACACCTCCCTTTCTTCTTCAAGTTGCAAACTCCATCTATTATTGTGCTCTCTTTTTCCCTATTCCTATTCTAACCTTTAAACCATGGCCTTTAAAGATTAAAGGATTATTGGGGGGTATATGTGTGTACACATACACAGTACTAAAGCTCAATACTTAAAACATTCACAAATGTTTATTTTTATAGTATAGATAAGGATATTTTGTCACTTAATATGAATAATATGAAAAGACAAAAGCTCCAAGTAAGAGACAAGATGAATAATTGTTAAAACTTTTAAGATAAACCATTTTCTAAATATGTATGCGGTACTTAATCTAAAATGTGTCTTTTATCAACTTATAACAACAACAAAATTAATACAAAAAAAATCACCAGACCTATACATGATTTTCAGCTGTTGTTTTGGGGCAACACGTAGAAGAATTGGCAACCTTTTTATCTGCCCCCCTCCTCCCCCCCTCAAAATATTTTTTTAGATTTATCTTACTTGTTGGCTATACAGTATACAATACATAATTTATTGCTGGTTTTTTATCAATCATAAAAAAATAATTGAATTATTTTTTTAAATATTGAACCCTATCTTTCAACATTTATCTGTTGTGCATGGCATATTTAGGCATTGTCATCCAAGGGTGTAAAACATAGAACAGTATTTTTTGAAGTGCTAGAAAGTGTGATATGTCTGAAAGGTGGGATAACAGGAGAGGTGGTAAAGGAAACCCCTAGCAAAGAGATGGATTTAGACATATTTTTATGATTTTTAGACATGACACTTTCCAGTGCTTTGTATTTTTTGTAAAATATATATGTTGAACCTTTCTTATTTGTCTTGGTAAATATTAAATTATTTAAAAGTATTTCTAAGCTTACATTAACATTTCACACTAGCAGACTACCAACTATACTAAAAAAGTATAAAAATATACAGATTCTAATAATTTGAATAAAGATATTGTTGATTTCTGGAAATCTTGAAATGTGCAAAAATATTTAAATTTGGTCATTTGTCTACAATGATTTTATTGTAATTGTTTTATTGTTATCCTTTTCAAATTGTTAAGCGCTATTGAGTTAAATTTGTTTATATGATATAATGATATTCAGAGTGTGAATAAATAAAAAAATAAATGTGATGCATTTTCGTCTGTACATACCCTCACTGACTACGCTAATGCACATCTGTAATGTGCAACTAATATCTCACCTTTGCCTTTACTCTTACCACCAGATTTTACCCACCAAATATCCGTAGTTTTGCGGCTTGCACTTTTATGCCCTTGTAAACATATCAGTTTAACTCCCCAACTCAAAATACTCAAAAAGGGGACAGAAAATCTCGGGAACATGGAAAGTGGGGGAAGATAAAAAAAAAGTAAGCAAAGTGAAGAATTATTCATATAAAATTGCATTGAAATGATACATATTAAGGACATTTTTAGATAGATATTACTATATATCCTTTTATAGTATCTATTTATTTCTTCTGTCCTTCAAAGTACATATAGATTTTATGCAATTTGCATAAAAGAATGTGTGTTAATACAACAAAATGTTGCTGTACTTAAATCATTGTCAAAGCCAGGCCGCTACAGGTTTTTCAACAAACTGGAACAGTTGCAATACTCCCATTTTTTCTTATAAGCTTCAGTAGATCTCCAGTCATATTGCAGTTGTGAAAATAAAAGCTATTCGCGGTCAAGAAGGAACAGCCGTCAGCCGTGCTACCTATTTTTAACAATTTTCTAAATTTTCAAAAATCTTATATTATTTTTTTATAAAGAAAGTTTCTTGTTTTGTAAGTAACTGACCTTGTGTTAAAAAAGGTGCACTATATATAAAAATATAGTTTTTTGAAAAATCATTCCATAGAAGTATTTCTTCCTGATTTGATTTATAAGCCAAAATTTCTCCTTTCAGTGAATAAAAAGCATAAATCTTTTTTAAATCCTCTAAACTTTTTTATTGCAGCAAAAGATTTTGATAATTTTTATGCATTTTCGCATTAAAAACTACGGTTATATGACATAAGATACCTTATTCTTTTAAGAAACTTCTCTTTATTCATGGTGGTCTGTACGTTCACAACGAAAAGCTTTATAGATAATTTAGGCATGTTAGGATTGTCCTATTGATTTCAAACTTTGCACAATGATTCTCATTATGAAAAGGTATTTACTATTTCAAAGCATAGCAACTAGTTAGTATTATTAGAAAGTCCAAGTTAAACATTCAGATTTTTTCGTTTTTGAAACAAACAGTTAAAGATATTTCTATCTTGATTTTTAGAATTGAAATCCTAGGATAATTAGACATAATATCATAAGCATAGTATCTATGATACAAAGTCATTAAAATTAAAGTGTGCCCTTAACAAACTTAAAACATTTCAATTTCAAATCTAGAATTTTTTAGACCTCAAAAAAAGATTCAATAAATTTTAATATATGATTTGTCTAACTTTGATTTTATGGTTGTTGTCATCTTTGTTAAATAATAGCGAATCTCTGGGACTAACTGCACTGGTATTAAATAGATATATTGGAGTACCTTTTCATATAATTGAATAAATCACCTTAAACCGTTTATGTGTACAAGTTATTGCATTACTTTACTCATAAAAAATATTTTTACAATGTAATATTATTAGAAACATTAGTTCACGGTAAAATATATCTATTTATCTATCTTATCCATCTATTTATTCGTCTGCATAACTATCTATTCATCTACATATCAGTATATACATTTATCTATCTTTGCATACCATCTATCAATCTATATATATATATATATTCATGTATATTGCATAGAAGCAAGATATTACGTTAATGAAAAGAAAATTACTTTGTTCTATAATAATTAATTAGGTCTGATCCACCATTACACAGTGGAAAATAAAAAGAATTAATAAAAAAAAACTTATTAGTCTGTGCTAAGAAGCAAAATAACCGCCATTTGACTGCTTTAGGCTGATTAGCATTTTCTGAAATCCGTGACAGTTGGCGACCGTTTCTGAACTATGTATAATTTTACATTTACATAAAAATTTAATTTCAACATTTTGAAATTTCTGGTTTTAATTATTTTTTTCCATAGTTTCTGCACTTATCAACTTTTCAAGCCGCAGCAGGATTTTCATTTATAGTAATTGCCTTTCCCTTATGCTTCCTTGTGTTTCTCATAAACACCCTTATGTATTTAAGAATCGCAGCTTCTATGTAATCGTAATATGTTTGGAAGTCCCTTCTTTAGAATTAAAGTATCTGCACAGTATAGGTATCTACTCCAACCCTACAGTATCCACGCAGTATATACTATCTCTCTTGCTCTCTTTCACTTTGTGTTTTGTATCAAGATTAAGTGTCAACTTTAATACCTCTTTTCTATAGACATATTTTGATAAAAAAAAAACTGTCTTAAGATTTGCTAAGTATGATTTTTGTAGGTTTTTTTCCACAATTTTATGTTTAAGTACATAAAATCCATATATTAATAATGAGTCGGTACATTTTCTTAATTAAGAGTACATTTATTACAAAAGATTATTACGTACAAGTCAGAAATCTATAGGGATAAGACTGTGGCCAATAAATTAATGTACTCTCCCATAACCACTTTTGTAGATGAAGAAATCGTTATTTAAATCTTTGGGGACTAGTGCAATAAACAGCCCATTGTCCCTTATCTGCCTCAAGTACAAGTACAAGTACTGTTTCTCAAGTAAGAACTGGGTGGAATATTATTTGAAAACCTTTGTCACATCATTGCTTTCTCATAAAAAAAAAATTTCTTTTACTACTCTTTTGACTAAATAAGGATTATACTTTTACCTTTTTTACTAATATCTCTATACTATCGGCTGAGTCCCTTGAGGCCTCTAGAGGCCCTTGAGGTGGTAGGAAAGCCAACCTCCCCCCCCCCCCCTACTTTGAAAGTTTCGGTACCCATGTAGGAAGGTAAAACTAGAAATCCATACAATGGTGCCGCATGAAGAATTATAAATATTTTTTGGTATTTTTATGCGATTTCTCTCTAGTACCCTCCTCCCACCAAAAAAAATTGCTATAAACTTTCCCAAGACCTATGAGAAGCTAGAATGTAAAGAAATACCATATTGTTTGAGCAGTGAGTGAGATTCGTACAGTCAGACAGAGATCCTGTTAATTTTATATCAGGATAATGCTATTAATTTTCTTCACCATTGTTGTATTTACTATTTAACCATCCTTGTTTTAATATTTGATATGTATAGATAGATTGCCTGACAAACAAATACAAATAGATAAGGGATGGGAAACGCAAGAAAATATTATTCTAGGCCTATTTTCCAACTAGGCCCAAAAAAACAGTTACGGAATGGTGCAGTAGTTAGTAAAAAAAAATACTTTTTTTACCCAATATATAAATGGCATTTGTTAAAATAACGTTTTGATGTTTTTTTTCTCACAAAATTTTTTTATCTTTTACTCTAGTAATTTGAAGTAATTGGGTTTGTCACAGACAGATTTTAGGTTGTGTTATTTTTATTTTTATTAATGAGAAAACATTTTATTTGAAAATATCATTGCTTTTTAAAATAATTAAATTAACAAATAAGCACTTTGGAAACATTCTATCAATTGTTCTATGAATTGTAATTTAATAGTTGATCTGTACTCTGTAAAAGCTAAAAGTACAAAAATTAAGGTTAATGTGTTTTATCAATTCCGTATAAAAATTTTAAAATTTGAAATACAAGGCTTCATTTATAAACTGCCAATTGAATATTCTTAGCTATGCCCTTCCTAAAAAAATCCCTCTATTTTTGTTTTTTATATATGGTTTTTTTAATGTAAAACTTTGAGCAGATTTAATAATTAAGCTAATGTGATCAAACACCTTTTCTATTTTTTTTAGAAGCAGACAATTTATTATTTTTTCTAGAATTGTCTGCTTCTAAAAATGCCGCGGTTTTTATATAGCCTGTCTCCAATTGCTTATTGGTTGTTACAAAACAAGCCGATCATTATTGGTTTAGAGCGATAGCTAATTTGGAGCTGCCTCCAATATCCCTTCTGAAACTAGGCCGGGACCTAATTTATGGCCAAGTTTCCTATCCTTTATCCCAGAAATAGATGAAAACAAGGATGATAACCTTATATTACAGCGCAGCTAATAACATATGAGATATTCTTTTACTTTTTAGCGGCGGAGCTACTCAACAATTCATTATGTGCGTCTAGCCGTCATTAATGTTTTGATATATATGTTCTCAAAATGCACAATTAAATCAGTAAAACTAATCAAGTTGTTTTAAAGACTTAAGTCAAATAAAAATTTATTAATTTAGAGGGTTTAGGATTATATGAACAATAAAGAAATCAGGTATGCTAGAACCTCGTAAAAGTGTCGAACTATGACGTCAGAAAAAAATAACAATTAACCAATGAGAAGCCAGTATTCACTGTAATTGACCAATGGTCAAATATATAGCGGTCTCTCATTGGTTAATTATTAATTTTTTCTGACGTCATAGTCAGACACTTTTACTGGGTTCGGTATGCTACAAATGTCAAAAGACATTTATATATGTATAAAGGTAACGAAATTATTATAAATATAGACAGACCAAATATAAAATGATTAAAGATTAGCTAGGCTCCTAAAGACGTGTATTTGTGTCATCTCATCATAATTTGTTCCTGTCTTCAAATTTCTCAAATTCTAAAGAATTGAAAACAAATATTTCACTCCAATAATTTTGTTCAAAGTCTGGAATATAGAGATGAGTTATTTTTCTTCAAATTCTTATAATTTGCTATAAGTTGATTTTAGAAAATAAAATACAAGGGAAAAAAAATAAATAGCATTTCCCTCTTTTTTAAAAGTATACAGAAATACAGAAAAAGTCTTATAAGTAATGCATCTACTTTATAAACTGGATTGATTCGTACATCACTGCATGTCAAATAGTAACTACGTCAAAGGAAGTTAAGTAGATTAAATTATTCTTCTTTGAAAAAAGATTCCACGACATTTTTATGTTGTTGGGATATTTTATATTCTATAAACCTTTCTGTGTAATCCTGGTTAAGACTACATTTTTAACAATTTTTATATTGATTATGATCATATAAGTACACATTTTAATTATTTTTTAAAAATCTTCTTGGAAATAATTTTTATTAAGGTCAAATGATATTAAAATAGTTTTATCATGGATGACAACAATAGAGTAAAACACTAGAGGCACACTTATGAAAATCACAGACCTAAGAAATGTTTATTTAATCTTAACCAGACAAATACCATCTAGCTAAAAAATATGTGTAGATTTTATTTCTGGCAACCAGAAAATTCGTAAGAATTGCATTTACAAGATCCAAAAAAAGTTTCCATAAAAAAAACCTTACACCAAAAACAACAACTTATAAATAAAAAGACGACTTAGTTTCCTTTTCCTGTTTAATAATAATATTGAAACTAATTAACAGGCATGCATGTTTGTTGGTATAGTACTTTTTTAGAAACCAAAATACAGACATATTCAAAACTACGAAATTGCATATTAGTTATTAGAAAGATTATATTTTTTTCTTTAATTAAAACAACTTTTTGTACATAAAAACTTGTAATGTCTTAATTATTAACACAAACATGCATGCTGCTTAGTTAAATAAAACTTAGTCATTTAAAATTCCCATTAGAATACAAAGCAAGAAATAAAGGTTATCGTCTCCCTTTGAGCTTTTTGTGTTAAATAAAATTGATAATAAAAATAAAATTGTTTTAAAAAATAGTGAAATAACAAAATGTTAGGTGAATAGTTAATATTGAAATAATCAAAAATTGTTTGACATTCTTCTAAATAATTTCAATAAAACATATATATACTCAACAAAGGATCCTTATAATTATAAATTCTACCAGACTCAATAAAAGGCAGGGCGTAAGGGAGGGGACAATGGACAATTAATTCAATTTAAGAGTTTACACTGAAAAGCAATGAAAACCAGATTTATCCAAAAAATTTGACCAAAATTATAAAGGGATGATGGTAATATAATTGAGAACAAAATTAGTTCTATTAAAAAAAATCATTTACTTAAAAATTAAATTACCAGTACATCATAATGTAGTAAACATTCTGTAATTAATCACTAGAAAAATCACCCTTAGAACTTCGTCAATCCTTCTCATATATTTTTAACTGCTACCTAAATTCAAGGGGTTCTTAGATCGTTTGGTACATAAATATCACAGATGAGTTTCTATACATGAAATGACATTTTCTTGGGAAAAATATTTGTTAATATCTTAGGACAAATTTTTCTGTCTGCTTTATTAAAACTAACTCAGCTAGTTAACGAAACCTTATATAAATTTATATATATGTCTTTTATTGCATGGCCGATGGACCAAATAAATAACACTCAATGGTATAGGTAATATTCACAATAAAAAATCATCCAAGATATAGAAGCCAAAAACTTCATAATTTTCCCAAAATGCATCATTCAGACGGACATATAGAATCATTGCATTGCTACTAAAAATGGATGAATAAAATGATTTTTTAGGTGAATGCTGCGTTTGGACTTAAAATATGGAATAAAATTTTTTTAAAAATAAAGCTGAATAGATAGATAATTTTAATGTTAAAAATAGTTTATTCATGCCTAATTTAAACCACATAACGATGATATTTTAATGTGTCTATGTATGCATTACAGGGGTTATAGTGTGTGTAATAAATACAACAGGTTATATCAAAAATATCATTGGATATTTTTGATATTGTTGATTTCAGCCTAAGCCATAAAAATTAATAAATTTTGATTTGGGTAAACCCTTAACATAACTTGTTTTGTTTCTGAACTTTTCTTTTTTAATAAAAACTATACTTATTTAATTGTGCTTTTCAATGAGATTTCTTTTCTTTTTATGCTAGTTTTTTCTGCCATAACCAATAATCTTAAGTATATTTAGGTCCAAAACAGAGAGAGAGGGGACAGGGGCTGTTTATTACACTAGTACCCCAAGTTTTTATAATAACGTTTTCTTATTGGTTGGCTTAACAACTTTATGGACTTTAGTGAGTTTTGATTGGATGACTTATTAAGTTGAGTGTTCAAACGTTTAAACTACTTATTGTAATCTACAGAAGGGGTAATAAGGTGTACCACCATGGGGATGTACATCAATTTAACATCAGTTCTCTTATCCCTTTAGATACGTGACACCCTATGCACACAAATATGATTTAAAAAACTTATTGGACCACCCTGTAGATATAAAGACACACAGCTACACATAATACTGCAGTGCGAATATTAAACGATTCATTACAACCAGAATAAACATAAGACAATATCCAAGAGAGAGGGGACAATGGGCTGTTTATTACACTAGCCCCGCGGTGCCGAAGGCACGGGCTAAAAAAACTGGTTTTAATCTTATGATTGTACATTTTTATATTCGTAGAAAGCGGTTTATAATAAGATGCTAGACATAGTTTTTTCGTATGGATGAGAACCGGTTCCTATCCACCGGATTCGAATGAATACGAGAAAAATTTTTTGTTATAGAATTACAATTCTGTAAGAGTTCTAATACGTTTATTCAGTAGGATCTCGCTAACCACTGCACCGATTAAGTTCTCCCTAATATGACAGATTCAAACAGGGTTTTAGGTTATTAGGTTAGGGATGGAATATGGTTATTTGTTCTACCCGTACCCTCTTCATCAGAATACAGAGCCTCTAGATGCTAGGGGTTCAGCTGCTAGTTTCTTAAACAGGGCTTAAAATAGGTAGGTCGATTTATTCTGATAAATTTCAGGCCTTTTTTAATAGATCTATCATTAATTTACAAAATGTTAAAAGTTTCATTCGTAGACAAAGTAAAGAGTGGCTATGCCGCTAAATCTCATATGTAATATTGTTTCTCACAATTTTTATGGTCTAAAGATATAAAATATTGTTTTAAAAGTTGAATATAATTCTCTTTGTTTACCTGTCAAGAAATTGAATTGTAAAGTAAAACTTGTAAACTGGTACGTGAGCATGAGTTTACATTTTATATCAGGGAACTAAAGACATTGTTTTTTAACGGCTAAAAATAAAATTGGTTATAAATATAATATTGCTTTGTTTAATTTGTTTACTAGCGGCTGTGCCTCTAGAGGCCACTTGAAGTGGGGGAGTCATTTTTCTCTAAGAGAGAAGGAGGGTGAAGGTACCGTCTCCTAAAATAATTATCAACCTTCCCAGGAACTATGAGAAGCTACTTTTTAAAGGAGAACCATATCGGTTTGGCGGTGAGCGAGATTTTTCTGTAAAAACAGACAGATGGACTCAAAGACATCCTGTTTCTTTTATGTAAGGATTTATAAATATGCTATATTACAAAAATAATAAATCCTTAATAATATAACCAATGCAACTAATCAAATCTGTGGATATTATGAAATTTGGCATGTTTTCTTTTTAATTTTCCCTTTATTCCTGTTTGTACCTCTGTCATGTAAAGTTTAGATATCAAATATCAAAAATATATTTTTTACGTGTACAATGTTGTCACAAATGCATGCTATTGAAGCATTGATACTATACATACCAGCCATTTACAAAGAGAGAGGGGACAATGGGCTGTTTATTACACTAGCCCCCAAAGTTTTATTATGGCGATTTCTTATTCGTTGGATTCACAACTTTGTGGAATTTATTGAATTTTTATTGATTGAATCATTTAGTTGAGTGTCCCAACGTTTCAACCACTAATTGTCATCTACAGAAGGTGAGATTTTATGTATCACCATTGGGGATATTCATCAGTCTATCTGCCATTGTCTTATCTACAATTTAGCTTTTTCATTGCACTTTGGAGAACAATTATACCGTTACCCTTAGTAAATTTTACCCCTCAGTTTATGTAGAGAATTAATTTGTAAATATCCGAGGTTTAAAATCGATAGAGCAATTATATCTTGTATAACTTCACAGCGACTTCCATTTGGAAAGTTTGACGATAAATCAAAAGAGCACTAGATTTTAAAAAAACAAAATAATTAATTCATAGAAACTTCCTGGTTTGAAAAATGAAAATATAAATTTAGTAAATAGTTCTACTATATTCTCCGTTGAATAATAGAGCCTTCAATGACATACTAAATCCAAGTTTAAACCCAATTCACCAATATTTTATCCTGCCACACTAGTAAAAACTATTTTGGGCCCTATTCTAGAAACATCTTAAGGTCTATACAAATCCATATCAATATGTAAACCCAATTAATTAATATTCTACACTGCTCTGCTTTAAAAACAAATGCAGGTTTCAATCAAAGTGCATATTCGATCAAAGAATCCCCGGTCTGTCTGTCCGTCTGTCTGTCTGTCTGTCCGTCCCTTAAGATCTCTGTAACCACTGAACCGATCGGATTCTACTCTTCAGGGAATATACCTGCTGGTCCTGTGGTGGTTTTAGGATATTTTCTTGGGGGCTGGGAAACCCCCATACCCCCCAAAAACTAAAAAAAAACACCCCCCCCAAAAAAAAATTTATTTACATTTTTTGTAAAATCTCAGTAACTGCTGATTTAATAGGGCTATTCTCTTCTGGGAATATACCTACTGGTCCTCTGGTGGTTTTAAGCTATTTACTTGGGGGGTGGGACACCCAAAAAATACCCACTTCTAAAATTTTGAATTTTTTAAATTTTTGTAAACAAAAACCAGTAATTGGGGTGGGGGGAACCCCACTGCAACATGGGGCGAAGCCCCCATGAAACCCCCCCCCCAAAAAAAAAAAAAAATTTTAAATATTTTTTTACAAATTTAAATTTTTGTGTATGCGAACAACCTAGGTTTAATTTTTACGAATTGAAATTTTTTGTATACAGCAAACAACCTGGGTTTAATTTTTACGAATCGAAATTTGTGTGCATACAGAGTACTTAAACAAAGAATAACTTTTTTGAATATTTCTATTTAGGAGGGTTGACTTCCCATTACTTCATAGGGCGAAGCCCCTAGAGGCTAGGGGCGAAGCCGCTAGTGTTTTATAAATAAATTGAAAATAAGGGAGATGGGTCTTTTCCTTCGGTAAGGTTTAGATTATGTTATATTGGGTAGCCCCGAAGGGTTAGGGCACCTCACTCATAGGAACCACAAGAATGGGGACTCCAAATAACTATTTCTTTAAATAGAAAAAAATAAAAAATCTCCCAAAACATTACCATTTCTTTTCAAAACTATGTATACTTAAAAAAAAATCTATTTTAGACCATTTATTTGTATAAAGATGCTATAAGAATATGACCTTATAACAAACATTAACAAAATGTTGGATCTATTAGTTTTAACAAAACGTGTCCTTTTGTATATACTTTAACCCTTAACGGTCGGGGGGGGGGGGGCGTTGAACGCCCCCCCATTCGGTTTTTTCTATCTCATTTTCTGTGTGTGAAAGATAAAGAGCCCAAACTGCTTGACTTTTTAAGTATGGGTATGACACATAACTGAGAGTTGGAATTTTTTGAAAATCTCCATCCTGGCGGGCACAGGATGCCAGCAAACCTGGCAGGGTCATCCAGGTAAACAAACAAAAATATTTTTTTGACTTAAACAAAGCATTTTATCTTACCAAAATACTAAAATATCCTTTAGTAGTACATTCTCATCTTAAATACAGGTGTTTAAGTCAATTTCAGGTTCCAGGTATGATCCTGCAGGTCCTGATCCTCCAGGTCTCCAGAAATCTTTTAAAGGCTCCTGTGGCCGCAATTTTTGACTTAGAGACTTCAAATTTTAAACTTAAGCTTTTCTTACATGTCTTGATAATGTATTAAAATTTCATAGAGATCCGCCGCCGTTTTCCCGCCGACCGCCGACTGCGGCGGCTGGCAGCTGCCAAATACAGCTGCGGCCGCTGAAATTTATGTTTGATATTTCAAATATAAAATTTACATAAAAATAAACATTTTCTGCAAAAAAATTGTTCTTCTAGCTTCAAAAATAAAAAAATTACAGCCGTTTGAAATTTTTAAGTAAAAAAGGACCTAAAAACAAAGGTTGTTAAATAAAAGGGTAAAGGAAGCGAAAACACAGGGGACTTGCACAAAAATTTTTAGCCCTCTAGCTCTAATAGGAACTGAGATAATATGGGGGGGCGTTGAACGCCCCCCCCCCCCCCCCGGCTGATTAAGGTGCGGCAAGGGGCCCGACTGTTAAGGGTTAAATAATTTTCTCTTTAAAATTCAGGTATATTCTAGGTCTATTAATACGTACTAGCGGCTAGGCCCGTAGAGGCCTCTAGGAGCCCTTGAGGCTGGGAGGAAGTCCATTGTAATTTTAAAAAGATAAAAATTGTAAGGTGTACAATTTTCTTCTAAGGGTCATTTCTTTTGGGAGGGTGATGGTACCTTCAACCAAATAGTTATAAACTTTCCTAGGACCTATGAGAAGCTACCCTGTTAAGGAGAAACTTATCGGTTCAGTGGTTAGCGAGGTCCTTCGGTACACACACACAGATCCAGATACTTTATTACAAGGACTAGCGGCTACGCCTCCTAGAGGCCACTAGTGGTACTTTAAATGTTACTTTTTTATTTCAAATATATAATATGAGAAATAGTTTGTCTATGTTGCGTTCAAGGCTCTACGCAAAAGCGAGAATATTTTTTCCCAAAATAGTTAAAAACCATCTCGTGACCTATGAGAAGTTACCCTGTTAAGTAAAACCCGATCGGTCCAGTAATTAGCGAGATCATTCGGTACTAACCGACAAACAAACATGCATCCTTTTACTTTATTATAAGGATTATAACTTGTTTATGTCCGTACCTCGGTCCATCTTGAGAAAGTTCAAAAATAATAATTTCTAGTTGTTAGTGAGTTTTAAAATTTAAAATTGTTTAATAGCTTTTGGATGATTTGTTTACCTAAATAGTCTTTTTTATAACAATTTGTTAGTTTGCGATAGCTTTGAAACATATAGACATAGTAATCCTTATTTCAACACCTTAAAGTTTGTCTAGAGTGCAAGATTTCATACTATCATACGTAATTGTCCTTTGTTATCTTTAATTATAAAAAAAAAAACTTGGCCAACTAATTGTGAACATTCATATTCTTGTTAACAAATTAGATTTTATTTTAAATGAATATTCAAAAGTGTGTCTGTATGAATATATATTTGTATACTTACATTTTATGTTTTGAATTTAGTTTATAGGCATGCACCCTTCCCAGGAAGGAAGAGGACATTAGACTGTTTATTACACTAGTCCCTAAAGTTTTATAATAACAAATCTCATTCGTTGTTTCAACAACTTGGGGGAATTTTACTTTATTTTGTTTGTTTTTTTAGTTAAGTTGAAAGTACAAAAGTTTCAAACACTAATTGTTATCCTTACCTTACCTTACCGGCCTTGTTACTCCGCTTGGGTGGAGCTTAGGCCACTGACGATCTTCCTCCATCCACGTCTATCCATAGCTGCGGTTTCAGCATCTGCAAAACCTCCTATCTCCTTCTCGGTCTCTCTTCTCCATGTATTTTTCGGTCTGCCTCTCTTTCGCTGGCCTTGGGGGTTCCATACTAGAGAGTATTTTGTGATGTCGTTGTTATCCTTCCTAAGGGTATGTCCCAGCCACCTAAACTTTTTCTGTTTGATTTGAACTGACATTTTATCCTGGTTTGTTTTTTTCCATAGTTCTCGGTTGCTTATTTTATTTGGCCAGAATATTTTCAGTATTTTTCTTAAACATTTATTGACAAAAACTTGTATCTTGTCTCCTAGATTCTTGTTTAAAAACCAGGTCTCTGAGCCATACAACAATACTGATTTAACATTTGAGTTAAAGATTTTTAGCTTTGTTTTTAACCTTATAGTATTTGAGGTCCATATTTTGTTTAATTGAGAAAAGGCAGCCCTGGCTTTGTTTATCCTAGAATTTATATCTTCTTCAGTGCCTCCAGTGGGAGTTACTACACTTCCAAGATAAGTAAATTTGTCTACTTCTTCAATTGGTTCTTCATCTATTTTAACGGCACGAGTAGACTTTGTATTTAGTTTCATCAGCTTTGTTTTAGCTACATTTATATGTAAACCTACTTTGGAAGAATTTTCTGCTATTTTTGATGTTTTCTCTTGCATTTGAGCCTGGGTGTGTGAAAGCAACGCTAGGTCATCAGCAAAATCGAGGTCTTCAAGCTTATTAGTGATTTGCCACTGTATGCCAGTTTTCTGGTTATCACTCTGTTTCATAATCCAGTCAATTATTAGTAAAAATAAAAAGGGTGAGAGCAGGCAACCTTGTCTCACTCCAGTCAAAATTTGAAAGAAAGAACTTAGCCTCCCCTTATAGAGGACTTGTCCACCAGAGTCTTGATACATCTGTTTAATAAGATTAATAATTTTACTTGGTATTCCATAATGTGCCATAATTTTCCATAATGAACCTCTGTCTATCGAATCAAAGGCTTTTGAGTAGTCTATGAAGTTCACATAGATTTGAGAGTTTAACTCCATAGATTGTTCTAGGATTATTCTAAGGGTAGATATTTGATCAGTACAGGATTTGTTTGACCTAAAACCAGCTTGATTGTTTCTGAGAAGCTTATCCACTGTGTCTTTCATTCTATTTAAGATTATTCTGCTTAGAACCTTTCCTGGGATCGATAATAGCATGATTCCTCTATAACTGTCACATTTAGAGAGGTCACCTTTTTTTGCAAGTATTGTTATAAACCCATTTTTCCAGTCATCTGGAAATGTTTCATTTGACCAAATCTTGTGTATAATTGGAAAAAGAATTTCTGCTGATAGATTTACATCTGCTTTAAGTATTTCTGCTGTAATGTTGTCTGGTCCTGCTGCTTTGTTGTTTTTTAGGCCTTTAATTGCTGACTTAATCTCCTCTATAGTAGGTGCGCTGCAGTTTATGTCCAGGTTTGTTTCAGCTGGAGTTATAATGGCAGGATTTGCTGGAGCTGGACGGTTGAGAAGGGCACTAAAATGTTCAACCCATCTAGCTTCTGTGTCTTTGTCATTGTCTATTAGTTTTCCATCTTTGTCTCTTATGTGTTTGCTTGAAGTTTGATTTGTTTTGCCACAGAGCTTCTTTGTAGTCATATATAGTTCTCTGAGGTTGTTTTTCTTCATTGCTTCTTCAGCTTCGTTTGCTAGGTTTTCTGTATATCTTCTCTTATCTCTACGTACTGACTTTTTTATCTCCTTATTGTATTTTCTATATTCTTCATTTAATGTTTGTTTGTCAATTTCATTTGCACTTAGTATATTTTCTTTGATTTTTCTTCTCTCTTCTATGAGAAGTAGAGACTCTTCTGAAATCCAGGGTTTGATCTCATAAGATAAAGGTCCTAGTATATCTTTGCTAGTTTTATTGATAACTTCCTTGATTTTGTTCCAGGGTTCATTTATGTCAGATTCATCAATTTGGATGTTTCCTACGTCATCATTTAGAGCTTCAAATCTGTTTCTCAATGTCAGTATGAATTGTTGCTTTATGTTTTCATTTTGTAGCTTCCTAGTGTCGTATTTTATCCTAGTTTGGGTGGGTTTTTGAATCCTCTTTAGTTTAAGCTGGAGTTTGGCTGTTACCAGATAGTGGTCAGTATCTGCATCAGCACCTCTTCTGGCTTTGACATCTAGAAGTGTATTTCTAAATTTTTTACTGATGCATATGTGGTCGATTTGGTTCTTAGTCCTTTCATCTGGTGATATCCAGGTAGCCTTGTGGATATCTTTGTGGGGAAAGATAGTTCCCCCAATGACCATATCCTGCCTAGTGCAAAAGTCAACTAAGCGTTCTCCATTGTCATTTCTGGTCCCTAAGCCTTCTCTACCCATGACTTGTTCAATACCAGTATTATCAGCGCCTACTTTAGCATTAAGGTCGCCAATTAACATACTGATGTCTTTAGAGTTCTTATTTTTTGTAGTAATATTATCAAGTTGATCATAGAAGTCATCTTTATCTTCAGCTGTAGCATCGTTTGTTGGAGCATAAGCAAGAATTATCTTGAGTTTTATCCTCTTTTGTTGTGTTCTGAAGGTTGCCTCTAGTATCCTATGTCCATGGGGAGTCCATGAAATAAGAGATTTTGAGGCAGCATTTGAAAGAAGTAGTCCTACGCCATGTGTATGTACTTTTTGTTGAGTTTGAAATCCTGAATACAGCAATTTCTGGCCTGATTGGAGCTTATGTTCTCCAGAGTTATCCCATCTAACTTCAGATAACCCCAATATCTCAAGATTATATCTTGACATTTCTCTGGACACATTTTCAAGCTTTCCTGCTTGGTAGAGTGTTCTTATATTCCAAGTGCCTAATTTAAGTATCCTGTGTGAACTGAGTATCATCCGCCTGTCTGGTCCAAGTGTGGTTTCCCAGCCAGACATCATAGGCCGTGCATTTGCAAGCTCCTCAGCAGCAGGATTTGATGTTGTTTGGAGACCAGCTTGTCTCCTTGTGTGTGTAGTGTAGATCGTCTGTGTTTCTGTAACATGAGTTTTTTTTTCTGGAATAGGGTTGTCAGCCCTATGTCTAACCCCCAACCTGGAGGACCAGGGACTACTCTCAGTCAGGATCTTCATCATAAACCTCTCCAGCACGGTAGAACCCCCTGGCACAGCTTCATGTTTCATTAGACCACGGTCCGGGTGCGCTGCGTGGAAGCGGTAGTCCTCGTCACCTATTGTTATCCTAGGAAGGGCTAATAATTTATCAGCCATTGTCTTATCCCTTTGGATCCCTACATACTTCCATATAATAAGGAGGAATAGAATTGAAAACCTAAAATAATAATGTTAAATATTTTTTTAAAATAAATAAAACATTTGCTTATAAACAATTAATGTTGTCGTCATAGTGTTTTTACTTTCGTAAAAGTTATCCTGTTTGACTTAATAAACGCATTTAACCAAATACTAAAGCACAATTTTACAGAAATAACGCGAAAAAAATGACCATCTGTAATGAAAAAAAGTTTTTCTCCAGATGAACATCCCTTGTATCTTTAATTTTGTACGTTTATAAAGAAACAAGCACTTTTTTACTTTCTTTTTATGTTCTTTTTAACTAAGGACTAGCCTAGTTAAGCAAATACATACAGTAACTTGTGACTTGACCTATTATTGTCTTATTAAAATACTAGCGTCTACGTACCTAAAAGCATCAGCCCCCCCCCCCCCCCTCCCATTTTCAATTTTAATTTTATAAAAGAAAAAAAAATGTTTTGAGGAGGGGATCTTTATTTGGGAAGGAGAAGGTACCCTTCCTACAAGATAATTAAAAACTTTCCCTGGACCTGTAAGAAGTAACACTGTAAAGGAGAACCATATCGGTTTAGCGGTTAGCGAGATCCTTAGTACAGGCAAATACTTACTTCTTTTTATAATGAATATCACTATTGGCCATAATCGTCCTTTTACTTCTATCCGTTGTAAATCTTTCCAGAGATATAACGGGATAAGACAATGGCCGATAAATTGATGTACATTGTACATTCTCATTGATGATACACAAAATTACCCATTCTGTAGATTACATTTTGAGGTAGAAACTCAAAATAATGAACTAACCAATAAGAATTCAGTAAAAATCCCCAATGGTCTTAAGCCAACGAATAATAAAACATTATTTTAAAACTTTGGAGACTAGTGTAATAAACAGCCCAATGTTCCTTTCCTCCTGGAAATGGTTTGGTTCATAAAGTTGATGATATTGTCTTTACCTTTATCCCTTAGTATCCATGCAAAATTAAGAATGCCACGAACAGCTAAAACTGTGATGAAGTTGAAAACAGAAAAATAATATTTATATATAACTTTATGTATTCTGAGTGTAATTTTTTATGGTGGGGGGGTAATCAAAGTTCTCTTAAAATTGTAGATCATTTGGTCCAGTGGTTTTATAAACCCAGAACCACTTCATTATGCAAACTACATTTTCCTGGAAATCAATGGGAAAACGTTTGATTTGCACTTTTCTCCACTTTTAAAATATTATTCTGATAAAATAACATTTATTTAAGGGATGTATGCATTAATTATAATGAAAAACCGTTTAAGGTAGATTTAAATGATTTTTCTAAATAAGAAATAATTGAAAAAAAGAAATTCTATCCCTGTCACTTTAGAGGACAGCTGCTGACCCCCAGTCTTATGGATGAAGCTAAATACATATTAAAGATAAAAATTACCCTGAAAGGTATACAAAAATGATTTTTGATGTGTTTAAAAAATCCATTTTAAAATCTTGATTTTGAGGATGATGGCCTTTAAGATGCTCTTACTGGTGGTGAAGGTGAGCTAAATGTTATCTAAGTACATGACCATTACAACAACTTGTCTATTAACCTATGTACCATTTTTTGTAGTCATAGCAGCCTCCAGTAGAGCCTCTCGACATGAAATATAACCATTATCTAAAAACTACATTATTTACTTTATGAATTTTAGTAATTAAAATTGCAATTTTTTTCGTTTTTAATATTAATTGAGTACGAGACGCCAAGGCAATTGAGTACGAGACGCCAAGAAGGAAGGTGATCTGTACACCTCTCCTGTCTTTGCGCAGTCTCGTACAAACTGGTTTATGCCCTGTTGGATCACCAACACGCATTTTATAAGCGGACACCGTCGTGTTAGGTTGTACAAATTATTTGTGTGTGTGTGTTAATACTTATAATTATCTCTCTATAAAGTTTTGTCGCCTAAGTTGTCTTCATAATTTAATCAATTCTTATCGTGTTTATTTTTTATTTACCTACGTAGTTTATTAATTTTGTCCGCAGGTGGTTTTTGTACGGAATTTGTTTTGTATGGAGTTATGAAACAATTCCTTAACTTATACTTGTTTTTAATTGATCCAACATGTAAATAAGGTGTCATCGTGCTTTCTATCAATTTTAATGTTTTGCTTCTAACCCAAAATTTACATTTTTATCCCCCCCTCTTCATATTTCAAGTTGAATAACCAGCTACAAAATGTATTTTTTATTCGATACCCACGTGTATGCGTCATCTTATACTAATGTTATTTGGTTTTTTACTGGATTTTTCTCGAATTTTTAAAGTTTTGAATGATTTTTTAATAATCTATGCTGAATTACCAGCTGTATTTAGATGAAAAATTTGAGTGGATTACCACGTGTGTAAATTAAAGATTCATTATAGACGGATTTTTATTAATAATCGGTCATTTTTTTATTTGATAAGTTTTCTAAGTTACTTAATTTAAAACAATTATAATATTACTGTTATAAATTGAGACCAAATATTTTCATACTTCTAAGTGGTGCTACAAAAATTGCTAAAGTTTGCTATAGTAAATTTGTGAAAGTATGTGCTATTTTAAACTCTTACATAAGAAAAGTTATCATATTGGTCATACTCTTACGCTGCTAAGAATAATCATTAACTTATATCGTAATATCATTTATTTGTTGTATCTACAAGAGTGAGCAATTTAGTGATTATTTTTAAAGCTAGCACATAAAATTATTATAGCTTCGAATGAGGTACTTCTAACAAAGAAAACAAATGATTTTATATAAATTAGGCAATGTTATTTTTGTTTTTATTTTGTAGCACTGCAATCGTGTGTGTGTGTGTGTTGTTTCGGTATTTTCATTTCTTTAAATCTAAAAAGTTAGGTTTCGAACTTTAGTTACATTGATTCGATAAAAGTTATGGACCACCATTTGTTAAATAAAACACACATCTTATTAGTAAAAAAATGAAAATTACCATTTTGTTGATATGTTCAGTAAACATCCTTAACTTACTTTCATTTTAGGCCTTAAATTAAAATCTCTCTTCTGTAATCTTATTTTAGCTAAGAATTTTCTTTTTTATTAACCTTTGTTTCAAATTAGCCTTTAATTCACTTTAGAAAGTGCATTTATACTTTTTAACATAATCGTTTTAGTTTTAAAAATATAGGTATCTAAATTAGAACTCTATTTTTTACTTTGTCCTGTCGGGAAAAGGTGAATTTAAATCACTGGATATAAAAAATTTAGATGGTTTTGGAATGTGAAACAAAATGTCATTAATATTTGGTCACATAGGCCTTCTCTCATTTTTGTTTTTTGTTTCGCGAGTCTATTTAGACTATAAATTCGGCCAATTAGGCCTAAAGAAAGGACTGATTTTTGGCAAATTTGATATTTAATGTGAATTGTTATTGTTTAATGTTATGATATATTTTAAATAAGAATTGTAATTTTTGGACACTTTTTAGTGTTTAAATAAAGTTTGCTTTTCGATATTTTTGTTACTATGATTTGAAAACTTTAGAGTGTCCATTATTATTTACAACTTTACCACAATTTTGCCAAGAAGATTAAAGTTATTGAAGATCCCTGAAATCAAGATTTGCTGGAAATAATGTTTAGAAGAAATCGTTAAGCTTTGCTCTTATGATTATGCCATCCTTGTTTTATTAAAAGATCAAATTATTTTTCATATATTATGTTAGCTGTTCCTATTTTAGAAATTGTTCAAATTATTTTATTTACGAATCTATTTCAAAGGGTAACTATCACCTGATCCCCCTCCCCTCTCATAACTTTTCTTTCTTTAGTTAACGATATTAGTTTTGATTCTTTATATGTACGTTGGTAGCTATGGATTATTATGTTATTACAATATTATAATTTTATTGAATCATGTTCTTATTTGATATACTTATTATTATTCTATTGCTATTATTGCATTTTTTTATGCAATATTTTCTATACTTTATTTTGTGAATTGTTGCTATTTGATAATTTGTAATTTAAATTGTATCCGCTTTAACTATAAAATCTTTAAAAACCCAATAAATAATTAAACTATATAATATTGCTTGGCTGGAGGCTGCTATGACTACAAAAATTGGACCATAGTTCAATATATAAGTTTTCATCATGGGCATGCACTTTGATAACATTTAGCTCACCATCACCACCAGTAAGAGCATCTTAAAGGCCATCATCCTCAAAATCAAGATTTTAAAATGGATTTTTTTTAACACATCAAAAAACATTTTTGTATACTTTTCAGGCTAATTTTTATTTTTAACATGTATTTAGCTTCATCCATAAGACTGGGGGTCAGCAGCTGTCCTCTAAAGTGATAGGGATAGAATTTCTTTTTTCAAATATTTCTTATTTAGAAAAATCATTAAAATCTACCTTAAACGGTTTTTCATTATAATTAATGCATAAATCCCTTAAAAAATTGTTATTTTATCAGAATTAATTTTTAAAACTGGAGAAAAGGGCAAAACAAACGTTTTCTTATTGATTTTCTTTTGATTTGCATAATGAAGTGGATCGGTAAAAAATACAAAAATATAGATTTTGATTGAAATATAAGCATTTTACTTTAAACAGAATCTTTTTATTTTATCATACTTGTTGCTTTAACAAATAGAAACAATGTACTGTAAAGCTGTACACTTATGGACTACCGTAGACAAAATATCCAGGAAAATGTAGTTTGCATAATGAAGTGGTTCTGGGTTTAGATCTTACAGGACTCAAATACATCCAGCCATCTTAGTATAAACTCTAGCAACTTCAAGCAGAGATTGTGTAAAAAATATATTAATTTACACCGAAAAAATGTTTTTAACAGGAAAATTGTATTGACCTTGTACAGTATGATCATATATTACTGAAATAAAGTAAATTCTTAGAAAAGGTCCAAACAACAATCTATAATACAAAGTAGCTTGATGTCTGTCCGTCCGTCTGAAGCTTAAGATCTCGGTAACCACTCAACCAATCGGTTTCTACTCTTCAGGGTATATACCTATTTGTCCTGTGGTGGTTTTAAGCTATTTTTTTGGGGGGTGGGACACCCCCAACCCCCACAAAAACAAAAACAAAAAACATTTTTTTCTTTCTTTTTTTTCTTTTTTTTATTTATTTTTTTTTTTTTTATTTTTTTTTTATTTTTTTTTTTTTTTATTTTTTATTTTTTTTTTTTTTTGCTTAAGATTTTCTTGGTCCTTTATGTTTTGTAGAAGATTTCCTTGGTCCTTTGACGAATTTCGCCTTGATTTTTTTATCACCTCTTGGGGCAAAGCCCCTAGAGGCAAGGGGCGATGCCGCTAGTAAATATATAAATCTTTTAGAATTTTATACATTTTATTGCATAACATTTACAAATGTAATGATCATTTATTAATTCTGTTAACTAAATGCTCAAAATGACCCCCATTAGCATCAGAACATGATATTTACAGTAATATGTGATCATACGTACTATCTTTAAAATATTTAACACAACAGTGAAACACTCACTTTTATCTCCCTCCGTTTTGTAAACATCATCTCAAATATTCTAACAAGGTTTTATAAAAAGTATTTGAATAAAAAATCCGAAACAAACATGATAAATCCATATGATGCGCAATTAGAGAATCAGATAATTATCTTTAACAAAAGCTGAGAAAATCACAAAATTTAAATTTGGATTAAAACGTAATTGTTATGGAAGTCATCACAAAAAAATGTTAAACATGTAAGTAATACATATAAAACTATAACATTTCTGCCTCATATATACGGACATTGGAATTTCTAGAAAATCAATAAAGCTTTTAATAGTGCCTATGAAAAATGACGACATACCGTGTTTTTGCCTATCATTGGTCATTTGTATCGTATGACGTCTTTTTTTATAGGCACTATAAAGAGCTTTGAAACAATGATTTTAACAACAAAAAAATGATAATTAGTTGCACCATTTGTTCAAGCTTTATGATATTCTTAATGAATTCGCTTTTTTTATCATGGTCCTCGTTTGAGATAACTTACCATTGTACATGTGTCTGTGCGTATGTCAACAAGGGTTGGGCCTGATAACCCAACTATTGAAACTATACAACCGGATATCCGGCAATATAACATTATATATTATACATCAAAAATTTTTGTTAACAAATAGTCACAATAATTATTTCCTTAATTCTTGTTTCTATACAGCAAAAAGTAACACATTATTTATTGCTTAGAAGTAGTATCAACTTAATAGTTACTCAATATCCTGTATTAGAAATTAGCCGGATATTCGGTATCCGGTATCCGACCAAATATGTATCTGGCCCAACCCTACTGTCAACCTTTGATGTGTAAAAATGTTACAATAACAATAACTATAAACATTACCATTTCTTACTCCAAGATTTACAAACACAAAAATATACATTCAGAGAAATAGTAAAATCAGAAAAGCAGATTAATATAAGACCAGAATTTTAGGGAAGGAGGGGACATTGGGTTGTTTATTACAAAAGTCTCCATAGTTTTATGGTAGCGTTTTCTCATCTATTTCCCTAACAACTTTGGGGTTCATTAGATTAAGTATCCAAACGTTTCAACCACTAATTGTAATCTACAGAAGAGGTAATTTGGTGTTATATCGTTGGGGATGTACATGAATTTATCGGCCATTGTCACATCCCTTTCTAGGTCCATGTTTGATATTGCCTCTAAAGACGAAGTTTTTTGTTTAAACATCCGGGCTAAACAGACAACCAACCCTTTAATTGCAAGATCGTTGTCTGTGAGTCCTGCCTGTCCTGGCGCGGTTTGGGCCATAATCGTATTTTGGAAATGATTAAGATAAAAGACATTAAGGATAAGCTGGATAAGAATAGATATTTATCGCTTCGTATTATAAACAGCTTTCCGTGGATAAAAATGTACAATAAGATTAAAACTAGTTTTGTTAGCCCCGAGATGCCAAAGGCACGGGCTTACAAAACTGGTTTGAATATCATGATTATACATAAACTTAATATAATATGATAATATACATGAGTTTTGAGTAAGGCGAAGGTTAATTTACCGTTAGTTCTTGTATCCCCGTATCCCTGATTTAGTAATAACACTAAACATATCCCCACATTTAGTCGTCGAAACAAAAAAACAAAATAGTTCATAGAGAGTGGGCAAAACCTAACCACAATTTAACATCTAAAATAAATACTTGCTTAATTTACAGGTGATACGGAAAGTGTCATGTGTTACGTCATAAAATACATCTAAATCAATTTTTAGGTTTTTTTTCCAACTTCTCCACTCATAATTCCTTTTTTGATGTATTTTTATGACGTCACACATTACATTTTCTGTTCCTCCTATTCTACAATTTAGGTTCACATTTGATTTTAAAGTATAATTTATGATTATGAGTTTATCCCGTTAAGCAAGATATTCCTCCTTTTATAATATATCTAACATTTTATTTTTCTTTCATATAATAATACTAGTTGCTTCGTCTCTAAGGTCGAGAAAGGTCAGAAAAATAGCTTTAAAGCACCAAAAGACATTTATAAAACTTCATGAAAATTAAAACAAATTCGGACCAGTAGTATCCAAGATATTTAGCTTCAGACAACAAAAGATTTCTACTTTAAATTATAGAATTTCAAAAAATCTTTAAGAACTATTCCAATAAATTACTGTTAAATATTTTTGCTTTTTTATATCCTAACTATACAACATGATCTTATACATATAAATCTCTAAATGGGGTGGAAAGATAGAAAGATTAAATCATGGTAAATCTTTCAAAGTTAAGTTTCTCTATAATTAGAGAATCGGTCCGTATGTCCGTCCGCAACTTATTTAATTGCGCAACTTATTTAATTCAGTCTTGTAAAAACTGTCAAATATATTTCAACCTATGATGTATGATGATTCTTGTAACAGTAAGGAACAAATTAAAAAGGGTAGCACCTATATATGGCCAGGGGTAGTTGTACACTTATATGTATGAGGTAAACTAACTAAACTTTTTCAAAGAATATTCTAATTCTAAATAATTCTTATACCAAATTTTCCCTATGATATGAAAAAAATAATCCACAACATTTAAATATTTATTCAGTCAACTCACAGATTACACAAAATTATTATTTATAAAATTTTTATCTTTAAGAAATTTTTTTGTAATTTATATATAATAAAATGTAAAAGTTGTCAATTTCAGGGATAATTTTACGGCCTAATCAAAGGCCTAAACTTCGTAATTACTATGCAATGTATGGTATACTAGTTGATGAGCCCCTAGCCTCTTTGTGATGACGGAAATGTCAGGAAAACAAAATAAAACCACCAAAACACATATATATAGAATGTACAATTATAAAATTAAAAAACTGGTTTTAATCTTATGATTATACATTTTTATATTCGTAGAAAGCTGGATATAATACGATGCTAGACATAGTTTTTTCATATGGATGAGAACCGGTTCCTATCCACCGGATTTGAATGAATACGAGAAAATAATATATTAATCCTCCATTGCCTTTTCCCTGTACACTTGGGTATAAATGCAATAACACATGAATTATTGGTATGTTGAATATTAGATAAGACAGAGATCAGGTAAACAAATCTATAATCAATATACAGGGTCTCATCATTTCAACCTTATATAAAAAGTAACAGGATCTCTATTTGTTTACACCGAGGGATCTCGCTAACCGCCAAATCGATATGGTTCTCCTTTACAGTGCAGCTTCTCATAGGTCCTGGGAAGGTTTTTCACAATATTGAGAGAGGGAACCATCACCATCCCAAGAGAAATGTAACTAACCCCATTTAGTGGCCGAAAAAATATATTTTGGAAAAAATCATTTTACCCTAGAGGCCTCTTGGGCAGGGAGTAAGGGAGGGGAACAATGGGCAATAAATTCAATATAAGAGTTTTCGCTGAAAAGCAATGAAAACTAGATTTATCCAAAAAAATTTACCAAAATTGAAAAGGGATCATGGTAATATAATTTAGAACAAAATTAGATCTAAGAAAAAAATAATTTACTTGAAAATTAAATTACCAATACATCACAATGTAGTAAACATTCTGTAATTAATCACTAGAAAAATCGTGTTTAGAACTTCGTCAACCCTTCTCATATATTTTTAACTGCCACTTAAATTCAAGGGTTTCTTAGATTGTGTAATACATACATATCACAGTAGAGTTTTATTCATGAAATGACATTTTCTTGGGAAAAAATTTTTGTTAAAACCAGCCATTTTATAACAAATTTCTGTCTGCTATTTTCAAAACTAACTCAGCTAGTTAGCGGGGCATTGATGCGCTAGTACCCAAAGTCAGTCAGAACCTGCTGAATTCGTGCACATTCCCTTTAAGCCAGTACCAAAAGTCTGAGACTCTTAAAAATTGAATATTCAATCCATTGTCCCCTCCTTTACTCCCTGCCTCTTGGGGAGTTGCCGCTATTTAATTAAATTTTAGCTGTTTACTAGGGCTATAGCCACCAGTAGCATAAAACCCTAAGAAGTAATTATTATAAAGCAACAAGAACCTTCATGCGGGTTAACATAACACATCTATACCAACGAGGAATATAATAATAGTCAGGGGCGCCGTGGCTCAGTGGTAACACACTGAAATACGGTGGTGAGAGTTCGAGTTCAATTCTCCGTGTGTTGACTCGAATTTCTCATTCGCAATAATATTCACGCAACTTCCCCTGGTTGTGTTAGAAGGGGATTATTGGGTAAGTTTGGATACTCAATAGTCACGTACATAATATCAGTACTACCCTTATCCCAAGCTCCTCTGAGGAGAGCGTCATTCATTACGGTGACTTAAATTGGGACACCTGCCATACTCGGCGAGGGTAAGGTAATAATGAGTAGCTCTCATGAGACAGCGGTTTAAGTCATAATGTGCTTGAACGTGGAGCTTGATAGCCCTAGTGGCTATACAAAAGTGTCTCAGCCTACTCCATGACTACTTAGGCCAAAACCCTAAGAAACTATGGCTAATCAATCAATCAATAATAATAGTCAAATTTTTTCACTTCTCGAGATTTTGAAGCATCCTGGAGTCTGTTGAGTAGTAAAACTTTATGTGGTGTTATAAATATTAATGTTATTATTCAAATAAAAAATCGAAATAGATGATTATGTTCAATAGCGGCGAAGCTGTTTTAAATTATAAGCAAAATCTCCAGCCCAAATAAAATTAAAGAGGGAGGGATAAAAAGTAGTTGACATAATAGTTAAAACAATAGAACGGAGACGTCCAGGAGGAGATAAAAGAGTGATTATAAAAAAAATAAGATTTTATAACCCTTTAAAAAAATGATGATGATTTTTTTCAGAACACAAACAATATATAAAAGAGAAGCTTCGACACTAAAAAAATGGAAAACAAATACTTTTGCAAATCAACCAAAACAATGAAATGAGAGGTCGGAAAAAAAAGAGGAAAGAGTAAAAGGAAAAAAAGAAGGTAAACTGTTTACAAAACAAGAAGATTATTATTATGGCTTTGATAACAATTAATATCTGTTGGTTTAGAACCGGTTTTCAGCCATACTAAAAAATTATGAACAGCATCGAACTACAGGCAATTTTCCAAAAATATTAAAATAAACATCATAAAAGTAATACCAGTTTTGTTAGCCTGTACTTTTGGTCCTTTAGGGGTTAACAAAATTGGTTTAATTTTTTATTATAAAATCAAGGGAAAGTTATTTATAATACAATGCGATAAATATCTAATACTGTCTGACATGCAGACTAGGTAGCCTTTAATATTGACATATTAATAAAAATTTAATATTTGAATTTTTCCAATGAAATTGCAGACATAATTTTCCAGAGTGTTGCCGTTCCATATTAAGCATATTTCCTTGAAATTAATAATAGTATCTTTAAAAAATGACGTCATACGGGTCTACCATTGCATTGGTCAATCAAAATGTACACTGGTAATGGTATTGTATGACGTCATTATTTTAGGCACTATCATCAGTTTTATATTCCTTACATAACCTTAACCTATCCATAGTCATATAAATACCTAAAATATCTACTATCATACATATATGTAGAAAGAGGTCATTTCTAATTCAGATTCAATAATAGGATCATTTGATATTTAATATTATCCCCCAACAACTTCCAGTTTCTCTTCCTTCCCTCCTTCTCCAAAAAAAAATTATTTCAGGACCCGGGGGTGTTTTTTTAGGGGGTAATTGGACGCCCTTGGGAGAGAGGATGGGGTAAAGGGAATGGATAAGGGAAGCGTTATTTTAACCCCTATAAGTTTTACTTTATTAGAGAACATGAAAATCTGGTAAAAGATCCTAGTAATGTTGATGTTCATGTTCCTAAATCCATGTTGATGAATTTTCACTTCCTCCCTCATATCGTATTTTCACATTTCAAGCAAAGGGGTGGCCCACTCTAAAAAATGGGAAAATATCAATTTAATTTTTCACTTGATATCTTAATTTCAATTCATATGTGAGTGAAATTAGAATTAAATATTTGATTTCTAGAAAAGATAAAATCATTATGAAATAAGAAAATGTAGGAAAGTAGAAATCAAGTAAAACTTTTTTTAATAGAATCAAGGCAGGCAAACAGTTTTAGGTTGTGAAAAAAAACAGTACTAAAAAGAATTATCCTCCAATAATGTCAAAGTTCACATCAATATGAAATTATGAAAACCTAAAACATAATAAAAAAGATTGCAGACCATAAAGTTTTATAAATTTGACAAGATTTTTTAAGTTATTCTTGTAAGGAAGGGAGGGGACATTGGGCTGTTTATTACACTAGTCCCTAAAGTTTTAAACTTAACGTTTTCTTATTCATTAGCTTATCAAATTTGGGAACTTTTCTTGAATTTTTATTGGTTTGGTCATTATGTTGAGTGTCCAAACGTTCTAACCAATGAATGTAATCTATAGAAGAGTTCATTTTGTGGACACACAGAAAACTGTCCCGAATTTGTATTAATTTTGAGGAACAAGACTCCAGTGACGTCATATTTTTCTTTCCCGAAAAAGGGAAGGGGGGAAGAAAATCTCTTCAAAAGAGATGGGGAAAACCCCATTTTCTCCCATCTCTTTTTTCTTCCCCCCTTCCCTTTTTTTCTTTCCCCCTTCCCTTTTTCGGGAAAGAAAAATATGACGTAACTGGAGTCTTGTTCCTCAAAATTAATACAAATTCGGGACAGTTTTCTGTGTGTCCATTTTGTGTATCATTATTGAAGATTTACAAAAATTTATGAAACATTGTCTTATCATTTTAGATCTCTGAGTTTTGTACTTTTAATGCGCATATGTATATCCCTTTCCTTTATATGAGAACTAGCGGATACGCCCCTAGAGGCCTCTAAGGACACTTGAGGGGGGGGGGGAGAGTCGAGTTTGATACCCTAATTTATTATTTTAGATTTGAAAAGAATAAGTAAAAAAAAATTGGGGGGGGCGGGAACTTTTTTTTTGGGGGGGGGGTGGGTGCCCCCTTTTTTATCTTTACTTTAAAAATTGGGGGGGGGGGTTCTAGGGGCGATTTCTCTTGGGAGGGTGGTAGTACCCTCCCCCAAAATAGTTATAAACCTTCCCGGGACCTATGAGAAGCTACCCTGTTAAGGAGAAACCGATCGGTTTAGAGGTTAGCGAGATCCTGCGGTACAAACACACAGACAAACAGACATCCTGTTACTTTAGTATAAGGACAAACATTTGAATCTTTGTGGATTTATTCGTTGTCTGAATAAATTACAATATGTATATATACATAGTATTGTCTTTATAAGTCCTAAGCTGCTATTACAAAGATAATGAATAAAATTTTAAGAAAATTAATATTCTTAGCTAAGATATAGAATAGAATGCAAAGTTTAACTGCATAAAGTTTAATCTTTTCAATAATTTTATTCAACTCTATAGAGTTCATTTAGAATACATGAACTTATGAGAGAGAAAAAATATTTTACATGGCACAACTGAAATCAATTCATCTATACAACTTTCATGATAATCATATAATGCTGTGTTAAAAATTTATCTTGTGAGTTTGGTTCTTATGTTATCGGTATTTATGTAAATTTTGCCTCCTAGTACAATATGTATATTCAGTTCAGCTTACTGTGATGATTTTATGTTTTCTGCTAGAGTTAGGTAATCTGTAAAAAACGATTTCTCCCTATATTAAATGAAATATGTATGATTGCTCTAATAACTTATTATTCATAATTCTATACTCAGACACAACCAGCGACTAGGAACATAGAATCATAAAAACAGGATAATCTGTGATTAGATTGAAATAAGTACACATTAAATCCACAGATTACAAATAAAAAACAATCTTTATAGTAAATGAGAATCTTTTATAGTTTTATTATAATTAATGCACATCCATATCCTAAGCATAAAAATTATACTTAAGAAGATTTTTATAAATATTTTAGGACCAAAAAATCTAAATTGTAAATGTGATAATTAAGTTTAACCTTTATAAAATTTAAATACATATATAAACTACATGAATACATTAGACCTTGATGCGAATAATTATTACTCCCCCAAGAAAAATCAAACCATAGAAAAAGTTAGCACCCCACTTTTAACAAGGGCTAATTTTGTATTCGACTTTTTTTTATTTACTCATTTTCATTTTCAATAAATCTATTTTCCTCACTCGGCATTACTATCTAAAAGAAAGTAAATATTTAATAATTTAAATGATTTTAAAAAGATTTTTTAAATTATATTTTTTCCTTTACATTACCATCACCAAAGGGTTAATGATGATTTTTACAATTTTAGTTTAATATTTGACCACACAAAATGTCGCCACAATCGAATTCTTTTAAAACAGAGTTTTCTTAAATTTATTATATTATAAATTTAAATTTTCTTTTTTATGATTAGAAATTAAATACATCAATATAAGGTAAATAGCAACATGAAATTAAAAAAATGAATTTATTTTTAATAAAGTAAAATAATGGGTCTTATCGTTCTGGGCAATGAGAGTTTATAATGGATTATTGGAGCACTATGAGTTTTAATCATATATACCTTGGAAAACTTGAGCTCGTTTATAGACATTTATTTCCTATATAGATCTGACATGGATCTTGAAGCAATTAAGCAGGCCGTTTTGTACATATTAAAAATTGGAAGATTTCATTAAATAAAAGTTATCGCAAATATACTTAGTAAATAATATAATCATTTTTAACAGCTAAGCTTAGATTAAACGGCAGAAATTAAGTATGAAAAAAATTTAACTTTGTATCATTTTTTTGTCAATTGTTTCAAAATGAATCTATACCTACTATTCTAATTTTGAATTTTAACAATAAATGTTTCTATCCCAGCAAATACTTTAGATTCTGTAAAGTTATTCCAAGTAAAAGGTTGTGAATAAGTATGATGTAGACTAAAATCATGGTTGTCAACCAATTACATTCAAAATAAATTATGTAAAGCTTTGCTTCCCTTTTTCAGTATGTCTGTATGTTATGCATTAAACATTGACAAGTTTAAAGATTTGAATAGTTTGTTACTATCACACAAATAAAATTAAGTTTGACATATACTCAATAATCTAGTTGCATCTTTTTAAAAACCCTTTTTCTTACTTAGGATAGGTTGGAATTGTCCTATAACAGTTGGGTACATTTTAGGAATCAACTCTATTATCATTAAAAGAATGTCATTACAATGTTATAGGCGAAGCATTTCTATAATCAAGTAATACAGATGTAAGGATGTCCGTAAATAGTATCCTGTATTAAAGCAGTTTCGCAACAAATTTACTTACAACTGTTTCGACTTATACATTTATATTCTGCTTATTCAGTTCTGACACTTTACATTTTGTTATTATCATTTTGAACACAATTGTCACAGTAAAAAAAAGTTGAATTACCTACCATGGCTGAACTTAAGCACATTCAAATTCAACTTAATTGCAATTTTAAAATAAGACTTTTCTACAATTATGTCTCATTTTCTCTGTCTTGGAAAGGTAACAACATTTTTAAAAATTTTGTATTTGTTAAAAGAACATTTGTGGGGGTAGTAAGGGTATATTCCTGGATCATTACTAAACTTCCTTGAAAGTTGTAGGAGATCTTTTTGTTCACACACTTGTACAGAATCAAAAATTGTTATTCCATCCTAGAAGTGTTGACATGGCATGACATGGGGTATGAAAAGTCATCCCCTTTTATTTCAAAGTCAAAAATTCAATTTATTGGTCTATTTTCTTGAGATGTTTTATTTAGTACTAGCGACTGCGCCCCTAGCATAAAGGATCTTTTTTTAATTCGGATGATAGGAAGAGCAGAAAAGTGGCCTAAAGCCATTCCAATAAAGAATTAAATATAAAAAAAACATCCGGGACCTATGTGAAGCTCTACATAACTATATAATGTTCTACATAACAGGATGAACATTGGGGAATATATATTAAAATATTAATTAGGATTAAAGTTTCGTTTGATTTTAACCATCCATTCTTTTAATATTTATGATCAGCATGCAAAAAAAGAGACATTTCAAAAAATGAGATGAAATTTTCTGTAAATATTTATTTAAGATTAAATATCTCCTTTTCTCTCCATTCTTAATCCCTCCTTGTGTCTCAAAACTTTGTGTCAAAAGGTAATTTCTAAATCTTATGAATTCTTGATTACATATTAAATTGTGTGTCTTTTCTACAATTAGGCAAAATCCGTCTCTCATAACATTTTTAAGGATTGGTTGATAATATTATACTTTCTTTAGAGTGTGCGCCCATTAATCTCCATATTGAGATGGGGTTAGTTATGTTTTTTTGCGATTTTTCTTGTGAGGGTGGTGGTAACCTACCCCAAAATAGCTAATAACCTTCCCAGGACTTATGAGAAGCTACTCTGTAAAGATGAACCATATCGGTTCAGCGGTTAGCGAGATTCTTTGGTACAGACAGGCAGACAGTCATCCTGTTACTTTATTATAAGTATATCTCCAAAAATGGCTTAAAACTACCTAAATAATTGCAAAGCTTCTTTTTAAAAATCGAGACCCTCTGACATAGTTTAGTTTCTTTTTGAGCCATCGTCTTTAGTATAATGGAGAGTTGATCATTGTTGATTTAAATTTTAGCCCCAGGTTATAAAATAGTTGAAATTTTGTACTAATTTACTTCCTAAAACTTGTTATCAAACGACAAAATTATTAACATTTTAAACATTTGTAAAGGACACTCTGAATTCTGAGTTTTATTTTCTTTTTAAAAAAGTGGCTATTTTAGTAAGCAAATCTTTTTTCAACCTGCGACAGAGCTCAACACGTATCGCATCCACTCGTCTTCGGGGAGGTGATAGTTTCGAATTTTGCTTAAAACTGCGTCATAACTAAAGACGTTAAAAATGGTTCACACTGCTACTATGTCAGGTGCGCGATATTACTAGTTAGAGTCTGGGGAATGCCTTGTCCCAAAACAGACGAAACTCATTACCATACACAGTTAGGACTTCTCGGACTAAGGTTGTTCAAGCAAAAGAGTTAGCTCCTATTAGTTTGATTGTCATGGACATCATTCCCACCTGTTATCCACCTGATGTTCAGGAGCCAAGAGATACTTATAGTTAAATTAAATTGGCTGATAAGTCAGGCGGATGATATAAATATTCACATAAAAAGTATGTATGTACAAATATTTTAATGTAAATTGGATGAATAAAGGATGAAAAAACAGAGACATATTAATATGAGAGCATTCATCTGACACACAGACATACAAAATTTGTTCACTTATCTCTATTAATCTTAGGACAAATTCTAATAGATATATAAGACTCATTTTATCAAACTTTTTGCAATAAAATTCAACTTAATGATTACCCTTTAAATATTTCTACTACAAAGTTTAAAACTTGGCCTAAAGTTATTAAAGAATTTTAACTTTAAACAACAATATTTAATATTAGCTAGCGGAAGCACTTTTTTGGACAAATTTTGATGTTTCTAAAATTAAATCAAAGAGTTTAAAGTACTCTGACTTTGACTAAATGTTTGATCTTAAAACATTTGCATATTATTGCAATGTTAAAAATCCTGAATGATCAAATCTTTTCACTTCAACGAAGGTATTTTAATACTGAGACAAAAAAATGAACAAATGGCTACAGCTATAAAACAAAAAGAGCCTATCAGATGAAAACAGCTGTTTTTGAACTAACTGGCGGTAAAAGATTTTAAATAAACAGCTGTGGTTTCAACTGCAGAAAAACTGAATTTCAGCAACTGTATAATTAACATAATTAACCCTATAAAGCAACTGCCAAGTCTTGACAAAATATCTACTTACACCAACAAAAAAATGAATTTGAAAAAAAATCACGAAACCTATGGGTAATTTTTTAGCTGTCGTTGGGGGGCTTAGTAGAATTGACCACCTTTTTAGATCTATTTTTTGGCCTTTCCATTATTTCTGACAAAATATATGAAATAAATCGCCCCTAAGTCTTATGACTAATGACTAGTACTAATTGTAGAGTAGCTTTGCTATGAATATAAATAAGATGATCACCTTTTAGGTGCAATAACTATTATTTCATGATAAGGATATATAAAGGTGTAATAAAGCAATTAGTAAACTAACCTGTTTTGGCTAGAGCTCCTATGTCCAACTAATACCGCGCACGTAGCTACAATACCAGAAGACAAAACAGAACTAATCAAAATCAGGGCATCTATCAATATTTATACATGGAGACCAACAAGTGTATTGACAGCTCTCAGCTTTCCATCAACGCATTATCACCATGATCAACATACCAATGATGCAACACATATATATTAAACAAATTTAATTGGAAATGGATGAATTATCACATTTTCCCCCTCATTCCCCCAAAAGATGCAATTTTTCTGGGAATTAATTTTCTATGATAATCCATGCATGACCGTATTCAAATAACTAAGAATAAATATCAAGCAGATTAAATATGATTAAATGCAAACAAAAAAAAAAAGTAGCAGAACTGTTCGAGTATATCATTGACATACCAATTTTTGTTTTCCCTTATATTTTGCAATAAAGAGAAAAAAGTGTATAATTGTCGCAAGGAGATTTTCTCTGCCAGCAATTATTTAATTTGATCATTGATCAAAAAGATGAACAGTATCGCTATAAAACGAACAAAACAAAATAAAATAAATAATCCATCCAAATTTCCATAATACCATTTTTCCATCAACATAACATATCAGCAACAGAAGTAACCATAGAACCATTAATTGATGATGACACTTACAGGATAGTAGGATCAGACGTTGAATATCATGAACAGAGTATGAATGCAGAAGTTGGAGACCATAAACAGGAACATACAAGAATACTTGGCAGAGTATACACAGTAAATCAGAATGTCAGATGGCAGAGAGCAGATTATCAAACAAATGTTCCAGCAGGACTTGATGAACATTCATTTCTTGCGCAAAGTTACCTTCAATCCAGGTTCTGTCTTCTCTCCTTGAAACCGGTGGCATTTGTTGACAATCCGTTGGAAGCAGCATACTCAGACCGAATAAGTGTTTTTAGTTCCACTATACTTCTCTTGATCCCATCAATATCTGCCTCCATCAGACCAGAATTACCAGCATTGGTCACCAATTGGTCTCGTATCTTCTTGATATCAGCTGTAAACTCAACCATCTCATTCAGAATATCATTCTTGAAGTCAACCAGCTGCTGACTTAAGTCAGATCTGATGTCAGCAAGATCCTTCTTAACAGCAGTTATCCTTTGTTCAGCAGCAACTACAACGCCAACCAAACTCTTGTATTCACAATACTTCTTCAAATGCTCTGTAGCTGTAGTGAGTGCTGGAGGCAGGCTTACTGGTGTCAGCTGTAACGATGATTTACTGATCACAGATAAATCTCTAAAAACAATGACCTCATTGCCATCAGGGTCTTGTTACCCCAGATCTTGGCTCTTTATTGATAAGTATAGGACCTTTGTTCCTTGGTGTATTCGTCAATAGTGACACACCGCAATCTTGCAGCTCTGCATGAAACAAAGCCACTGATCATTTCACACAATTAAACTTGTCCTAGCTAGGTGAAGGCATGACATGAGAACTTTCTGGATAACACATCAATTGTTCTCTTATTTTTATAGTAGCCCAAAAAGGTTCAATGTACCCAATGCTGCTGATTAGAGGCGAAGCCATGGATTCATTACTCAATAGCATGTCCATGAAGTTGTTGTCCCCCACTGGTTGTTGAATCTTCTTTGATGACCCAGCTGATTTAGATTGGCTTGGCCGTCCTAACTTGTTATAAGGTTGCTGGTTGGCCCTGGTGGGATTGGGAGGATTGCAAGGAATCTTGTACCCGGATGTTAGAGCTAGTTCCAT
Source organism: Acartia tonsa (assembly GCF_053477335.1). Classification (NCBI taxonomy): domain Eukaryota; kingdom Metazoa; phylum Arthropoda; class Copepoda; order Calanoida; family Acartiidae; genus Acartia; species Acartia tonsa. The sequence continues at coordinate 28,570,318 of NC_137270.1, forward strand.
AACATCCCTCATCCTTAAAATAATTTTACGTAAATCTTTTCAAATTGCAAATTTCTGCAAAAAAACAATTTGAGAAAACCTCATTCATTTTTTTATTTCTAAAGTTAGAAATAATAGGAAAAAATCTGGCTAAACTGTTCAAAATCTTAAATTACCACTAAAAGAAATTGAACCTCACCTAGAATGAAAGTGTTCAAATTTCGAAGTTTTCTAACAGAAGCCTTGTGTGGTTTGTGTCAAGTCACGTGTCCAAAATTTCAGGGTAATAAAATAAAACAACTTCTGGCGGAAAACAACCCCTAAATTTGCAAGATTTTATCTTAATAATTCTGAATTTTATGGTTTTTAGTCATGTTAAAAGGGCGATATAAATTTCAGCAATTTCCTTAGGCTGATATACTCTTTATTTTTCTATGGCTAAAAAAGAATGATATTTCTACACAGTTTATATATGTTAAATAATAAATACGGTTTAATTAGCACAATATCTATCTAAACAATAACAAAATTGCTTTATAAAATATGTATCATATGTCTAAACATAAGTTTTTTTTTTAGTAGCAAAGCTAAACAAAAGGGTATTGTAAATTACTTTTGTTTGTTCCATCTATAGTACGTCTATCAGACACTGAAATACCTTAAAACAGGTGAGACAAATGGTCCAAGATGAGAATAGTAAAGAATATGTGGTAGTTGCGCTGCGGTCAGTTTAGGGGTTTGTTGTTTATCACAATATGCTGGCTAAATTTAGATTCCAGATAATAGGCCTTTGTTTGCCAAGTTATTTTGAGCGGTCAACACCCCCACTAGAGGGACAGGGGGATTATCACCCCCCTTCCCCTCCCCACTGAGGAGCCTTCCCTTTTCCCTAGCTACACCTCCGCACCCCCTCTTATCACCTGGCAGTTCACCACCGTTCACCCATTTAAACCCATGTATTGTCCATATTAATTCAGTTCAAATATACTCCTTCTACAAGCAACAGTTGAAGTTTCACTCCGGCCGCCAACTTTTCCGCCAGTGGGATCTATCAGAATTCACGCCGCCTAGTAGGGATTTGGACCGCTCACCCTACCAGAAATACAATCACAGTTGAAGTAAAAGTTAAAAGGTCATCATTACTTTTATTATGGCATTTTTCTTGAATTTGCTTTGCTACTTTTGAATGTTAACAATTTCGTTTCTAAGTTATTTTTCTCAAATTTTATTTATGAATTCTAATTTATGTATAAAGTTCTTAAATAAGATATACAACTTTTTTTCTCCCAAATAAAATTGAAAGGGGTAGTTTCACGAAATGCATTTGAACTTAATTTAGTGAACCGGATAGTTTTTGTTAGTTAATGGGCTACACTATATTTATATGGCATATATTTAAAGTTTAAAGTACTCTGACTTTGATTAAACGTTTGATCTTAAAACATTTACATATTATTGCAATGTTAAAAATCCTGAATGATCTAATCTTTTCACTTCAACGAAGGTATTTTAATACTGAGACAAAAAAACGAACGAATGGCTACGGCTATAAAACAAAAAAAGCATATCAGATGAAAACAGCTGTTTTTGAACTGGCGGTAAAAGATTTTAAATAAACAGCTGTGGTTTTAACTGCAGAAAAACTAAATTTAAGCGGCTGTATAATTAACATAATTAACCCTATAAAGTGACTGCCAAGTCTTGACAAAATATCTACTTATACCAACAAAAAAACCTATGGGTAATTTTTAGCTGTCGTTGGGGGGCTTAGTAGAATTGACCACCTTTTTAGATCTATTTTTTGGCCTTTCCATTATTTCTGACAAAATATATATAATGAAATATTATGTTTTACGAAGGAAAAGTAAAGTAATAAAAGAGTTAATTATACACTGAGGTTTACAAAATAACATTTTCTTCTGCTTCCAATAAAACAACCAAAAAAATCAAGAATATATTTGATTTAATGACAAATCTTCTTAAACTAAACCTTCATCACACTAGCAGTCGTATTTTGTGTTATACCAATAGCCAACCAACCATTTGATTGTGCGACCTTTTTTTAACATTAAAAACCTCATGATTTTAGTGAATGGTTTACAGAGGTGTATTTAAAACAGAAAAGTTCATGATTATAAGGTAATTTTTACTGTCACTTTGCTTGCACGACTTTGTCTAGGTGTTTAGTTTGAATGAAAATAGCCTAAACCCATCCTAAGATTTAGATTTAACAAGGATAACATATATGAGATGCTTCCCTAAAACTCAAAATCCATCGGTTCAGTAGCTCCAGACAGCTCCAGACAAAAACCTAACTACTTTATATAATAGGATTTCACAAGAACTAACATATTTTTCACTCATCAGATATTTAGTATTTTCATTGTCAAAATGTCACTCTCCTAACAAATCAGAATAGAGTTTAGCATTTTTTTAAACTGCAAAACACCTAATGAGTGCCAAACTTTACGGTATATTTTCAGTCTACCCGCAATTCTACAGACCTTACTGTATAGACACAAAATTTGCTGTATTCTTATCCTACTACTTTTGTATATATATAGACTAATTATTTGTAATTACAAATTTGTGTTTTGTTTATTGGTTCTTTACTAAGACGTAACTTTTAATGGAAAATTCCTTTATATTGCCATTATTCACCATATATAAAAAATTTAGTAGCACAGCCACTCCATGACTTTGGTCTGTAAGTACTCCCGCAAGTCCGTCATAGTATTAACTAAAAATTAATAATCAAATTACATACTCCAGGCACTGTGTAACAGTTGTCCTTTCTTTTTTTTCTTTCTTTCTTTCTCCCTCTCTCTCTCTCTCTCAACCAATCATTCTCATTCTATCTCTCTCTCCTTCTCTCTTTCCTTCTCTCTCTCTCTATCTCGCTCTGTCTCTCTCTCATCCTTCTCCTCTACTTAAGAATTATAGGAATTGATTTGTAAAATATGAAATGAGGGGTTTACAGCTAGTTATCCGATAGCATTATTAGTAATCTGCCTTTTCTATCTTAATGGTATTGTATAAAATAATAATTAAATATAATTTATTTCTAATCTTATTTTTAAATTGGTAAATGTATTCTAAATGCAAGTAACTTATAAAAAGTAAAAAAAAACAGAGATAAATTTGTTTAAAACAGTGATAACTATAACGAACATCTAGTAACTACAATATCAAATTATCCAAAATATTAATTTATTCCTTTTTGTAGGATGATTTCTTTAGTTTTATATTTTTAAAATCCGTTAGTGTCAAAACCAAACATTTACTTTTTATAAAATACCATGTATTATAGATATAAAAAAAACTGTAACATATATGTACAAGGAGAATGCAAAATTTATGACGTAAAAACATAAATGTCTTGTACTCATATTTTTCTGCAGTATTATGACGCAATTATTTTCATATTACAAGATTACTTCTATATAATATATGATGTACAGTAAGGGCCTTAAAGAGACATTTTGCTTTAAATGACGATTGTGTCTACGGTTATAAAAAATAATCAAACGTACTTTTTAATGATTATTTTTAATAATATCATTTTATTATTAATGCATAATATTGAATAAAAATATTATTTTTTAGTTTTAGAAGTTGTGTCTATAAAATCAAAATTGACATTATTTTACTCTAGTTGTACCATTTTGTATAATTTTAAACCTTTAAAGTAAAGGTACAGAAATTTTATAGCTGACTTTAATATGTTGAACATGATCTTGGATTAAATACAAACAGTGTGAGGGATCCTAACTTAGAACATATATTGCAAGTTGGAAAATATGAAAATAAAAAAAATTTATGAAATTATGAATTATACATTTTTTATCCAAAATTCGAATACAAAAAACTTATGTAAATTGTATTTTTCTTCATAATATATTTAATGTTATTTAGGTACAAAGTAAAAACTCAGGGCATTAAAAATTTATCAAATAGGACAAAAATATAAAAATGAAATATTGAGTTTGTTGTATTTTAGAAGACAAAACAAACCAAAACAAAAGAATACAAAACAAGATGGATAGCATCCATAAGGAACTAAAAAAATAAAATAAAAATAATATTCCCTATGGAGGAATAAACAAATTGGTTAAAGATATATTGGTCTGAGGAATCTTTATAGAAAATGTCAGATGCCTTTTAAACATTTTTTCCGACATCATTTATATATTAAGTATATACATTGTAATTAAAGTGTAGCTTCACTACTTAAAGATATTAAATACACAAAAACAATAAAATTAACCTTCAAAATAAAATTCACAAATACTAAATATGTATATCAGTATTTGTATTCTAAATTTTGAAAACAACTTGATCATAGATCATGGTTGCCAAAGAAAGAAAATAAGAAAATAAATCTTTTCTTTCTTGATCCTCACTTTTTTTGGTTAATTATTTGGTAACCCAGGATAATAAAGTAAGAATTTTAGATAAGATTTTGTCAACCCTGTTCTCTTATTCTAACCTGTGAATGTGATTAGTTGTTTGTCAACTCAGTTCTCTTATTCTAACTTGTGATTAGTTGTTTGTCAACCCTGATTTCTTATTCAGACTTGTCATTAGTTGTTTGTCAACCCTGTTCTCTTATTCAGACTTGTGATTAGTTGTTTGTCAACCCTGTTCTGTTATTCAGACTTGTGATTAGTTGTTTGTCAACCCTGTTCTGTTATTCAGACTTGTGATTAGTTGTTTGTCAACCCTGTTTTCTTTTCAGACAGGTAAACAATATAAATCAAATCTGTATATGTGTATTGTGTTCCTTCAAAATTCTTAAAAATCTAATGTTTCCATTTAAAAAAATAGCAATCATTTAGTAATTAACCCTCCAAAAGAAATTTATCCCTTTTAAAAATCACAAGGTTACAAGTCAGAGGTGGATTCTTAAAAAAAATTTTAGCTCACTGCCTTATTAAAATTAGTGAGGCTCGCTGAAAAATTTTGCGTAAAATCCCCCAAAATCGCATTAAAAACCTACAAAAAATAAACAAAATCTTATGGTAATAACACCTTTTTATGATTTTATTAAATTTTTGTAAATTTTTTATGCGATTTGGGAGGATTTTTCTCAAAACATTTTTTCGAGCCTCACTAATTTTAGTGAGGCAGATAGCCAAAACAAATTTTTAATTCACCTCAGGTTAATCTTTACACACCAAAATTATAGTAATATAGTAAAATAAAAAATAAAAATATTATAAATGACAGTATTTATATTTTAAAAGTAATGCATATTTTTTTTTGAATAGAATAGTAATTAAAGAATTTTGTCTGAAATATATAAACACTCTTATATGTGATGAGTAGAAGAGACACAAATAGAATTCTTTTTGAATATAACTTGGCAATACAATCTTAACAGAAATAAAGGGTTAGATTTTTTATTCCCTGTTAGGAATAAGACAATAGCCGATACATCCCAATAATGATACACAGAATTACCCCTTCTGTAGATTACAATTAGTGGTAGAAACGTTTGGACACTAAGTTTAATGAATCAACCAATTATAATTCAATAAAAGTTCCCAAAGTTGTTAAGCCAACGATTAAGAAAATGTTATTATAAAACTTTGAGGACTAAATAATAAACAGTGCAATGTCCTCTCTCTGAGGGAAAGCCTGGTCTAAGAATGAGGTTCCCTCTTAATATATTTAGGGGACAATGCCAGAGTAATAATAAACAAAAAATAAGATCTGAAGGGATAAGATATTACCAAGTCTGAATGTCCTTGTTAGGTGGTATAACTAAACATACATTGTTAATTCCTGTATCCTTGAAATGTTTTATTTGTGTACATATGTATAAAGTGTCTAGGAAACAATTCACAAATTTGGCAAACATAATTATTGTTGACCTACTTACCCTTATAACATCTTTTTATTGATTATTGATTTCTTTTCTATGTAGCTTAATTTAGTAGATTATCTTCAAAATATTAATGAATTAAAATAAATCTGATGAATTTTAAGAGCTTATTAGGCCAAAACATGAAAAAGTTCAAACTTAAAGTTTGCAGTTTTTAAGATTTTTAATTCAAAATAAATCAGTTTTGTTTGTCTACATTTTTCTTCTAATATTTTCTACGCGGATTTAAAGAATATAAGTCCTTATTCTCTTATTTTCATAAAAGTAGTTTTGCATTTATTGTTATTAAAAAATTTAATTTTAAGTTTTGTTCATGATTGTACTTGTTTGAATTTTCTAATGTCTAGTTAAAGGGTAACAACCTATTATAATTATAAAATTTTTTTGCCAAAATATCATAATCTTGCACATCAATCAATGTCCAGGATTTGCATTACTAGAATTTACATTTTTATTACAATATTTACAAAATATGACCTTGGTTAATATTTACTACAAGAAACCTAGATCTATTCTAACCTAATGTTGTGTCTTCTTTTTTACAAAGGGGGTAACCACTTAGGCGATCGTGGCTCAACACGTAGTGCATCCGCTCATCGCCAGGGAATCTCGGGCCGACACCGCGTCATAACTAAAGACGTTAAAAATGGTTCCTACTGCTGCGCAACAAAAATGGTAAGAGTAGGGAGAATGTCACTACCATGCACAGTTAGGACTTCTCAGACAAAAGTCGTGCAATCAAAGGGTTGGTTGTCTGATGGATGTTACTTAACCTAATATTCTTGGGTGTTAGAGTATCACATCCCATTACACGTGGGTGATGGTATGGATTCTCTAGATGATCACTTAAAATCGAAGAAGAAATCCGCCCTTACGATGTAATGGTAACCACTTAGGCAAATGCGCTTAATAAGTCAAACTGTTCTTTTCTTCATTATGAACATTTCATACATAATTGAGAACAGTTTGACATAATAAACGCATTTGACCAAATAGTCACAAACAAATTAATGGAAAATATGCTAAAAAATGAGGATAAGGAGATGGATTGAATATTCCAGTAAATATTGCTGTAAGGTAACCTTTATTCAGACAATACCAATATTTACAATATTACCTTCTTTTCGTCAATATATGTAGATAGATAGATAGATAACAGACAACTTTTATTTCTAATTTAAGCAAGTTAGAATGGTCTTATAAATTTTAAACTTTATATTATTATCTTAATTTTGAAGAGTAACCTTTAAATAAGAAAAGCTTCTTTATTATTAAGTTTATACGTCGTAATGAAACATCCTATTTTAAGCATTTTTGCGTTATATTAACACTGAATTTGAAAGAAAAATAATATTTTATTGACTGTTTGATTGTCTGAGCTGTGGTCTCATGGGTCTTATCATCCTTGTTTCTCTGTCTACAATTATACTTTTCTCCTCAAAATAAAATGCAAAGTTTTGAGTAAGTTGTTGTAGACCAATGAGCTACTTGATTTTAAAGAAATTAATTTTGACGCTGTAAAAGTTCATATTTAATTCTGCATATTTACTATAGTTTGGCTAAAATTACGAAAAGGAAAAAAATATGTGGGGAGGTTCCCAGGGGCAACTTTCCCTAATTTAAGATAATACCTTCCCGGAAAGGAACTTCATTGATATTAAGAATCCCATTGCCTTTTGGTTTGAGAGATCTTTATGTACAAACAGATTTCTCACCTCATTTGTAAGAATTACCTTCAAATAACTTTTTCAAGGTCTGTAAACAAAAAAGCGCAATTGGAAAAAATCCAGTGATCTAAAGAAATAGTACAATGTCCCATAAATTTTTGTAAACCTTACATTTTGAAAAACAAAATTACCTCTTCTGTAGATTAAAATTAGTGGTAAAAACGTTAGAACACTCAACTGAATGAACTAACCAATCAAAATTCAGTCCCCAAGGTTGTTAAGCCAACGAACAAGAAAACGTTGACATAAGACTTTGAGGACTAGTTTGATAACAGTCCAATGTCCCCTCCCTCCTAACAAAATCATTAAAGATTTTATTACACAGACTTAAATCCTATACTGAAAGTGAGAAAGGCAACAAACTTTAAAAATCCATTTTTTGTAAAACTCTAGCTAAGTAAAGTCTAAATTGCGAAAACAAATATTTAAATTTGAAATTGTTATGATGCAATTCAAAATATAGTAAGGGTAGTTGACCTGGCTGCCAGAAATAACCATTAAGATATTTCCGGAATTTTAATGTTAGGGGGAGATTTGAAATCTGCATCAAATTTTAAGGATTTTTTATAAAATTCGTTTTTTGTATAATTCTTTATCTAAAAGCGAAAATGCATTTTAAGTTAATTAATTTTGACCAATAGGATAGGTTGATTTTAAACTACCTGCGCTCTAATTGGTTGAATGATGTACGCCATCCAATCAGAGCGCAGATTTTTTAAATCCACCAATCACAGATGCCAAAATTAATTAACTTAAATTGCATTTCCGCTTTTAGATAAAGAATTATAGAAAAAACGAGTTTTATAAAAAATCCTCAAAATTTGATGCAGATTTCAAATTTCCCCCTAACTTTAAAATTCCGGAAAACTTATATATCTTAATAACCATTCCAGTACGGCTTCGAAACCGAATAATACCCGCTGTATTAGAATCGGTTCTAAGCCATACTGAAAATTATGTATCATATCATATTATATCCAGTTTTCTACGAATATAAAAATGTACAATCATAATTTTAAAAATACGATGCAATAAATAACTATTATAGTAGCTCAGCTATTCTAAACAAATATAATCTGCGCAAATCAGTAATAAGTGATATAAGAAATTATATTTTCTTAAATTTTATCATTATTGCTGTTTATTTCTTGTTAGAAAATAGGCCAAGCACAATGGTTCTCTAAACTTCTTTGGATTTGGCACGATTTGGGGCATCGCTGAGATATGAGATTTCCTTATCTTCCAGTTAACGTGGGTTTCTTGAATTTAGCGTAGTTAAAAAAATATATTGTTTTTCAAGAATTGAGGATATTAAAAAACATCTAAAAAGACATATAATTAATTTTTCAACATTATAAAACAGGTATTATGTATTAGAAGCCCAATTGCCTCAATTTCTACTTTTTTATGACCAAAAAAATTCATTATATAACTATTTTCTTTCTCCAAAAAAAGTGTCTCTAGGGATTATGAAATCTGTAAGTTTTTCTTCAAGTTTGACTTAAATCTCATCAATTTTTCTTCTCTAACTTGCATTTTAAAAAAGAATAAAGGGATGGGTAAAATCAATATCAAAAGAATTTTAGGGTATAGTCGCTTTCGTGGCAACGATTTTTAAGGGGCGTTTTATCATATTTTCACAGTAGCTTTTTCCCTATTTCTAGCCCCTGCGGGGAGCTCTAAGAGGCATTGCCACGAAAGCGACTATACCCGAATTTTATATTTTTATGAAGACAAGACTGAGGCTGCTTTTGTGCTTTTTAAATAGGCAAAATAGTAGACTTTCTTTAAATTCAAAATAAATGTTAATGATTGCCTCGATGGGTTAGGAAATTGGCCCCTCAGATTTAGATCCCCCCGCAGGGGCTATAAATAGGAGTAAAGCAACTGTGAAAATACGACGAAATCCGCGACTTCGTTTTTTTTCATGATCCGATTTTTTTATTTGAATTCTATTCACCTTTCAATATTTTTATTCTACTAAAGATATAGTATCTCATTGATAATATTAGTGGGAAAATAAATTCATTGTCCTCTCCATCCCTGATGTTTTGTCATATATGAAGGAGAAAATCAGGACAATACCAGATTTCACACAACTTCTCTGCATTTTAAAATACAGTTTTCCACATGAAAAATTGAACCTCTATTTTGGATATTCATATAATTTACTTTGTCTGTCCGTCCGTCAGTCAGGCCGTAACGCTATTGAAAAAATGTGATTATCTCAGCTGTCATTAAGATAATAGAGGGCTAACTTTTTGTGTAGATTATGAACAGTATAAACTTTGTCTGTCGGTCTGTGAGTCATGCTGCAAAATATGAATGTTAAAAAACATAAGAATATGTGAGAAAGGTTTCGTAATATATGATTTTTTCTGCAAAATAATTAAAACTTTATTGCAAGCACAAGCACTAACATAAAAATGGAGTTTAAATGACATTTCCCTAAATTTCTAAGTTGTTTTTAGTTATTTCTTTACTTATGATTGAACCTTTTACCACTTTAATATTTGCTCACTATTTACATTTCTTAGAGACATTTCTTATAAGATTTAAAAGTTTTTATTGCATTGTATAATAGAATTCTTTATGCGGATTTTAAAATTAAAAAATCATTAAATTAGAACCAGTTTTGTTACCCCCGAGGGGAAGAAGTGTAAAAAATAACTCTAATACTCATCTGTTTCCTGTTCAAAAAAATAAACAGTGTAAACTTTTTATCTAAATAATATCAAAATGTTTTCTTGTATATCTTTTCATATTAACTTGGGTCTCAACGTTAAAATTGTCACTTTTGGCAAAATAAAAGAAATTAATTATTCACTAATGATATAGATATATTTGTATTTTTGTTTGTCAATATTTATTTAGATATAAATAAACAAGGATGCCCACATCCATAAAAGTAAAGCTTTAAATCAGAAGGACAAACGAACAATAACTCTTGTAGATTGTCAAAATTAATAAACTAAACACTAGTATGTCTAAACAAAATTGTACATAAATTTGTTGCAAAATTGCGTAAATACAGAACACAGAAAATGTACCTACTTTCATTTTCAAGAACTGATCATAGTTTGGTTTGCACCTGAGTTACCTAAGACTTGTTCTATTATATTATATTTATTTTATTCTAATACTATTTATAATTCCTTACTAGCGTAGACGCCCCTAGAGGTGTCTATCGTAAAATGTTTTCTTTTCAATCTATGTCAAAATTAACCGTTTACAAAAAAAAATAGTTATAAATCCGCCCAGGATATATGAGAAGCTACACTGTAAAGGAGAACAGTATCAGTTCAGCGGTTAGCGAGATCATTTGGTACACACAGAGATTCTGTTACTTTTGTTTAAGGATTATATTTTTACAAACCTTGTTTCTTTAGGGTCACTGTCGGTCCATATGTCCATAGTAAAAAGTCTTATCAATAATTCAGTTTAGATAGAATTGTCCGAACAATTTCATACTTGGCCTAATTATTTCCATAACAGAAAGGTGATATATATATAAAAAAAATTATTAAAATTAGTTTGAAAAAACTAATTCTATTTCAACAGGGAAAATGTTATAAGCAATACATCTTTATAATGAGGTACTAAAAATGTAAGTATGCCCTTAAACAATATGCTGCCTTATTATTGTTTGTCCTACCATCTGATTTTAGAGATTCGCTTTCATAAGTGTTGTAGATGATATATATAAAAAAAATTATCAAAATATGTTTTAAAAAAACTGTTTCTATTTCAACATGGAAAATGTTATAAACAAAACATCTTTTAATCAAGTCTTAAAAATGTAAGTATGCCCTTAAACAATATGCTGCCTTATTATTGTTTGTCCTACCATCTGATTTTAGAGATTCGCTTACATAGGTGTTGTCATCCTTTTTAAAGGGGGGGGGGCGAAAGTGACACTTTTTGTAACCAAAACTAAAAGTCAACAAAGGAACTCAACTAAAAAAAGAGTTACAGGTCTGAGATTTTGCATGGCAGTTGCTTTATAGGGGTACAATATGGAACTGTAAAGAAACGGCGGCGCAACCGCCGAAAACCGCCGTTTCCCGCGGAAAATTTTTTGCCTTTTCTCGGCGGTTGCGCCGCCGTTTCTTTACAGTTCCATATTGTACCCCTATAAAGCAACTGCCATGCAAAATGTCAGACCTGTAACTCTTTTTTTAGTTGAGTTCCTTTGACTTTTAGTTTTGGTTTCAAAAAGTGTCACTTTCGCCCCCCCCCCCCCTTTTAATTATTTTTTAAATTTTATCACTTTCAATAAAAACACAAAAAGTACAAATTGAAATGGATAATTTTTATTCTTAAAACTTTGTACTGTACATATTTAAAAGAGATACATAACAAATAGTTAAAGAAGAAAAAGTTCTGGATCTAAATGATAAATCTATTTTACAATTTCCTGTCCTATTCAACAACAAAACCACCCATTTCAAAACTATTGAGGTGTGTATTGATAAAAGTTACACAAGTATCAATTTCCAGACATAGCCAATTTAAAATCATAGGAACAAAAAACTTAATATTAGAATGTTAAATTTGAGATTTGGTTGGACATTGAATAAAGAATTTTAAACTTTAAATATAATTATAGTGAATACAAATAAAAGATTTTTTTATCAATACATTAAATTCAAATTTTATATAACTAAAAGCATCTTTTATTATCATCCTCAAAGTAAGAAATCTCAATTTTATCTTTAAGATCTTCAATTTTGAAAGCAACTTCATCATTAGGAACAGTGTTACCAACATTGTTGTTGTTCTGATCAACAGGGTGGCCAACTATTGCAGATTGGAGATGAACATTACAACTCTAAAATAAATTTATCCAAACTAAAGTTACACTAAAAGTAGAAAAAATCAAGAATTTCATATCACTTTAATTCATATATTTAAAATAAAAGTTATGCACCTCATTAACATCTACACCTTCCTTTCAGAAATCTTGCATTCCTTTACTTATTTTTGCTCTATTTTAAAAGCGAAGCTTTTTAATAATTAGGGTCGGTCCGTCTGTCCAGAACAGTTAGCTCTTTCATTAATTCAGACATATTAGAATTGTCCCATCGATTTCAATCTTTGCATGATGATTCCTATACCAGTTAGATATGATTTAGGAACTCTACACTCCTTACCAGAAAGTCCGTACGTCCATAAAAATAATTCAATATTTTTAGTGTGTTTTATGACGATTTCTCTTGGGAGGGTGGTGGTACTCTCACCCAAAATAGTTATAAACTGTTTCGGTTAAGTGGTTTACAACATCCTTTGGTACAGACAGATATCCTTTTACTTTATTATAAGGATTATTAAAAATGAATTTTTACCCAGATATTTCTTGCTAGATAAGCAGCAATTTCAAAATCATCTCCATCAATACCAAAAGGATTTCTCAGAGCCTCTGCAACCTATAAATTATAAATATATTAAGAATAGATGTATAACCAAGACAACTACATGGATCCATCTTGTGTACATTTTTTGTCTGCCAGCAAATTGCTTTCTACTCTTTTATAGTGACTTAGCAATGTAATAATTTACTACGCTATTGGTTGATATTCAAAGACCCAATAGAGAGCCGGTACAGGGTTCACGGGATGGGACATTTCCCTTCCTCCTCAATTATTTTACTCTAATCTACAATTTTAGATTCCAATAGAATCTTCACAAAAAAAAATCATTGCATTTACATATTTAACAATTTTTATATAAAAAAAGGCCTTTGCAATACATTATAAAAATGGGACTAAAATCATTTGAATAGACAGAAAAAAAGTCTTCAGGACATTAAAAAATTAGATCATCTTTAAGTACAAATTCAAGCCATAGAATGTAACAATAATTGTTTACCTTAAACCATCCAAAGTAAAAAATGAATTTCAAAAGAAGAAATATAGGAATGAATGTGTCTGGTCCATTTTCTAGAACCTACCAAATGTTCAAAATAGATTTTTTTAAGTACAAGAAAACATTTTGAATACAAATATAATAAATCAAGAACAATAAGATCAAACAGTAGGAAAGCCTTTTTAAATTGTAGGCAAAATATACAGCCAATCATTAAGAATAAGAAAGGGGATATAATATTAAAAGATACAAAATACCTACAATTACATGTGTATGCAAAATAGGAGAAAGAGAGAAATTTGTGCAAGGTACATTTCATCAGGTATTCTTCATAACTTTATTTACATTTATGTGTTGAAGGGTTAGTACAGATAGACAGACAGACGTATATACTTTTAGAGAATAAACATGTCTAAAATAATAAAAACTTACTTGATTTGAAAGAAGTGAGAAGGCAAAGAATACATAAACAGCAATATAGACAACCTACAAATATTTCAAATTTTCATGAATGGCTTGTTTTCTTTTTTTCTGTTGAAATTATATAACACTCAATTTATTTAAGTGTGCAAAAGAAATTTATTTTTTTATCTTTGAATTATTTTATAAAATAAAAACATTTTACAATAATACCATACCTGTCGATAAACAGGTGGGATTTTTTCCCATTGATATACATCTAAGCAAAATTGAAAATTTTAATTCAGAAAAAAAACTTTTTAAAAAAATTGTTACAATTGGTAGCATTAACAACAATTAGTAAAAGAAGGAAAAGTATTTACCAACAGTATACAGGCCATCTCTATGTTTAATAAGCTCTCTCATAATTTCTTTTCTATCACTGATAATTAGATTGTCAAATTTTCCTTGTTTTACCCTAAAATTAAATTAATCGAAATTTAACAAATCAAATTTATAGATACATAAATTTAGAAATCTTTAATACCAAACTAATGTTATGTTATTACAATAGTTTACCTATTCATAGCCCAATTCAAAGGTACTAAATACAAGGAGTTGATGTTCCCATTGCTCTTATCATGCAAAAACTAAACAGAAAATTATATTTTCATCTGTATCACTGTCTTTCCTTTCTTGCTGTAGGTTATGGCACAGCTGAAAAACAAATAATTTATTATTAATAAACCTAATAACTAAATCATAACTTACAATATCTCCTGTAACACTATCATTCTTATCCTGTAAAAAAAATGTTTCATACCTTTCACATTATTGTTCACTCCAAATTAACCAGGGTAGCATTCTCATGTTAATCAGTTAGTTTTTTAGTTAGTTTCAACATGCATTTGCAAAAATTTGTAAAACTAAGCTAAAAATTGCAAACATTTACAGCAACAATAAGCAATAAAATATTTTTTGGGTGATTGTCATCCTGTATATAATATTGGATTTTTATCATAGATGGATAATTCTCTTTAACCACATTACTCATTTCTTCTACTGCAATCCTGAAAATTAGTCACTATGAGTAAATATTTTAGCAATATAATATCAGGAAAGACAACAGGAACCTAAAAATAAGTTTATAGTTAATATCATAAAAATACTAGATAGTGTTTACACAGAAAATTCATTTTCAGGTGCACTATAATCAGACTACAGGTTCCATTTTACTTGAAACGTAACAAAATATTAACCTCTAGTTCAGATTTTGTGATCAGACCAGCTGTCAAAAGATCCTCATCATTTGGAAACTCAAGTTGAATATTCTAAAGTGTATTTGTGTCATAAATGTTGTTTAAATAACTTCAGGAATCATCTTGCATTACCTTGCTTATTTTTCTCATACAGAGTGTGAATGCTAAAACCACCAGTCTCAGCAGATCATTGCAAAACACTTTAGCTTTAGGATCCTAAAAAAACAATTTGACTATCAATACAATAGTGATAACAAAAAATAAAATATTATTGATAATCTGAGCAATCTGCCATTCAAGTTTAGTTACCTGGGTGTCAGTTAGAGCTGAACAAAGCAGGGCAACATTATCAGGATTCGGTAGGCTCATGAATTGATCCCACCATCTTTGAATTTAATTTAAAACCAGATTTATATTAAACTTTTCATTGTAAAA
Source organism: Acartia tonsa (assembly GCF_053477335.1). Lineage (NCBI taxonomy): Eukaryota > Metazoa > Arthropoda > Copepoda > Calanoida > Acartiidae > Acartia > Acartia tonsa. Next base: position 28,585,869 of record NC_137270.1, read on the forward strand.
TTTTATTTTTACTTAAAAGAATGTGTCCTAAATTTTGTGATTTTTTAAAAAATAGCTAGTTGGTGTTTTTAGTAAGTAGTAGATGTAAAATGATCCATAGAATTTAGATATGCAATCGGTTTTATTTTGTAGACCTCTTATATTTTAAGTAATTTAAGTTTTTTTAGATTAAATTGATTTTAAGGTACTAAAACGCCACAAAAAAAAGAAAATTGCCATTATGAACAAAAATAGTAAGATCTTTAATTTGACACCTTACTTTTTAAATTCTGTCGGGTAATTATTTAAAAAGTAGATTTTGTTGAACCCCGTGGAATCAAACCTTTAAACTTTAGGAGCTCATCACGAATGGGCTAAAACAAAATCACAAAAGTTAGGACACGTTCTTTAATAATGATTTTTTTAAATAGGGAAAATATCTTGGTTCAATTAATTCCTTTTGACAACTAAAACAATAATCATATTGTTATTGTATATTTTAAAACCTATTCATAATTGTTGGAAAGGTGTAATTTTTAATATTATAACAATATGATAATTTGCCTAGAGTTGTGTAGAATCCAAGCAAGAATGTCAAATCTCTAAATAAAATAAAAAGTTAAAAAGCAAACAACCTTGAATATTATACAGACCTACAGAGCACTGATGAAATATTCATATATGGAACTTTTCATTTAGTTTGGAGGAAAGATAAGTAACTGCAAATAATCTTTAATTCAAACTTTTTTGCATGAATCTCTGGAAACTAGAATGGAATGTAACAATGTGCATTTTAAATTTGGTCTCATAAATCTTGCAATTTTTCATGAACAATATCCAAGATTTTACATAAGAATGTTAAAGTGTGTTAAAATGAAATATACATAATTATTTATGTATAAGATACCTAGACAAAGGTTCTATCTCTTCTTTAAAATAGTTAACAATTCCTTCAAAATCTTTCTAAAAATGTGAAATAAATTTATCATTTTTAAATTATTTTTTAATATAACAATTAAATATTAAATAACATATTTTCACCTGAAGCTTCCTGCTATTTTTAATGTTTTTTTCGTTAATTAACTTTAAGTACCTTTTGCTGGTCACCAAGGAAAACTCTAAAATTAAGTTTAAAAATTATAAATAAAAATTTTTGAAAATAATGACATAATCAAAACCTGTTATCTGAACTATCATTTAAGGATATACCTATAAACAACATTGATAACAAAGTAAATGGCAAGATAAACCATGAGGGATGGTCCTATTTTCATCAAGATGTTCTTGGCCAGTTTCTGGTGCCAGGTCACCTAAAAACAATAATAAAGTTAATCAAAATTTGTTTTGTAAAAACAGTATTTCTTAATAAATTTGAATAATTTGTAAACCCTTATTGTTTTGCTTACTGTCAGGTTTAGATTGAGGTTTCCAGTATTCCATGAATTAGACTCCTTGTATTTTCCACTTGGTAATCTCCTCAGATCATTTATCTTGCCACCAAATTTTAAGCCGTCTTATTTTAAAAAATACAAAATTATCAATGAAATAAAATCTTTAAAATATATAGAAAGTAAAATAAAATTAATGATTCTAATATTTAAAATAATTTATTTTTCCCACCTTTTGTTGTTTGTTCCAACTTCCAAATATTAATTGCAGTAAAGTTCTTTTTTGTTACAAATGTTGGAATCATATTTTGTTTTTTGTTTGGGATGTTAGAATCCTGAACATGGTATATTGTTGGTACCTCTGCCATTTTTAGTCTAAATCTTCTTTAAAAGAAAAAGTTTAAATATTAATTGGAATTATATTATCACAATAAGTGTTTGTAAAAGGAAGTCTATCAAAAATTTTAGTCTGTTAAAAATGTAAGATAATTTTGTCAATACTTAACAAGGCTTGTAGACAAATTGACAATTTTACCAGAAACTAGCAAATATTTAAAACATAATCTTGTACATTGCTTATCTCATATTTTATTGTCAACAAATAAACTATAAATTGTGCAAATAATATGCAACAAATTCATAATTAGATGTACTCTGGGCAAAGCTTATCATTGACTTATTAGTGAGATTTGTTTGTACTCTTGACAAGCCCCCAAGATTGAGAATTTTCATTTTTTCAATAGTGATAAATAAAAAATGATCCCATGATTGTAACATTAAAAAAGGAAACTTGAGAAACATTTTCCTTTCCTTTCATCAATTTTGCTGTTCCTATTATAGCAAAAAAGAAGTTTAACAATTGTCCATATAAAATTTCTAGAAGCTCGACCAATAATTTGACTGAATATTTCTCACAGGCTTAGGGGAAACATGTGTCTATGCATTCCATCCCAGTAAAACGGCGTCAAAGTTTTCATCCTCATTGGGCCGCCGAAGACAAAACCTAATTTAATTTCACTGAATTCTTTCTCGTCGACTTGCAAAAATGTCTTTAAGAAGGGGGCGAGGTGGTTTTCTAGAATATACATCTATAATTATATACCTATAATACAAACTAACATATTTTTAATTCTGAGTATGACATCCCTTGGTGGTTTCTAGATTTGTTTCGGAACGCAATGCCTAGCCGTTCTCGAAATCTTATCTCGAAGCCTCCCGAATGACCAACATAGTGAAGTTTACGAATGTGTATTTATTACCATGAAAACAGTAAGTCTAAAACAAAAATATAAGAATTAATTACATAAAATTAATTGTTATTATTTTTTAGCATCAAGGTTGCGTGATTTTAATTTAATAAAAAATATGAATTTTCTAAAAAACTTAAAATTGGCACGAATCATATTAAATCGCATCAGAAATTGATAATTTTAGAATAAAATAATCAACATTATAAAAGTAAATATTCGTATATAAAAACTTAGCAGTTAAATGGTCTATTTGTTGAAAAATTAATGATTTAAATTTCTTCATAAAATTGTACCATTCTACGCTTATTTTCAAGAATTAAAAGATAAATTCTTACCACATATGATGTCAAACTAAGCAGGAAGGCTTATTTGAGATCTTCCACATGTCAGAGCGCATGTATATTCAAGCAATACATTATTTTCATTCACGTAACTCCTCACATGGGAATTATCAAAGGAAAAGTGCGCGTCTCTTTTGTTTGTTTACAAGCCACGCGCGGAGATAGTTAGGAATGCCACGTAACACACTCATTCTCTGGGGAATTCTGGTGTAAGGAAAAAGGAATTAATGGGTTCGAACTTGCCGGGGAATACAAGAAATACATACCGACACACACCCGTCTATTCACTGGGAATCGAACACAATACCTCATCTTTGCAACATGCGTGCAGACAGTGTCCACGAAATCACAATCTCATAACGCATAAATTACAAGAGTTTAAAATGTCATGGCCATAAGGCCAAAAATTGGTTATGGAAACTTACGTATACCACAACGACTCAAACTGCCTCAGTTACCACATAAGGACAGGAATAAGGAAATGGAAAAGCATTCAACATTCATGAATTGCACATTTACCACTCACACATCTCATTATATCATGGCCTCATAATCTCAATAAAATTAGAATTACAGACCATGTAATTGCGAATACATGAATTAATAATCATTAGTACCTAAACTTCAATTAGGTACCTACATAATAAAATAGGTAAATGATTTTTATACTAAAAATCGCATCGATAATTAAATAATCAACTCAAACTTTTTTCATCAAAAGAAAGAAAGATTAAATAATGACATTTCTTCTACTAAATCTTTTTGCTAGAAAAGAAAAGTAAAATTGCATAAAAACTTCTCAATAATTAGAATTTTTCTCCGACAGAAAAATAATTATGCTTACATCTAAACATTCTTCAGATAAGATAAGTAAGATCCTTAAATCTAAACATGTTTTAATAAAATAGATTCTTAAATCTAAATAAAATATGACTGTAAAAAAATCATCAAACTTCGGAAAATTAAAATTTCATAATTTTAAATCTTCGTGAATCAAAATTGCGTAAAATTAAAATTGCAATTAAAATATGCAAATTAAATTTACTAAAATAAAACAAAAGCTCAATGTAAGAAAAGAACTTCTCTAAAATGCTGAATCTTCAATTTCTCTCTGTTTTAAGAAGAAAGCAACATATACATATTCATACAGTTATGATTAAAGGCAATCTGGGCCTCAGTTAGAATGAATCCCTCAAGATACAAACTAACAATGTCCATCAAATAATAATAAACGCCGTGTGCCAGCTATCCTGTTGGACGTTATGACTTTCCATCACATCTTTTGATACTGCATAATTTCTAACAGGATTTCTGGCGCAGGGCTGCATCAACTGAAACAAACATAATTAGTGATGTTTAATTCAAAACAAAAATAAAAAGAATCATGAAATAATTCAAAGAAACTTTTAAATTCATCAATCAAAGCAAATCAAATCAAAAATAAAATATTCTATGCTTTAGTTTTGCCGTTTTGCGTCGGGCCTGGCCGAGGAAACAGAGCTTAGGTACGTCGTAAAGCGGTCTTATTAAGCTAAATTCTACGAAAATCAAAGAATCTACATAATTCATCGCGAAAAAAATCTGCATTTTTTCTTTAGGTACATCAGTTCAAAGGTAAATAGTAATAATTTTAATATGCATGTAATATTTAAATTATTTATGTGATTGTAATAAAATTCATAAAGAAATATTTAAATGATGTATAAACTCTCATTTGTTAATTTCTTATCATATCAAATTTCAATCCAACAAGGATAAAAATGTTTATATCTGCATAGGTACCTAGGAAATTTTCCTCGAAAAAAATCCCAGGTCTCGGAAAGACTTAAATCATTGAAAGAACTTGCGAAAACGTATAAAAACTTAAGTTTGCATTTCAAATGAAAAAAATCTTGCATCGATTTGAAAGTTTAAACGAAATTGTATCAAAAATTGCGTTTTTTTGTCTTTCGAAAAAAATCTGATAAATCTACCGAAAAATAAAAATCAAAGTTAAACAAGAACGATACTTATACTAAACTTTGGGTAGATTGATCTTCAGTAGTCGTCTTGCGGAAATCTCGTTATCTGTGGCGGCGGCGTCGTCTGATAACTTGTATCTGGCAACCACGGTCCTTCCACCTGGGCGCACTTCTTGAATTCGTCCCAATTTAAATTTCTTCATCAAACTTGTGCTGTCATCAACAAGCACCACATCTCCTGGCTCAAGCAGCACCTCGTTGCGGCGCCACTTGATGGACTTCAACAGCTCGGGCATGAGCTGCTCCTTGTACACCTGATGGAACTGCCTGGTCAACTCCTCCAAGTTCTCCAACCTCTTGGTAATCTTGTCCTTGCAATCGGTTTCAAACGTACAGATTGCATCATTTGTCCTGCCTCCAAGCAAATCAGCAGGTGAAATAATTCTCCAGGTGTTGACATCTTCGCCAGCAGTGGCATAAGTCAACGGTTTAGAATTTAGCACTCTAGCTGTCTCAGCACACAACAACAGTAAATCATTGAAGGTTACGGTAGCTCCGGCCAACTTCTTGTTCAACACTCGCTTGACCAGCCCAACCTGTCTCTCCACAGTGCCAACAAATGAATGTGCAGCTGTGGGCACAAGATGCCACTCAAAATGCATCCTTGTATCCTTCAAAAGTTCATCCAGAATGCGTTTAGTACCTGCAAAATTGGTACCACGATCAGTTGTGACTCTTCTTGGCATATTGTAAAACGCCTGAAGTTTTCTCAAGCCGACCAGCACGGCTTCAGTTGAATAATCTGTCAAAACATCAATAAACACAGCCTGTGTAAATCTACAAGCTACTATCAACAACCAGACCTTGTACTTTGTCTTGGTTTTCCTGGTGCCAACGCCAGGTTTCACAACTTCTATGGGTCCAGCAAGGTCCATATGGACATGGTGAAAAGGCACTGACGGCTCCACACGGTCGGGCAGGATATTAGCCATTGCGGGACTCGAACGCTTGGCATACTCAATGGAACATGCAGCACAATTCTTGACCACTTTCATAGCCTCCATGCGGCCATGTGTGATCCAAGCATACCTTCGGCTTTGAGCCAAAGTCTTCCTGTGGCCTCCATGGCCCAGCTCATCATGAGCTTGTTGTAGTATCAGCTTGGCCAGCCTGTTGTGGCGGCTAAGCAAGACAACACCTGGGCTGTCCTTCATAACTTTCCTTGGGCCTCCAGCTGCGGCCTCAAGAGCTTCGTCACCTCTGGCGGCCATTTTAAGTATTGTAAATGTCCGAAGAGGAAAGCATCCATCGTGACCCACTATGGGCCAATAAACCTGGACTTTGTGATGATACGGCTGAAGAGAATTGAACTTCCCCTCGGCGTCCATGGTCATTTCCTTCTCTTGGTTGAAGGATGTCAAAAACAGGTCACAAACAGAATCCAAATAAGTGTTTGTGAAAGTATAGTTCTCATAATACCTAGAACTATCATTGTTGCTACCACCATCCTCATTTGTTGCAACACCACGTTTCTTGACAAGTAACAATTTGAATAGGTTAGCAGCCTTAAGAACTGCAGCTACAGTCCTTCTTGCCTGCTTGCAGGTCCTCCTTGCCAGCGACCTCCAGAAATCATTGTCCACCATTTGTGTGAACATGCACTTGAGCTTCGCCATCTTTGGATTAAGCTCACTCTCAGGAATAGATGCGTTAACCTCACCCGCCGTTTTAACGGGCCACTGGTCCTGTTCCAGGCGCAACCAGCTTGGACCTTCCTGGTAAGTAGATCCAGGTTGTACATCCTCAATTGTACACAAACCTCGCGTAGCTAAATCCGCGAAACACGATGACTGTTGAAGACATTTAGCATAACACTGTCACTAGATAATTGTGCTAGGGCGCAGCTGCTATCACTAAAAAATACTTTGCCAGAGATGTCAAATGGTAGGGCTCTGACAACTGTATCCACAAGCCTTGCCAAGATTAGACAAGACAACATTTCTAACCTCGGTATAGACTCCATCTTAACTGGTGCGACACGTGACTTGGCGCAACACAAAACTACATCAAATCCTCCAGCCGTTGGCCACCTCAGGTAAATAATGGCTGCATAGGCTGAGTTTGATGCATCACAGAAACCAATTACCATTGGAAGCCCCAATGGCTTATCAGGAACCATCGAACGTCTGAACGACACATTTCCAAGTGCCGCCCTGTCCTGGAGGCTGCTCACAAACTCAGACCTCAACTCTCCAGGTATGGAATCATCCCAGTCACATCCATGTATGCAAACTGAGCATAGACATAGCTTGGATTTAAGCAACAATGGTGAAGCTAAACCCAACGGGTCGTACAATTGTTGTACGATTCTCCAAACTTCTCGTTTAGTTATCGTTTCAGGTAGACTTCTCCAGAGATCCTCCAAGTCCAGGTCCTCCAGCAACTTTCTACCTTTAATCTTCGCGCCGTGGTTGGCTCTAACAGGCAAAAACAATATATCCTGTTTTGGGTCCCAAACAATGCCCAAAACTTTTGCTCTGTCAACATCATCTCCAGAATAAATAACAGATTTAAATCTGAAATTTCCAGGTTCAATCATCTGCTCCAGCCCTCGGACCAGCTGGACAGCTTCAGGTTTACTGTTATGACCGCTTAAGTGGTCATCTACGTAGGTACAAGTCTCCAATTTTACAGAAGGAGGATCTTGATACAACACAAATTCAGATCTGAGCGGCTGCTGAACATCTCTCCACACATCTTGATTGGCTACAACATCAGAACCTTTAATCTTCTCAGATCCATAAACATCATGAACATCCTGCAGGGATCTTCCACCAAAAATACGACCAGTGAGTCTGAGGGCGGTCACGGCCATATCGCCTGCGAGGGCCTCACCAAAATTAACAGTTTTGGTGAGGTAAACCTCCGGCTCTCCATCAACTGTATCAGCAAAAAATACGCGTTTCAGCTGAGAATCTTCATAGGTAGCTAACAAACTATTATAAAACTTCTGGATATCAGCCACAAGCGCACACTTGTAGCTTCTGAACCGAATAAGATTGTGCATCAGGGAATATAATGGAACTGGCCCATCCATCATAATACTGTTGAGACTCATCCCCTTGCAACAGAGGCTGCTGTTGGCGCATATCCTCAACGGCGTTGAAATACTTTCTTTATATGCACACACCAGGCTCGAATAATAAACAGGCCCAGTATAAGACAGATCTTCTGGCGATGCTTTAATGTAAACACCACGAGAAACAGCTTCATTAAACACTTGGCAGAGTATCGTATTCACCTTTTTTGACCATTCTCTGCCGGTCACGGAGCGCAATCTTGTACGCCTGCTCCGAATTATCAAACAACACACTTGGCGGTGTCCTATAAGGATATGAAGCCGTCCAGATACGGCTCTCAAGATCCAGCGTCAAACCTTCTTCAATCAGCTGCCGCTTGCGCACGTCCAAGGCGGACTGCCCGGCGGCAATGGCAGCGCAATGGCGGCAGTTCCTACAGCCGCTGCACATTGATGGCGGCTGTATCCCCAGACTCTCCGTGGAAAGGAACTCCATCTTGCTGACCTCTAGCTTAGTAGCTTTACAAGCGACAGGATTAGCCACAGTCCTGCCGTCTGCAGACACAACTAGATAACCTGTACCAAATAAGCTTCTGTACAGTCTAGAATCACCAACCATTTTATCTGCACACGGGAACATAGCTGGTGTCAGGTGCCCAATAAGAACATCTATCTTACCATCAACCATAGAGAAATTATCAGGCTTCATATCGAAAATTTCGGCGGCGGCTGCAGGATCAATAGAACGTAACCCTTCGTTAGTACCAATGCTGGGCACTACCGCCGCCTCCAGAATATGGCAATTCCGGTTGCGGTCAACCAAGCAGATTTTAACCGTAGGACATGCTTGGCTCTTTCCATCCGCCAAAGAAATAGTAGCTGTGCGACCAGTTGATGGCAACTCTAACTTCTTGGCGATACTTCTAGAAATTAGTGTGAGATTTGCTCCAGAATCCCACATCGCGTTGACGGTGACTTGGCGTTTGTCAGCCGCCACGGCTGGGAGCTGCTGCAACATCAGCATATAATTGTTCTTGCTGAACAACTGTGATTCATAAACTGCCGCAACTTGTCCACCAGCAACAGATTCGTGTAACAATGAATTATGAGGCTGGTTGCAGCTGTCTATAGTACAGCTGCCAAGTCTATCGGCCTTAGGACAATCAGCAACCCTGTGTCCCCTTTGAAGGCAAAGCAGACAGGCGCCGATCTTCTTGATAAAGTTTTTACGTTCAGGAACAGACAGATCCCTAAACTTAGAACACTTAAACAACAAGTGTTCAGAACTGCAACCTTCCGACGGGCAAGGCTGTTTCTTCTTGGTCTTTGCTGTAGACCCAGGTTTACCTACGGCTGTAGCTGCTGCCGCAGGATTACCCTTCTTCTTAGTGGGGGTGTCCATATCAGTCGAGCACCGCATTAAAATAGCGCCCCTCTGCTCTTCGATAATCTGCATCAACTTTGGCACATTTGGGGTGTCCATGGAGCCCAATGCCAAATTAAGCTTGTCTTGAAAGTCTCGAGGAAGTTTTTTGGATAACATCTCCAGGAGAATCACGGTCAACCACTGGCTGGTGGTAACCTCATCATCTTCATCATCTTTAGTCAGCTGCTCCAGCTGGCTAACTGCACCACCGAACTCTGCTAACACAGTCACAATCTGGTTGGAGTCCGACGGCTTAGACTTTTTCTCCCATTGGTTGAAAAGGCAGAGCATTTGACGTGTCTTAGACTTGAAACGCGAGTCAAGGTAAGCCCACTGAGATTCATGCGATTGAATCTGAGTTAATTGGAGTCTCAGCTCTTTATTTTTACAGACCTTCTCACTGCTCAACAATAACTGCAAATACGACGGGTCCTGTCCTACAGTAAGCTTTTTAAAATTGTCCTTAAAACTTACGTAAGATGCTTCCTGGCCGTCGAATGAGGGGAGAAGCCGCTCGTCAACACGATTCATATATCCTGGCGTGAACATAGAACCGGTGGCGAACTGTGGTGTGCCAAACGGTGACACAAATGGCGATGCTGCTGGGGCACCCGCCGTCGTCGTGGATGGCTTCACAGGTTCAAGCTTAACCTCAGCCAATTGTTTCATCAATGCAGACAAAGTGTTTATAATTGGATCGGGCAAGGGAAAATATGACCCTTTAATAACTTTCACGATTTTCAAACATCGATCATATAGTTCAGCCTGATGGTTAGGCAAATTATCACCAACTAAATCAACAACACTTTGAATGTCATTAAGCTCTTCTATAGCATCAAGAGCATCCTTCAAGGCACTATAGTCTTTTTGCACAGTAACTATATCAGAATAAATGTCACTAAACTCATCAAGCTCTTGGATTCTCAAACCAAGCTTGTTAAAACCGTCCATGATGCTGTCGAACGTTTCGAACTTGTCGTGGACAAGGATTGACTCCTTAGTGAGATGTCTAACATCAAGTTCTGAAGTATCACTGACCAACTTCATCACTCTACTTAGCTCACTGGTTAGGGCATCAACGGCTGGGCGCAGCCGCTTTCTCAATTGATCACCTTTATTCTTTTTAGGACCCATGATTGTCACTAAAGTTAACTGTACTGATTATGACTATAATAATGTGTGGTAAGGTATCACAACCAACACATTCACAAAACTTCACAGATTCTTCTTAGCTGCATCTGTTCTGTCTTGTTTTCATTGTTTCGGAACGCAATGCCTAGCCGTTCTCGAAATCTTATCTCGAAGCCTCCCGAATGACCAACATAGTGAAGTTTACGAATGTGTATTTATTACCATGAAAACAGTAAGTCTAAAACAAAAATATAAGAATTAATTACATAAAATTAATTGTTATTATTTTTTAGCATCAAGGTTGCGTGATTTTAATTTAATAAAAAATATGAATTTTCTAAAAAACTTAAAATTGGCACGAATCATATTAAATCGCATCAGAAATTGATAATTTTAGAATAAAATAATCAACATTATAAAAGTAAATATTCGTATATCAAAACTTAGCAGTTAAATGGTCTATTTGTTGAAAAATTAATGATTTAAATTTCTTCATAAAATTGTACCATTCTACGCTTATTTTCAAGAATTAAAAGATAAATTCTTACCACATATGATGTCAAACTAAGCAGGAAGGCTTATTTGAGATCTTCCACATGTCAGAGCGCATGTATATTCAAGCAATACATTATTTTCATTCACGTAGCTCCTCACATGGGAATTATCAAAGGAAAAGTGCGCGTCTCTTTTGTTTGTTTACAAGCCACGCGCGGAGATAGTTAGGAATGCCACGTAACACACTCATTCTCTGGGGAATTCTGGTGTAAGGAAAAAGGAATTAATGGGTTCGAACTTGCCGGGGAATACAAGAAATACATACCGACACAAGATTACTCCAACCATTTGCTTTTAGTTGTACTACAAGTTGCATAGATAAAGAGAAGGGTTAAGAAGAATCTGGTAAAAATAATTATTATGTTCGGTTCTTCTTTTGAAGTGGATTTTTTTAATTGATTGGTTTTTTAAGTCAGCAAGTATTTCAATTGTAAACTTGTAAAGTCACGTTGCTTGAAACGCACTCATACAATATGTATTTAAATTAAGAAAAAGGGCACATTCTGTTTCCAAAAAGTTGTATTAAATATCATCTATTTAGCTTAATGGTTGAAAGTTTCTTTTTTAATGCAATTCTTATGATAAGACCTTTTGGTAAAAATATTTCTGACGAACTTAAAGTTTACTACTTATTCCCATGACCCTGAATTTGTTGCCTATATTTACCACTCATCAAAAACATTTCTTTGTGTGTAAGTATTCAGGAATCTAAAGGGATAAGACAGTGGACGATAAATTGATATACATCCCCAATTATGGTAAACAAAATTACTCCCTCGGTAGATAAAAAAAATTAAAAAACTTTAGACACTTATAGTTTAAATGTACCAATTAAAATTCCATTAAAGCCATTTAGTTTTGAGCCAATAAATAAGAGACGGTGAGTATAAAATATTGGTTTACTAGTGTAATTTACAAGTAATTTTCTCTACCCTCTCAGTGCAGATTCGTATTATAACGGTGTACTGTAAAAAAAAAATGCAAAATATAATGTTACTAGTTGACCTATATTTTACTAGCGGCTACGCCCCTAGAGGCCTCTAGTGGCACTTTATATGTGTTTTTTGTTCTTTACGATACCTCTTTATGTTGCTTTCAAGTCTATCAAATATTTTTTCGATAGAATAGAATTTTTTTCGATTTTATTACGATTTCTCTTAAGAGAGTAGTGGTACCCTCCCCCAAAAAAGTTATAAACCATCCCGGGACATATGAGAATTTACTCTGTTAAGGAGAACCTTCTCGGTTGTTGAGCAGTTAGCGAGATCCTTCGGTACAGACAGACACACAGACAAACACACATCCTGTTACTTTATTATAAGGATACATTTTTTGATCCACATTGTTATAGTCTGAATGTTAATAAAGCACGCCAAAACTCTTTGATGATAGTTTTTTTCTCGTATCGCTTCGAACCCAATCAATATTCGGTGGATTAGAACCGGTTCTCAGCCATACGGAAAACTTATGTCTAGCATCGTATTATATACAGTTTTCTACGGATATAAAAATGCACAATCATTAGATTAAACCCAGTTTTTTTAGAACGTGCCTTCGGCTTTATACATACTCATGGTCATTTTGTATTAAATACTAAAACCTTTTCAAAAATACAAATCTTTGTTTCAGATATCGTTCATCAATTTTTATTTGTAGATGGTCAAAAACTTGAAACAGAGACAAAGAAGTGTTTTTGCTTTCAATTAACACTGAAGATCAATCTGTACATTATGTCATACAATCTGCATAACGGCTTGACCCTAAAAATAGACGAATATAGTGTCTAGTTTTTTAGGTCATGATTTGAATCTTAATAAGGACGACAAAATTTATAAAAGCAAAGCTATAAAATGACTGGACAAAATTGCTTAAATACAAAATACTTTAGTGACATACTTTAATTTTTTGGACACGATTATAGTTTTACTCATAGTATTATGTCTTGATGCTCTAAGAATCATGGTTCCAAAAAACTTTCCGCTACGCATTCTATATGATACCTAATTATCACAGGAGTCCACATTATGAAATTCATTCAAAAAATTCTAACATGGAAAATTAACAATAGTTGCTATCAGTAACAGACGGACAGACTCTTATTATGGAAAATCTTTGGAAGAATTAGGTAAATCCAATTACACTTTAACTTTTAATTTCGAATAAAGTCATTCTTGTATTGTATGTATGCCTTAGTGACATAGTAATAAAACCATAAAATTCAAAACTATTTTAAACAAACAAGAAAAAATCTAAATGTGTTAAATCGAACCGAAGAAAACGAAGATATTTAAACAAATGGTTTTGGGATATTTCTGCTACTTTTTTGCTTAATTTAGTAGCGCAGCTACTCTGTTTCAGTAGGACGGAAGTGTGTACTCACGCCCATTCTAGAAAAATTACCAACCTTTTGCAATTCTTTTAACAAACTTAAATCATTTTTAAATGTCACCTAAACTTTTCTAGTAATTGTTGTTTATGTCAACTTTATAACTTTTAACCGACGCAAGGACAGATAAAACTTGATACTCAAAATATGGAAATGCTACGCGACCAAAAAAGAAGGCTCAAATCCAGAATTATCTAGTTTAGTTGACAAGAATAATGTGTTCATTTTGTTACTTTTATGTTTTATGATTTGTAAACAAGTCAAAAACGAAATTTTAACTAAAACAATGGATGCAAAATATACATGGACATTATGACAGGGGAAAAGTTGTTGTCAATTTAGGTTGCTAACGTGGAACCCATTTAATGACAAGTTCTTTCAGGGGATGGGTTTATGGGAGGTATCTTTATTTCAGCCCGCTGCACGTTTGTTAGAGAACTTGAAAATCTGGTGTAACATCCAAGCATCCATTACTAAAACTAATACATTTTGTCTAAATCATAAAATTTAGAAAGATCGAGCAATGGTTTCGTGTAATTTTCATTACTCCTTTAATACTTATGATATTTATCTAAAATTTCTTTTAAAAATTAGAATTTTAATACTTTTGCTATTAAGTTTGTTGTTGGGTTGTTCTTAAAATTTCAATAGTATTTAGTTTGTTTCTATGTTTCATTATTTTTGGATGTGTTTCATCCTTGTGATTATCTTATGCTTCACAGTACAAAAATATCTTTAAATAAACAAGGATGACAACATCCATAAAAGCGAAGCACTGAAACAGTAGGACAAACGGACATTAACACTTGTATAGTGTCAGAATGAATAATTAGAAATATAAAAGTGTAAGAGTCGAAGCAAAATTGCAAGTAAATTTGTTGAAAAACTGCTTGATACAGGATAATGTTTATAAACATACTTACATTTTTAGGACTTGATTATAGAGTTGCTTCGTTTATAATAGTACTTTGCTGTCCCAGGAATCAATATACTAAAAATCAGATCAAACGGATTATTGGATCACATAAAAATTTGTTGCTAAAAAAGTAGAAAAAAATAACATGTTTAAAATGGACGTACGGACATTCTGGTAATGATTATAGAGTTGCTACGCTTTCTAAATCGTACCTAACTACTAGAGGAATCACCATGCAAAGTTTGAAATCGATAGGACAATTCTAACATGCCTAAATTAACGAAAAAAGCTATCTATCTCGGACGGACGTACGGACGGACGGACGGACCGACCCTAATCCTAGAAAAGCTTCGCTTTTAAAAACAAGTAACGTTATTCGGAATAAAAATGTTGACATTAATTGTTTTGAAGTTTTGAATTGCAAGAAAAGATATTTGAAAGTGAAACCAGGTATATAAGGATGGGACAATAAATATAAAATCAATTCGTTTGGTGGACTTGTTCTTTGGGTACTTGAACCAACCAACACAATTCTTATCTAATTTTGCCTAATTTTTAAGGGCTTGGTAATTAGCGCGAGAATGCCGCTCAAAAAATACTTTTTTAGCAGACCAAGCTTTAAGAAAAAAGTCTACACAAACGCTAGCAGACAATAAAGTTCAAAATAAACATAACTCAGACTAGATTGTTTTGGTTTGCACTAAGCAAAAAAAATCTTGTAAGTATTTGTGGATTAAATCAGAAACCCTACTGTGATACTTCTGTAATTAACTATAATAACAAGCCCCACTATTTTATTGTTACTCAAAGTTGGACAACGTCCATATCATCTGGGGATGTACATCAATTTATCGACCATTGTCTTATCCCTTGAGATGCCTGAATATAATTGCATTCCTTGACACACATTTAAACATTTTTTATCCTAGTTACGACAAATTGAAAATACTTTTATCCTTATAATAAAGTAACAAGATGTCTGTTTGTCTGTACCGCTGTCTAACTGCTTAACGGATCGGGTTCTCCTTAACAGGGTAGCTTTTCATAGGTCCCTGGAAGGTTTACACCCTCCCAAGAGTAATCGCCCCTAGAAAAAATTCCCCCCCCCCCCCAACAAAAAACTAAAATAAAAAATGGGGTGGAAGGGAGGGGGAATCTTATGAGAAGACATACATTTTTTAACTCTTATTTTATACATCTTAATTGGAACTTATGATCTATTTATTAGTGAAACAATAGTATTCCATAAATAAAAATAAGTTGTGTTTATGAATTTAATCAAATTTTACAGTATAAAGCAGTAAGCTTTTTTGGCTTTAGCAAAGGACCTCTTAACCGATATGGTTCTTCTTTACAGTAAAATTTCTGATAGGTCCGAGATGGTTTTAGACTTTTTTCTGCCTTTCCAAATACAGATCCCTTCGAATATAGAGCCCCTAGAGGCGAAGCCGCTAGTATACATGTATAGAATTAAATAAAAGTACAAATAAGACTGTTAAGAAATTCCAAATGTATAATTTATATTAAATATTTTCATTTTAAAAACTGTTATTTCGTAATATTGACATTTATTAGATATTTAAAGGAAGACGTGAAAATTGGAAAAATATCATTCCTAAAGAATTTATAAAGAGATACTCTGTTAACTTAAAATCATTTAGATTTAGTTATTTCTGCAATAGTTTTAGGTGATCTACACTCTCGAACATTTGTCAATTTGGATCATGGAAAGAAAACAAAGCAATGGGATTCGTCGTATTTTCACAGTAGCGTTTGATAGGTTATTTTAGGTTAGGTTAGGTAAATGTTAATGATTGCCCCAGAGGCTCAGAGCTCCCCGCAGGAGCTAGACATAATATAGAGGCTACTGTGAAAATACGACGAAACAAACTACTTCGTTTTCTTTCCATGATCCATCCATTTAAATTAATTTATAGCTTCTCTATATATACTAGAATATGTCTGCCTATCGAACTGTTTGTTACTACCATTCATTTGTATTTGTGTCTGTGGATCACTTGATAAGTGCAACTTTTTATAACACTTTTAATCTCTAATTGGTACAAAACTGTATGTTGACTTTATTTGAACAGTAAGGAGGTTGGAACTAGTTTTATTGTTGTAGTAGAAAAATAATCTACAATTACTGTTTTCACCCTCTAGAAGGAGGTGATAGACATTATACATTTCATCCATTCTCTTAATGATGTCATGAAATTTGATTTTTGACTTTTTCTATATATGTAAAAAGAAATTTATTTAGTGTTTCTGTTTTGCGTATATTTTGCCTACAATTTCAAATAGCTTTCCTTCTATTGGACTTATTCGTCCTTGATTACTAGTGAAAAACCATCCTTTTTTTTGCCCCAATCTTTTGATCTCAATAAATACTGAACCGATTGAGTTCTCCCTTATAGGGAAGCTTTGCATAGGATCTTTGATGGTTTTAGGCTATTCTTTCTGCTCTCTCCTACCCAAACCAACACAGAGTGCTTGATGTTAGTATAATTTAAAATTTTAAAATGTTAACTTTCATAGTTTCCCTTCAGAATATATTTATATCATTTTTTCTGAAACTAAAAGCGAATAAACTCTAAATTACTATTATGCTTTTAATTTACAATATGAAATAAAGAGGCTTCGTCCATGGCCATAAGGGGCTGTTTTTCTTCGAAAAGGGGTAACCTTGAATAACAGCATATATGTATCTAATTTTATGAGCAGAATTTTTTGTTAAACATTAGCTCTAATTTTTAGTTTTGTTGATATAATTGGCTATTTGAAGATTCGTAGCAGCTCTGAGAGAAATAATAGTTATTTCTCGCATCGTATTATAAACGGCTTTCCGCGGAATGGATGAGAACTGGTTCTATCCACCGGATTCGAATGAATACGAGAATATGTTTTGTTAATATTTGAACCCAAGTAGGTATATTTCATGGTGAGCTAAATACAATTATTAGCAAGATCTTTTGAGGCAGAATAATGGATGTAACAAAGATTCACACATATGGAATTTTTAATAAACAACTATCCAATTTTGAGGAAAACATTTCAAAATATTTTCTTGAATTTTACTGTAATATATATATATATATATATATATGTATACAGTTCTTTAAAATATAGTAGATGCTGCGCACAAAACTATTTCGTTATGGAAAGTATAGTAAGTTAACCCTTAACGGTCGGGGGGCGGGGGGGAGGGGCCGTTGAAAAGTTTTTTCTATCTCATTTTCTGTGTGTGAAAGATAAAGAGCCCAAACTTCGTGACTTTTTAAGTATGGGTATGACACATAACAAGAGTTGGAATTTTTTGAACATCTCCATCCTGGCGGGCACAGGATGCCAGCAAACCAGGGTCATCCAGGTAAAGAGCAAAAATATTTTTTTGACTAAAACAAAGCATTTTATCAAACCAAAATACTAAAATATCCTCTAGTAGTACATCCTTAAATGAAATACAGGTGTTCAAGTCACTTTCAGGTTCCAGGTATGACCCTGCAGGTCCTGATCCTCCAGAAATCTTTAAAAGGCTCCTGTGACCGCAATTTTTTACGGCTTTTCTTACATGTCTACATAACGTATTAATATTTCATAAAGATCCGCCGCTGTTTTCCCGCTGACCTCCGACTGCGGCGGCTGGCAGCTGCCAAGTACAGCTGCGGCCGCTAAAATTTACATTTTGATATTTCTACTGTAAAATTTACATAAAGATAAACATTTTCTGCAAAAAATTGTTCTTCTAGCTTCAAAAATAAAAAAATTACAGCTGTTTGAAATTTTTAAGTAAAAAAAGACCTAAAAACAAAGGTTGTAAAATAAAAGGGTAAAGGAAGCGAAAATTGACTTGGACTTATAACTGAGATAATAAGGGGGGGGGGGCGTTGAACGCCCCCCTCCCTCCCCCGACTTATTAAGGTGCTGCAAGGGGCCCGACTGTAAAGGGTTAATGGATATAGTATTACTTGGATCTTACACCAGATTTTCGTGTTCTATAATAAAGTGAAACTTGCAGCAGATAAAAAACAAGTATCTTTTTACCCCATCCTCTCCTCCTCCTGGAATTGATCAATAAACCAGTTGCATGTTAGCAAACTAAATGGACGACAATTTTTACCGTCATAATATCCACGTATATTCTACATCCATTTGTAAGTTGTTATCAAATGTTTCCGTTGATAGGAAAAAATTATAAAAATGATTGTGATTCAGTTATTAAATGTGTAGATATGAGAAAAAATGAACATTTTATTGTTATTTTACATGTGAGTAGTTAATTATCCGACTTTAAAAGTAGTATATTACGATATATTATTACTTGGATGTTGCACCAGATTTTCATGTTCTCTAATAAAGTGACATTCACAACAGGCTAAAATAGCGATACCCCCATCCACCCCCTTTACTTCATTTACTGTATAAACATACTAACCAATAAATAAGGTTCATATAGGCAACTTAAATTTTCCCCTATCAATATTAAGAGTTTAATAACTGTTTATTATATAACTATTATAGGGAATATTCACCAAAAATCTATCTTAAAATAAAATATCATTTCCCCTATAATTGTCCGGACAGACAACGTGGATCATAGAATAGCTTCGCTACTCAAATTCAAGCAGTACGTGAATAGTGACTCTTTTGATTCCATTATTATTTTACTGACAAAATTTTAATTATAAGTTTAAGTTTACAAACACTGATTGCACATAGCGATGACAAACTTAGGAAAAAAATTGACAAAATCTCAAGAAAAATTCAAGTAAGTTTAATGTGTATTTTAACTAGTGGGTGCGTCCCTGGCATCTAGGGGCTGTGTATTGTATTAGAAAGGATAGGGAAGAAAAAATGACTTAATCCTGATAATAAAATAGCTGAAAACCACCCTTAGACATTGTGAAGCTTCCCTGAGTTGGAAAACAATTAGTTCACTAGTGATTCTCGAACAGTTATTATCATTATCGTTATTAAATTAACAAAATTATTCAATATTGTATGTAAAACAGGCATTATCTTATTTTTGTAGAAAATTGGTGCATTAAAGTTTACTGAATTTGGTTATTTTCGAAAGGTACTATACAATTTTTAGTAACGAACTATTCTATAATTTTAAATATTTGTGTGTATTTCAGTTGAAACATTTTTTAGCAAAACTCGATTTTCTCATCTCCTATTTAAGATAGAGAGTTGAAATTTGTTGTTAAGACTCCAAATACCAATAAGTATTCCTACAAAAGGGAAATTGATTTTTATTTTAAAGATTTATCATTGTATTCTCTCCCTCTTTCTTTTTCTCCCTCTCCTTTTTATGATAACTAAATATCTGCTCTAAAACTCAGTTTATCTGTTTTTTTTATGTCCACTCAGTTTATTTGTGTTTCGTTTCTTATGGTTATTGTAATTCTTCTTTGACTTTTTTCATTTATTAAAAACATTAAAAACTAAAAACTATAATCCTTCTAAATTGGGTTTGAAAACACCTCTTTGCCCCCCCCCCCCTCCCACCACCACCTTTGATGTTCTTGGAATGGGTCAGCGAAATTAAGGAATTAATTTATGACACATTTCTTCTCTTAATATTGACAAAGACATAATTTTACATGATAATACCAAAATGATATTACTTCACTACTTGTGGATATAATTATTGTTTTATTCAGAATACTGAAGTAAAAGAATATATAGAAAAGTTTAAGGATAAGGTAGTGAACTCTTTTAAATATGACTGTTTCCCACTTGTTTCCTAGTCGTGCACATAAACCCCTCCTTCCAATTAAAAAAAATCAGGGTTCGGAAGCCGCAGCCGCAGCCTCAGCCTCAGCCACCATCAGCCGCGCGGCTTACGAGAAGCCTCAAAATCAGCCGCGCGGCTTCCTCAGCCACCCAATAAGCCTCAGCCTTAGTCGCAGCCGCGCGGCTTAAAGAAAACATAAGCCACTGTAAGCCTCAGCCGCATTCAGCCACTGTAAGCCTCAGCCACTGTAAGCCTCAGCCACAAAACTCCAATTCAGCCACATTAAGCCTCAGCCGCACTAAGCCTCATTCAGCCAACGCCCCTCTAAGCCTCAGCCGCAATCTGCCGCGCGGCTTATAGTTGGGGAAGCCTCAGCCACACTCAGCCGCGCGGCTGTTAATAATTTGAAGCCGCAGCCGCACTCAGCCGCGCGGCTTCAAGAAAGCCTCAGCCGCAGCTGCAAAGTTATGATTATGCCGCAGCCGCAGCCGCGCGGCTTGATATTTGTAAGCCGCAGCCTCAGCCGCAGCTTAATTTTTTTAATTCAGCCGCAGCTTTGACACAGCCGCGCGGCTGAGATATTGTAAGCCCCAGCCGCAGCCGCAGGTGCTAAATTAGTACAAGCCTCAGCCGTCAATTCAGCCGCGGGGCTTAATTTTCATTTAATTTTGTCTGTCTGAAGCTTAAGATCTCAGCAACCACTGAACTGACAATGTTGTCCTTCTCAGGAATACTTTTACTAAAGTAACAGGATGTCTATGTGTCTGTGTATCTGTGTTTTAAATTTTTTAAACTAAAATTAAAAATGAGGGGGGAGGCCCCCCCCCCCCTAAAAAAAAAATTCCCCCCCCCAAAAAAAAATTTTTTTTTTACTTTTCTTTAAAAATTTAAAATAAGAAATTGGGTTATTAAATTTGACTCTCTCTCTTCCTCAAGTGCCCCCTAAAGGCCTCTAGGGCGTAGCCGCTAGTTATATATATATTGACATTGGATGGTTTTGAGCTAATTTTGGGGTGGGGGTCAGACATTTCCATCGCCCAAAAATAATTTTTTTAAATGTTATACTTTTAAATTTTTTTATATTCTTTTATAAAAATTTTATCTTAAGTTTTTTTTAAAATTACAACATAGAAACTACCATCTCGAACAACTACAAAAAGTTTGAACCTGTAATATAAGAGCTCCAGTGGCGCAATCAGTTAGCGCACGGTTCTTCTACACTGTTATGCCGGGGTTATAAGTTCGAATTTCACCAGGAGCAATACGTTTTTGAACGTTGATACTTTTGAATATTATTGAATACTATTTATAGGGTAACTGCCCTACTGACGTTTGCCTAATTTTATTGTTTTTAAAAGATACAAATTTTTCAGAATTTACTTAATATTCACTATGAATTTGCATTATCTTAAATTTTTTTTCTTGTACAAGTGGCCTATTTAGCTCAATGGTAGAGCACTCGTCTTGTAAACTAGGGACCGTGAGTTCAAACCTCACAGGGGGCAATCAATTTTTGTGATACTCAAGTTATATTGTAGCTTCTCTATTATTTTTCCGTTTAGGTACGCAATACTTGTTCTATATAATTAAGCTTCTCCTACTTAGATATTTCTTCAATTTTAAATGTATTTAATACTTTGTGGTTGATGAGAGACACTAAAAAAGTTATGCAAAAAAAAAGATTTATACATATTTCATTTTTCATAGTATTTTTAAATTAATGAAAATAATTAAATTAAGATTTGAGGAGGGGGGAGGGTGTGTGTGTGTGTTTATTTTGAACACAAATTATCCTAATATGTTTTCTAACAAAAAAAATTTAAACAGCGATGTATTTTACTTTTTAAAGTTGGTTAAAAAAGGTCTGTAAAATGCAATAAATTGTCCTGTATAATATGCAAAAAAAATCTACATAATCTTTATGTACTCGATAGATTGAAATAGTTAAATGATTATCATATATCATCCGATTTTGTTTATTTTACAAAGATGCTTACTAAAATTGATTTTATTTTCGAAACTGCAATTATTATAAAAAAAATGTTTCTTTATCTTTATCATTATGTTATACAATTTCTGAATTTATAAGCAATACATGAATCGATATATTATTACTTTGATGTTGTCCATATTTTCATGTACTCTGATAAAGAAATAATCTCAGCTGGCTAAAATAACAATAACCCCCATACACCCCCTTTAATCCATCTCTCCCCTCTTATGGGATATATAAATGAACTGGCCAATAAATGAGGTCCATAATTTTATTAACAAATTTTCTTTTTTTTAATATATCCACATATTCTATTATATAAAGTGGTAATGTGAAGCTTCTTATTGATCCAGGGAAAGTTTATAATTTTTTGGGGGAAATGTATAAAGTATGGAGAGTTATTTTGTCTGTAGATTAAGAATTCGATAACTACTGAACTAATGTAAACTTTTTAAATTGCCTTTTCCAAGTTTTTGAATTTTTTAAAAAACTAAAATTAAAACTGGTGGGTGCTCAACCAAACTCCCCCCTATTTTCCCATAAAAAAATAATAAAAGTCACCATTCATCCCCCCAAATTTTTTTTTCTTCTGGGATTCGAACCCGGATGATAGATGGTTCAAAGCTGTTACCGTACCAAAAAGCTATCAGAGCTCCAATATTTCAAAATGAAAATTTGTCTTATTTTTAGATCATTAAGTATTATGATGTCTGTTTGTTTGTCTGTCTATATGTTTGTACTACAGGATCTCGCTAACTACTAAACCGATATGGTGCTCCTATTCAGGGTAGTTTCTTATAGGTACTAGGAAGGTTTACAACTATTTTGGGGGAGGGTACCATCACACTACCAGAAAAAAATTGCCTTAGAAAAAAAATTAAACATCACCCCAAAATTAAAAATGTGATTTACTCGCCCTGGCCCTCCCCACCCAATAAAAATCACCCTACCCCCCAAAAAATTATTTTAATTCAGTTCTTCTTTTTCCAGTACCTATTGTTTAGTATTTTTTGTAATAACTTCATAATTACATTGTCATTAAGATTATGTGACATAACAAGTTAGTCATAAAAATTATACCCATGAATAATTGTAATAAAAAGCACTTTTGTAAAAAAACATTTTTCATAAGAGGTAAGTTTTTATGACAAATACATTTATTGCAAGTGTACATATGATAAGCATTTTAAAGACGATTATTTTTAAGACAAATTTAACCTGCGTACCATGGCTCAACATGTAGCGCATCTGCTTGTCATCATGGAGGTAATAGGTTCGAATCTTGGCCAGACACTGCGCGAAAACTAAAGACGTTAAATGGTTCCTACTGCAGCTATGCCAGGTATGCAACATGTAAAGTTAGAGTAAGATTTCCTTGGCTCTTAAACAGGCGTAATTCATTACCATAGGACTTTCTGGCAGGTAGTTGGTTGCTGGATAGATGTCACTTAAATTGGAAAGAATTGGTTCCCCTTAATTATCCAAGGTTCAACAAGAAGCGCATCTGCTTGTCATCAGGGAGGTAATAGGTTCGAATCTCGGCCAGACACTGTGTTATAACTGAAGACATTAAATGGTTCCTACTGCTGCTATGGCAGGTGTGCAACATGTAAAGTTGGAGTAGGAGGATTTCCTTGGCTCATAAACAGGCGTAACTCATTACCATAAAACTTTCAGGCAGGTAGTTCAATAAAAAAAGTTGGTTGCTGGATAGATGTCACTTAAACTAATACAGAAAAGAAAAGAATTGGTTCCCCAAGGTTCAACAAGTAGCGCATCTGCTTGTCATCAGGGATGTAATAGGTTCGAATCTCGCGCAGACACTGCGTTATAACTGAAGACATTAAATGGTTCCTAGGTGCTAGGTGTGCAACATGAACAGGCGCAAAGGAAAGATATAATTCCCCTTAGTTATCCAGGGTTGTTGGACCTTGAGTTAATGTCATAGAAACCCTCGACCGTGGCTCAACATGTAGCGCATCGGCTCGTCGTCTGGGAGTTGATAGGCTTTGTACTGCATCATAACTAAAGATGTTGAAATAAATTCCTACTGCTAAAAAACTTGTATAAAACTTTGGGTACCAGTATAAAACTTTGGGTATCAGAATAAATTTTTGTCTATTAGTATAAAACTTTGGGTACCAGTATAAAACTTTGGGTACCAGAATAAATTTTTGGCTATTAGTATAAAATTTTGGGTACCAGTATAAAACTTTGGGTACCAGTATAAAACTTTGGGTACCAATATAAAATTTGGGTACCAGTATAAAACTTTGGGTACTTGTATAATACTTAAGGTACCAGTATAAAACTTTGGGTACCAATATTGAAACAAAATTTTAGGTATTAGTATAAAATTTTGGGTACCAGTATTAAACTTTGGGTACCAGTATAAAACTTTGGGTACCAGTATAAAACTTTGGGTACCAGTATAAAATTTGGGTACCAGTATAAAATTTGGGTAACTGTATAAAACTTTGGGTACCAGTATAAAACTTTGGGTACCAGTATAAAACTTTGGGTTCTAGTATAAAACTTTGGGTACCAGTAAAAAACTTTGGGTACCAGCATAAATTTTTAGTACCAGTATAAAACTTTGGGTACCAGTTTAAAACTTTGGGTACCAGTATAAAACTTTGGGTACCAGTATAAAACTTTGGGTTCTAGTATAAAACTTTTGGTACAAGTATAAAACTTTGGGTACCAGAATAAAATTTGAGTACTAGTCTAAAACTTTGGGTACCTGTATAAAAACTTTGGGTACCAGTATAAAACTTTGAGTACTAGTATAAAACTTTGGGTACTAGATTAAAACTTTGGATACCAGAATAAAATTTGAGTACTAGTATATAATTTTGGGTACTAGTATAAAACTTTGGGTACCAGTATAAAACTTTGGGTACCAGTATAAAATTTTGGGTACCAGTATAAAACTTTGGGTACCAGTATAAAACTTTGTGTACCAGTATAAAACTTTGGTTACCAGTAAAATTTGGGTACCAGTATAAAACTTTGGGTTCTAGTCTAAAACTTTGGGTACCATTATAAAACTTTGGGTTCCAGACTAAAACTTTGGGTACCAGTATAAAACTTTGAGTACCAGTATAAAACTTTGGGTACTAGAATAAAAGTTTGGGTACCATTATAAACTTTGGGTACCAGTATAAAACTTTGGGTACCAGTATAAAATTTGGGTACTAATTATGAATCAAACATTTGAAAAAATCCTGCTGTCCTTCCCCCTCTTCCCTCCACTCTTATTCTCACAACCCCTAACCACCCTCAACTCTCCAAAAAAATGTCCTAGAATGCATTTAAAAAATCCAATTTAGCCGAAGCCTCAGCTGCAAAGCTTATTTTATAATCAGCCATAAGATCAGCCGCAAGGCTTAATATTGTATTCAGCCGCAGCCGCATTCAGCTGTGCGGCTGAATTTAATTCAGCCACAGCCTCAGCCGCACGGCTTTCAGTAAGCCGCAGCCTCAGAATCAGCCGCGAGGCTTAATTATGTTATCAGCCACTCTCAGCCTCAGCCTCACTCAGCCGCGCGGCTTAATTTTCCAATCAGCCACTGTAAGCCGCAGCCGCTATGAGCCGCGCGGCTTTCAGTAAGCCGCAGCCTCAGCCACAAATCCTTCAGCCACTGTAAGCCTCAGCCACCCTCAGCCACTGTAAGCCTCAGCCGCTCGAAGCCTCAGCCACAAAATTCCAATTCAGCCACTGTAAGCCTCAGCCACCCCAATTCTTATTAAGCCTCAGCCGCATTCAGCCGCAGCCACTCTCAGCCGCACTAAGCCTCAGCCACTCTCAGCCTCAGCCACTTCCATAACTTTAAGCAGCCGCAGCCGCAGCCGCAAATTAGGATTCAGCCGCAGCCGCAGCCGCGCGGCTGATAGCGCGGCTTCCGAACCCTGAAAAAAATTAAAATGAGAAGGAGTAGCTTTTTATGCATTTGTTTTTTTTACATTAGTTCAGTTTAGGCTGAGTTATATTAGTTACATGGTAGCCGAGAAGACCTAGGCACCGCAGGGTTGATTTCTCCCGCTAGTGTTAGGCGTATAGAAAAAGATCCCCCCCCCCCGCCATTTTTAAAAAATATAAAGGGGTATGGACATTAACAGGAAAAACCAAACATTTTCAATGAACAATTTTTCTAACACTTAATTATTTGTTATTTTTTCCTAATCATAGGGTGGTAATAATGCTATATCCATCAGAATTCAGGTTGGATTAATTTTAATAGCTAATTCTTATACAAGTTTAAAATACGCTTAGTTAGTATGATTTATATTTCTACAACATGTATGTAAAAAACTATATTACTTTTTATAGATAGAGAATTATAGTAGTAAATATTTGTCGGATCCAATTGTCTCCGTGGTATGCTCTGACTATGGAAATAAGGTAAAATATAAATATTTTTATTTGTAAATTTATTATACATATGTCAAAAGTCAAAATAAACACACACACACACACCATCTGTAAAAAAACTCCACCAACCCTGAAACCCATGATAAATCGTATGATTTGGATACTCCACCTCATATTCTAATCCCTGTTTGAAAAAGTACATGTTGAAAGAGCACAGGGTAGCCCCGCAGAGTTAGAACACTACAGGAATAGTCATCGTAGGGTTAGGGCCACCCACATGGGTTAGATTATATTAAATGAGTTTCAGGGTAGCCCTGCAAAAGTTAGATTTCTTTACAATGACATAACACAAATTACGATATAGCCCTCTAATTTATTTCAAAGCAGCTTATACTAGCAATGACATCAACTCGGGGGGAAAATCACGAAACCTATACGTATTTTTCAGCTGTCGTTAGGGGGGCAACACATAGTAAAATTGACGACCTTTGGCCCCCAAATATTATTTTAGATTTATTTCGCTTGTTGGCTATACCTTATACCTGATTACAAAGATTTTGAATTTTACTTGTTTCAGGGAGGACCACATGAACCAAGAACTATTAAGCCTATGTCAAAGGTAAACAGTAGTTGTGCAGGAAATTTAAGATGGAGGGCAATATTTGTGTAGGTTTCCTTCATATCGCATACAACTTCTGAAGATTAAGATTATAAGTTGAATAGTTTTATTAATACAGTTTCTACCATTCAATCATAATTTAACAAGATTAATCAAAGTTTTATGAGCCTACGAATTAGAGAACGTGTTTATGTGAGCACCAGTATAATGATCCCCTTCTGCGTAAATTAATTTTGCATTGCAGGCTGTGTTTGTGTATGATAACAATAACACAGGAACATTTTATGGTGAGAACTTATAAATATTAGACCAAGTAGTAGGATATTTTGAATATTTTAATTAGTAAATACCTTTCCAGTATTGCCTCGAAATCTATCAACGTATGGATTAGAACCGGTTCTAAGCAATACTGAAAAATAATGTTTCGTATCTATCGTATCATATCCAGTTTTCTACGAATGTAAAATTGTACAATCATAATATTAAAACTAGTTTTGTTATCCCGGGCCTTCGGGGCAACAGGGCTAACAAAATTTGTGTTACTCGTAGAATTTTTCAATTTAATATCCGAGGAAAGATGCGAAAAATAACTATTTTTACATTATAAATTTCAGGGTATAGAACCTGTGGTGTTTTATCTTTCCAGGTATTAAATTTAATATTTCAGTTGGACAATGTGCATTTAGTTGATTGTTTCCAATTATGATAAACAAAGATAATTGGCTGAAGAGTTTGGACTCTGCTCTTTTGCAAAAAGAGTGGTTTTTGAGCATATGTTTTTGTTTAATAAGATCTCGTAAACAAATAAACGGACTAACTCACAAGTATTTGATGGTTTGTTAAAATCTAAAATGATTTCACATTTCCTCTCCCCAAACAAACCTTTCCCATAGAAACAAAAGTGTATCCTCTTATATATACACTAACGGATAATGGCGATTTATCGCGGGAGGTTGGTGGTACCCTCCCGTAAAATAGTTATAAACCTTCCCGGTCGATGACAAATTAATGCCACGCTGTATCACGGGATGGGGGCGTGATTTAAATGTGTAGTATACTCCTTTGATTAAACTCAATTTACGGGTTTTTATATAATTGCAACGTAGTTATAAGACTTTTGGTAGCAATAAATTGAGACGTTGGGTATCCCTCTAACTGAACCGATTTTTGATTAGTCAATGGTCTAAATTTGTCTCGGCCAGGATATGATTAAAAGCCTAAATCGGCCAAGGAATAGCCGAGTACAATATTTTTAAACTTAAAAAATTAAAAATAAAGAGCTAAATGATTTATTGCGTCTTTCTCTTTTTATCGACAGACGCACTTGGATATATTATTTTCATAATTAATTATATGTATTTCCCATGTTAACGTCACCTTATGTGTAAATTTGGTGAGCTACATTATTGAGCAGCGTTGTTAAGTTAGGATGGAAGAATTTTGTAATGAAAGCAAAAGTGGGGTAGAGGATAAGGGATGGGGTAAAACGAGTTATCAAAAGACCAAAAAATCTTGCCAGTGGAACAAATTCAACCACCTTCCCAGGACCTATGAGAAGTAACCCTGTAAAGGAGAACCATATCGGTTCAGCAGTTAGCGGGATCCATTTGAACAAACAAACAAACAGACAAGAAAGAAGACATCCTGTTACTTTATTACAGGTAAAAATAAATGCACAATAATAATGATAATGAATATGTTAAGCTGACAGACGGTTTTATTGAACGAGACGGTAGACAAATCCCAGATAATAATTCTGGCTCCAGGTAACAAGGGCGTGCATGTCATTTAAGCCCCATGGGTGGGATGGGGGAGATTGAAAAAAAGTTTTAAAATATTTTACTCGACCCCTGAAATTTGATACATAGTCAAGGGTTAAAACCCTCCTCCCCTCCAACTCACCAACCCATACATGCTAACTATATACAGAAATGTACTTTGATAATGGTTGCAGTTATATTTACATGGAAATTAAAGATTTTTCCCTTGTTTTCAGTTTTGACCCCCCCCCCCCCCCTAGATCCCTCTAGGGGCCCATGGGGGGTGAGGGCTAATGAGGGAAAATTGATTTAAATTTTAGTTTACAAAAATAAAACAAATCAATTTTGGGGAAAAAGTAATTTTTTCTAGGGGAGATTTTTTGAAGGTGGTGGTAGCCTTCCCCAAAATTGTTATAAACCTTCCCAGGACCTATGAGAAGCTTATCTGTAAAGGAGAACCATCGGATCAGCGGTTAGTGAGATCTTTCGCTACAGACAAAAAAAGCTGACTTCTACAGGGTGTCCCTCGGAAACTGTTTTTTTTAAACGCTTATTACTCCCTTAATATTTGAGCTATCTTAGTAAAATAAAAAGTGTTTGGCAGCCAACTACTGACCATTTAATGATAAAGTGATGAAAAATCCGCAAAGTTAACAGAAAAAATCTACAAGGTAATACAAAGATGGTGTTTAAACGGTGGATCACAAAGACTTACTCCAGACATTATAAGAACTGGCATTGTAGTCTAATTAAAAAATCTGGTATATTTCAGGTTCTTGTGTGCATTTGAAGCGAGCTCATGTGAAAAATTAACAAAGAAGATCAATATTATTATATTATGCCTTTTTTTACATGTTGTTTACTTATATTAAACTTCAGATTCTTGAATATTGGGAATTTCTTGTTTGCCGTGTCAAGCCAGTTCTATTGGTGTGCTTAGAAAGTCTGAGCGACCAGCCGTTAGGACCCTAACTAATCCTTATTTATTTTGTGGATTTTTCATCGTTATCCCATAAAATGGTCAGTAGTAAGATGCCAAATACTTTTTATTTTACTAAGATAGCTCAAATATTAAGGGAGTAATAAGCGTTTAAAAAAAAACAGTTTCCGATGGACACCTGTATAATGTATATAATTGGATGATTTTTTTATTTAGAATATTTATTCCTTGGGAAATTCCATGGAGTTGTGGCAGCAGTAGGAACAAGTTTCTAGCTTACTTCAAGGAATTAACATTTATAATAATAGTAGGAACAATTTTCTAGATTACTTCAAGAAATTAACATTTATAATAAACAATAGCATAGTTATTCATCGCATCTTGTCATAGACAGTTATCCGAGGTTATCAAAATTAAAAATTATAAGATTAAAACCAGTTTTAATTAGATATTCGTAGAAAACTGTCTGTAATGCGATGCTAAATATGATTTTTCAGTATGGTTGAGAACCGGTTTTGACCCTGCGAATATTAATTGGTTTCGAAGCTATACTGGAAACAACTTTCTTGGTGCTTTCCCTCAAAGTGCCTGGCGAGCATTGAAACAACCAGTTCCTTTTCTGATGTATGCCTTACCAGTGCGAAGCCAGACATGCTACTCCATACCCAATTTAACCTAACCTAAAGTAGAAAAAAAAACACAATAAACTGCCCCCTCCCCTAATTTTCATTTTCTTCTAATATACGGATAGGGTGGGTGGTTGTCTGTGTTCGACTAGGCAATTTGAAGGAAACTGCCAAGATCTTTATTTATGTAGATTATAATTAGCCGAATCATTACTTTAGTTTCTAATTCTATAATATTAAGGATCACAGAGGAAAACAATAATCTTAAATTTACTGAGTAGCTTCACATCTAGAACTATCTGTCTACTGTAAAGTTGCAATTAAATGCAGGGATCTAAAGGGATAAGACAATGGCCAATGAAGTAATGGACATACCCAATGAGGATACACAAAATTATCTCTTCTGTGCATTACATTTAGTGGTTAAAACGTTTGAACACTCAACGTAATTAACCAACAAATCAAATTTAATAAAAGTCCCGAAGTTTTTAGGCTAACGAATAAGAAAACGTCATCTAAAATCTTTGGGGACTAGTGAAATAAATAGCCCATTGTCCCCTTCCTCCCTGCATCGAATGACAATAAGTATTTCTGAATAATTTCCACAGAAATTTCCAAAGAATATAAATAGTTACGAGATTAGGTAGGAAGAAAGTTTTCATGTTCAGAGAATATTACATATTTAAATTTAGTATAAATAGCTAAATTATTAAACGCCTTTTTAACTGCATTTTTAACTGTTCAAAAAACAAAGCCTTTGGATACTAAAAGTTTCTACAAAAAAAATCTATTAATGATTTTATAATTTCTAAAGTAATCCAGGAATATTAAGTGATAAAACTAGAGAGAGACCTTCTGTAGATGGTTGAAAAGTTCATACACTGTTAGTTTGAAACGACCAATTAAGATTTATTAAAAGTTCTCAAAGTCATCAGTCAATTTATGAGAGTTGTATAACTTTTGGCATTTACAGTCGTATGTTCACTTCTCTCTGAATGATATATATAAATAAATATAAATCAAATCAAAAGAGCAATTTTTTAAACCCTGCAGTATGATTCTACAGGTGTCAGAGTGTATTTTTGATACCCCTTCCAAAAATGAGTTAAAACAGTTTAAATCAAGAATATCTATACAACAGTTTGTTTTAAAACCCATAAAGGATAGGGTTTCATAGCAGTTTATAACTAGTTTGTATAAAAATAGAAATAAATGTGTTGGATTCGGAACAAGGATGATAATATTTTGTCGCCAAAACATTTGATCACATAAATTGACTGACCTAATATATGAAGTATGAAGTAGTAAGTTTTTTTGTGTCTGAAGCTAGGGATCTAGAAAAATGTTGGTCAGAATTGGTTTTGGGGTTGTTTTAGACCTACCAGGGTGCTCCCTTAGAATCTAGGGGCGAAGCAACTAGTTATAAATAATGTGCCAATAAATATATTATAGATTTTAGTCATTCTATGTGAGAACCAAAGTTTTGTAGATCTGAATTGATATGTATAATAAATGTTGGTAATCCAGGATAATGTTAAACTGGACAAAGACGGCTTCTGGAGCAATCCGGACAAGGCACAGTTATAGAGCTAAAAGACCCCCCCCCCAAAAAAAAAAAAAAATACAAAAAAAACATACCTACCTCCTCTCCGTGGAATAAAAATTGATGAACATCCCTAATTATGATAAACAAAATTACCCCT
This sequence comes from Acartia tonsa, assembly GCF_053477335.1. Classification (NCBI taxonomy): domain Eukaryota; kingdom Metazoa; phylum Arthropoda; class Copepoda; order Calanoida; family Acartiidae; genus Acartia; species Acartia tonsa. Next base: position 28,618,037 of record NC_137270.1, read on the forward strand.
TATGTACATTAAAATTATAAGTGAAATGTTAGAACACTGTCAGTTTGTACCAAGCTATAATTTTTTTCAAAGTACCAAAAGTTCTAAAGCCAAGATGAGGAAACAGGTTTATGAAGTTTAGGGGGGGGGGGCATTACTCTATAACTTGTAAACTCCTGCATAAATAGAACCTGGATATATACACGAGGGAGGGGGGGGGGGTCTGTCATCACTCCATAAATGGTAAACTCCAGCCTAATTAGTACATGGACAGATACACAAGGGGTAGGGGGGGGGGGGTTTCATCACTCTATTACTTGTAAACTCTCGCCTAAAAAGAACCTGTACAGATACAAACGAGGGGGGGGGGAGTCATCACTAAACTCCCGCCTAAATCATACCTGTACAGATACACAAGGTCGTGTCATCACTCCATAACTTGTAAACTCCCGCCTAAATAGAACCTGGACAGATACACAAGGAGAGGGGATGGGGTTCATCACTCCAAAAACAGATACACAAGCGTGTGTGTGGGGTTGAAAATGTTTATCAATCCATTACTTGTAAACTAGACTATAAAAGTTGGAAAGATTTTTAATCAATATAATAGATTTGAAATCTGCATAAAATTTTAAGGATTTTTTATAAAATTAGTTTTTTATATAATTCTTTATTTAAGGGCGCAAATACAAATTAAGTTAAATAATTTTGAGATCTGTGATTGGTGGATTTAAAACTATCTGCGCTCTGATTGGAGAAGCTTAAAAGACGTACATCATTCAACCAATTAGAGCGTAGGTAGTTTCCAATCCAGCTATCCTATTGGTCAAAATTTATTAACTTTAAATAAAGAATTATATAAAAAACGAATTTTATAAAAAATCCTTAAAATTTTATGCAGATTTCAAATCTATTATATTGATTAAAAATCTTTAAAACTTTTATAGTCTATTGTAAACTCCCGCCTAAACAGAACCTGGACAGATACACAAGGGGGAGGGGGGTCAACACAACACTCCATAAATTGTACACTCCCGACTAAATACATAGAACCTAAACAGATGCATAAATAGAACCTGGATATATACACGAGGGTGGGGGGAGGGAGGGGTCATCACTCAATAAATGGTAAACTCCAGCCTAATTAGTACATGGACAGATACACAAGGGGTAGGGGGGGGGGGGGGTTCATCACTCTATTACTTGTAAACTCCCACCTAAATAGAACAGAGGCAGGTACATAAAGGGGGGGGGGTGGTCATCACTTTATAAATTGTAAACTCCAACCTAAATAGAACCTGGACAGATACACAGAGTGGGGGGGGGGGGGGTCATAACTTTATTACTTGTAAACTCCCGCCTAAATATAACCTGGATCAATACACAGGGTGGGGGGGGGGGGCGGGGGTCATCACTCCATAACTTGTAAACTCCAACCTGAATAGAACATGAAGAGTTACACAGGGGGGGGGGGGGTCATCACTCCATAACTTGTAAACTCCAACCTGAATAGAACATGAAGAGTTACACAGGGGGGGAGTCATCACTCCATAACTTGAAAACTCCAACCTGAATAGAACATGAAGAGTTACACAGGGGGTGGGGGGGGGTCATCACTCCATAACTTGAAAACTTCAACCTGAATAGAACATGAAGAGTTACACAGGGGGGATCATCACTCCATAACTTGTAAACTCCAACCTGAATAGAACATGAGGAGTTACACAATACTCAGGAAAAAATTTATATTTTACTTCATAATAATCATAATAGTGATTACGGTAGATAAAAATTTTGCAGATATTCAGGAGTCATAGTAAACTCCAATCATTTCCAAACTTTAGAACTTTAAATGTAACAACTCTTTTACATTAAACATTTTTTAAAAGGGTAGGTTTTTTTTGTTATCCTACTTTTATATTTTGATTGAAATATTATATTTAATAAACAGTGGAAGGACAGACGATCAATTACCCAGAGAGATCTACGAAGAGAGAAAAAAATATACAGATATTCAAAGGTAAAATAATCAATATACAAATTCACAAATTAATCAAAATCCTTTTTTTATACTCTGATGACAACGTTCTCAAGTTAAGCTGTAAATTCAACACTATTAATTAAAAACTGTTGAAGTTGACAGGTTCGAATTAAAATACAAGTTTTATACTTTTTAAAAGTTTTGCTACTCTTTATATGACCCATGTCAGTCTGTCCCTCTTAATAAGAATATGTCTACACAAAGTATTTTTATTTCATCTTGGCATTAGATTTTTATCAATTTTTAGTAGCTCTCTTATAATTTAATTTTGATATGTCCGTACATTCTTTAATTCATATCGTTTTTTTCTTTTATTTGCGGATTTACAAATATAAAACAAAAATTTGTTAATATAAAAATAATTTAATATAGAATAATTTAATTCCAATTTCTGCCAATATTATCTGGTGTTAATTGCTACGCTGCCTTTGGATATGATATTATTCATCCTTGTTTATATTCAATATTTTTAATTTTCTAGTCTCCGAGATGAATTCCATGTTATCAGTGAAATGTCTAAACTTGGTTGTAATGAGATTCTTACGTAAGAAATTGAATTTCTTTCACATTTTAATATTAGACAATTTGTTACATTTATAGTTAGGTTAATAGAATAATATCTTATATATTGATGTTGAAGTGTTAATTCCCCCCGCTCCCAAATAATAACTAATAAGAGATACATTTGTTAAAACCTTATTCTATAAGTTGGCTTTTAAAAATTGGGTGGTATTCGGCAGCCGTGAGCCATGTTCTATGGCAACCCTGACCTTGGTTCGGAGAAGGGCCGAGGGCCCTCCCCCGAGTACTGGGGAAGGGGTCAGCCGACCCCTCCCTATGCTTTAAAATTAATGATAGATTTTGACAGCCTTATTATGGTTAAGCTGTATTGTTTGGTTCCCCCACCCTTTCCAGGGATGGGGGATCATTATTGCCCAATCTGATTATTGTATATGTATTTATATTGATTCTGCTTTATGATTACTTATTCCAAGCTGTGTATTTATTGTTTGTTGTATATAACTTTAGTAAACCTTAGACCCTGAATAAAGGAACATCTGAATAGACTCTGTTTATTATTTAGTGATTGCTAGAGAAGCGTAGCTTCTCTATAATATACGTGTCCACGTCTGTTCGCACTGCCGTAGTCATTTGAACTCGGGTGTCTGCCATTTAACCTAGGCGGATACCACAACTTTTGGTGACAGCTGTGTGAGATTACGGCAAACCACAAGTGTAGAGCAGACGTGCAGCTGAGGCTAAGGTACTCCCAGCAGTGAAACTGGCAAAACTGACACAAGCAACCTGAATTACCCACCCTGGAGAGCAAGGTCTAACTCTGTATCCGGCAGTTGTAAAAGCGAAACCTAGCGAAAGACCACTAAGTGTGGCGGAACCCGAGCTGCGGAGAGTAGCGAAATTGGACGAGAGACTGCGGAGAGCAGCGAAACTTGACGGAGAACCGCGAAGAGCGCCGAAATCTAACAGAGGATTGAGCGCTCAAGGGCTGAAACAGGCCTGCGGACGGGCTGAAACAGGCCAAATAATTGCAAACGGCTGAAAATAGGCCAACATTTACTGCAAAAGATAGCAGGATCCGAACCCACGGCGCTGCAGGACGGGACATTCCCTGCCGCCACCAACCAGATTCGGATCCACGGCGCTGCAGGACGGGACATTCCCTGCCGCCGACTGGCTGAAACAAGCCAAATAGCTGCGAGCTGTGAGCGAAAATACTAGTGTAGTGTACCAAGCAGAAAAAAAACTGCGTCAATTCCAAGTATCCTGAGAGGCTACAGCGCAGCCACCCATTGAGAAAAACAGATATTATATCAGATTTTATGGATTACCACCCTGGTGTGAAAGCTGAACAATAGATTTATGGGCAGGGCTTGGTAAACAAATTTGTTGTGTATTGTGATAAAGCCAAAAATAGAACCTAGATGTAAGATAACAATGTATTGGTAAACAATCTGACCCCAAACCTACAGCACGACAAATACACCCCCTTATCCCAACGGAAGGGGAGGGGCCCACCATAAATTGAAGCAAATACAATTGAGGTGACATAAGAATAAGCCAAGGATTAAGGAAGAAGCACAATTACCTCACCACCCAGTCACCTCAAACCTGCAGCACCCCCCTCCCCATAGGGGGAAGGACGGCTTTACCCCGTCCCCTCACGCACTCCCCCTTCTCCCCACACTTGGATAAGTCCGTCCACCGTGCGGAGATAGCGACCGGGAGAACGGAGCGCAAATCACGGGTTGCGCAGCGGAGCTTGGGACGCAACGAAAAATTCAACGGACAAAGGAGATGAAGCGGACCAATGAGAGAGCAGATTGAGGGATAGATGCGCGTTTTACCTGTGTGCGCAATCTGATGGCGCGTAGGCGCGTTGCAAGGAAAGGAGATTTCACGCACACACACACACACAGGAGAGGAGCTACTCTACAGCATACAACAGAGATATTTTTAGAAAAAAAGACTTGCAAGCTCCTCCCTCCTATCTACAGTGTGATAAGGAAAACCAAATCAGTTCCTGACAGCAGTTCAGACCCTCAACAACTATCTACACCTACCAGCCTACCTTAAAGCTTAGAAGCTAGTGACAAGTATCCTAGTGTACACCTATTTTAGATCTTTGTAGTTCAAACTACCAACCAAGTGATAAACGGTATTGGCTGCTAGGATAGAAGCCATAAGTGTAAACCTCCCCTAGTATTGACTTAACACTTAGTGTCCCGCCGCTGAACCTTTGACCCGATGGAGCAGCCACAAGCGCAAGGAGGCGACCAGCTCCAAGGATGGCTCCAGGACGATCCCCAGCCGGCTCCAGCCGAGTACCGCAAGCTGATGTTGAGTAACCTGCCGGAGTACCGAGGACCGCCCAAGCAGTCCTGGAACTCCCACATCCGGAGGCTGGAGATGTCATGGGCGGCTTACCGTGTACCCCCCCATGACACACTGAACCGCCGCAACGCCCTTTTACTATCCCTGGCAGGGCAAGCGGCGGAGATGGCCTCTCATCTGTTTGGAGAGGCAGGCCAAGCCTTGACATACGAACAAGTCAAGGCCGAGTGTGAAATGTTATTTCGTCCAGCCTATGAGTCTCAGACCCTGAAGCAAGCCTTCAGAGACTACAGGCAACACTCGACGGAGCCTATACAAGCCTACATATCCACAAAGTGTGCGCTGTACCGGGAGGCCTACAGCCACGAAGATTTGGAGTTATTGATAGATGAACTAAATCGCGGCATTCGCAATGCCAATGTGAAACGCGTTATGATGGGTCATGAGATCGCCTCGGTACCTGAGTACACGAGGCGAGCCATGTTCACCGTGACCATGATCACCAAGCAGCTGAAGGAGGGTGTGTGCCTAGTGGACGCCACCGACGGGCTCACGGGATCGGCCAGCGTCCAGTTGCCCCAGTACGATGAGTCGGAGCCAATGGAGATTGGCGCCTTGGCTCCGGGTCTCCACCAGATGGGGAAGGTTGCACCAGACGACAAGATTCCAGGCTGCTGCTAGCGCTGCCATGGGAAGGGCCACCGAATCAGAGATTGTCCTACGCCTATGGAGGTCAACCTAGAAGAGCAACACACCCAGCCACGCCGTGACCCTCCTGCCAAATGTGAACGTTGCCATTACGCAGGCCATACGGCAGCCGAGTGCAAGGCTGACTGGGACCAGGTAGCCGGCAGGAGACGTGTAGCTGACAAGGGCGCTCACTCAGGGAAGCCCAGCCGGGTAGCCAACATGGAAGGGAGCGCGCCCCCAGCGCGGCGGGCCAATCAGAAGGAATGCCGCAGTTTGGGACTATCCCAGCCAGGATCAACGTGCTGGGAGGAGCGGCTGAACCGGGTTGGCCTGGGCTTCAGCCTCAACCACTTGGGACCGGAGTTCATGCAGCCAACCAACATTGCGGAGCCAGAAGTCCTGCGGCCTCAACCATTCAGCCTCAACATGATGGGGCCTGCCAGACCGAGTCCCCCCAGCACGAGCGGAGGGGCGCTACCCAGCGCCACCGAGACAGTGTACGGGGAGGCCCTGGCGGCCGCAGAGCGGGAGAGGCAAGAGGCGCTAGCCAGCGCATCTGAGTCAATGTATGGGGCGCCATCCGGCGTCGCCACCTGGGAAGGACGAGAGGTGTGATCCCGCACCCCCAAGCTGATGTCTGGGGCGGCAACCACCGCCGCCACCTGTGAAGACTGGGGGGTGCTATCCAGCGCCCCCACACTGATGCCTGGGGCGACAACCGTCGCCGCCACCGAGATACCTGGACCCTGGAACGAGCCTGCAGCCCCAGAGGGAGGGGTGACATCCTCACCCCCAGTCAGCCAGCGCCACCAGCCAGCAGGGAGAGTCCAGCTATCCATCATCCAGAGCCCCCTGCCAGCAGAGAGAGTCCAGCTGTCTACCACCCTCAACTGAGCCAGGATAAGTTAAAATTGACAAATGCATTGTATCCAAAATATTGTGACCCTCCAGCCTTGCCTGTGCCTCCCGCACCAGAGGCTGGGGAGATTGAGATTTGGGGTTATCAGGACTTGCCTGTGCCACATGCACCTGAGTTCCTAGGGCAGGGGAGGGATGTAATACAGGGCGAGCCTGTGCCACACGCACTCCAGCCCCATGCCACTGGGCATGCCATGGACGAGGGAAGGGCCAACTTGGGGCTAGGGGAGCCGACGCCCAGACAGGCGCCCGTCGCCTGTCAGTCTGTCATTGGGGAGGGCATCGGGACGCCCCGGGCGTCCAAAGATAACACTCAATGGAAATTTATATCTAGCCAGGAGCAGTCCAGCAGTGTCCAGCCCCAGGAAGCAGTTGTGGCCAGAGCCGAGGATCCCCAGATGCGTGCGCGAGGACGATGGCTGTCTGGCAGATTCTCCCATTGGTGGATGGTTCTGTGGGGCCTATTGCTAGCAGCTGTGTGGCCTACAACTAGCTATGTCTTAGTAGGGTGGGACTGTGCCAACCCCACCCATGTCACCGCCTACAACAAGGAGCAGATGTGTAGCAAGGAGCCGCTACACCAGGAGGTGCCCTTGGGCCATGAGGTACATGTCCTGCAGCAAGTCAAGATTCGGGAGACCATGGGATATAGCTGTCAACTCACAGTGTCCCAGTGGACATTTAGGTGTGGAGTCTGGGGCCACCTGAAGGTGACCTCGGTCCCCACCCTCATGCGGCCAACCAAGATTGACCCAGAAACGTGCCGGGACCTGGCCCGGAGCCGAGTCTACACCCTGCCAGGCAAGACCCAGCCATTGACGTTCCAGCTGAACCACCCCCTGTTCTTTACCCTCGATATGGTAGGCGCATTGGTCAACAGCCCCGAGGGGGTGGGTTGTGAAGGGGAGGACGTCCATTTTGAAGGCCAGCTGTACTGAAATGAATTAGTGCTCCAGGAGCGACGGCTGCTGGTCAAGGAAGAGACCTACCTAGTTGAGAACGGACGGGTGGAGTCCCAGTCTGACCACCTGACCCTAGAGTGTCCCCATTCCGAGCTGTCCTGTATCACTGGAGAGGCCACATATGTGTGGGACCACCTGGGGAGAGATTGCCCCTTGAGGCTGATCCGCAGCTTCCAGCCCAGCCTGGTGATGGATGCGTTCCTGTTTGACCATCAGGCCCAATTCTTCATCAACATGACTACCCCCACCTCAATAGTGAACTGCGACTTTGAGGCCCATGCCACCAACCACCCAGCATTGTTCGTGGCAGCCGACCCGGCCGCGGCAGCGTTGCCCAGAGTATCGGCCAGGGACGTGGATGTCCCCCTCCAGGCCCAGATACACGCAGGTTACATCGGATTTACCCTGGAAACTCGAATGAGAAGCGCAGCATCAGAAGAAGTAGCGGCCAATTGCTGGAAGCTCCAGCAGCTAGACCCGGCCCATCCGGTGCGTGTCCAGGGGAGCACGTTCTCTATTTTGAGGGGAGATGTATTGCTCCAGCTTACCTGCCAACGTAATAAGTACGTGGTAAGGGAGAGCAATGAATGTTGGGACAAGGTGCCGGTGGAGCCCACAGGATTTGTAGATGCAGTGACAAAGGTGTATAGCGGCCACGCCACCAAGATTCCCTGCTCCTCCACCTACCCCCTAACTGTACACGCCGAGGAAGGATGGATAGAGCTAACTCCTGCACCTAAGAAGAGGCCGCCCCCGCTGGATACACCCAAGCAGCTGCTGACCGAGCCCTTGGATGACTTTAGCTCGGGAGGATTGTATTCTCAGGCCGAGCTGAATGACTGGCAGCAGCTACTAGCGTTCCCGGCGTATAAGGCCGCCATGCTGACCGGCCTGTCGTATGGCTCATGTGTCCAGCAAGGCAGCTGTTCAGCCACCGGAGACCATGGGATCGTGTCCTACAATATTGACCGACTGGCGGAGGAAGGGGAGGAAACCCTGGATGTCTGGGCTGGGTTCAGACAGGCTATTCACGAGTGGGGAGACGGCGCAGCCATACTGTGTCTGCTGCTGTTGATCCTCAAGCTGCTGGGAGACTTAACCATCATCTCCCTGGCAGCTGCACAAGGAGGTGTACAAGCCGCCATGAACGCGATGTCACAAGTATTCCTGTATCACCCAACCTTGTATCGTAAGGCCTTGGCCAGGGCCAGGCTCACCCATGCCAAGTCCCGGGACTTTTCAGTGGACTGGGATGCCATTCCTATTGGCCGGGAAGCAGCCGAGGAGATGGTATCCATGAAATCAGCCGATAGTGGAAATGACCGCCCAGGCAGGCCTGGGCCACACTCTGGAAAGCCCCGCGGCCCCTCGGGAGGCCAGGCTGTCGCCCAGACAGTCAACCTGGTAGCCAGTGCCCCAGCCGCTGCCAACACCAACCAGAATGCCCCGTTGCTGACCGGTCCCGCAGCGGCTGCGCCCCATGCCAACCTGACACCCGCTGGCGCCGAGCTACATGCCCAACAAAAGCCAGCCTCTACCTTCTACCCCACGTTGGGGGCCCATCAGCCCTGAAAATCACCACTAGGATTCCATTGAATCATTATCTCTTGTACATAATAAGCCCCTAATGAGGGGGCTGAAGGCCTCAACCACTGTCGGAAGTCTGGCAGGGATACCCCCTCCCAGCCTTCCGAGGGGAGAGTTGTGGTATTGTGCAACCGTGAGCAATGTTCTATGGCAACCCTGACCTTGGTTCGGAGAAGGGCCGAGGGCCCTCCCCCGAGTACTGGGGAAGGGGTCAGCCGACCCCTCCCTATGCTTTAAAATTAATGATAGATTTTGACAGCCTTATTATGGTTAAGCTGTATTGTTTGGTTCCCCCACCCTTTCCAGGGATGGGGGATCATTATTGCCCAATCTGATTATTGTATATGTATTTATATTGATTCTGCTTTATGATTACTTATTCCAAGCTGTGTATTTATTGTTTGTTGTATATAACTTTAGTAAACCTTAGACCCTGAATAAAGGAACATCTGAATAGACTCTGTTTATTATTTAGTGATTGCTAGAGAAGCGTAGCTTCTCTATAATATACCTGTCCACGTCTGTTCGCACTGCCGTAGTCATTTGAACTCGGGTGTCTGCCATTTAACCTAGGCGGATACCACACTTTTATTAAATAATCAATTGGAACCAATAATTCAATCTTCAGAAGGGTTAATTTGATTTATCATCACTAAGGATGTGCATATTTTAATCGTAAATTGTCTTTTCCTTAATATTTAAACAGGATTGAAAAAGAATTGTAAATTGGGTAGGGGGATGTATCTTACAGTATAAGGGAAAATGTATTCTACCACAAGTTAACCCAATTTTTAAAAGCGAAGTTTTTCTATAATTTGCTTTCTCTGTCCGTCCGTAACATTATTTTCTCGGCTGTTAATTAGGAAAGCCAGCTGAAATATTTAGTAAAAATTTCTTTGATCTGTGCCCATCTAGCATATTATCATATACATTGGATTGTCCTTATGTCTGTCATTCATTCTTTAAAAACATAAAAAAGTAAAAACTTATTATACTACAAATGTTTCGTGATTTTTTTTCATAATTTTTACAATTGAACTTCTGCTTTATAAAGGGTGTTAAAATAATAACCGATCGCTCACAATTTGAACCACCATAAGTACTTCAAATCTTGGAGATAGACCCCATAATGTTTAGAGTTTTTGATGGGGGCATGTAAAAACCTTTCTTTAGACACCTTAACAAGGTTTCTAACTCAATCTATGCCAATTTGACATAAAAAAAGACATTCCCATCCAACTTTGAGTCATAACGGCTCTGTCTATTCCTAGTTCTTGATGATTGCCAGGTCGATCTTTTTGATACCAAATTGGCTAAGATTGTGTTAGAAACATTGTTAAGGTGTCTAAAGAAAGGTCTTTACATGCCCCATCAAAAACTCCAAACATTATGGGGTCTATCTACAAGATTTTAAGTACTTATGGTGGTTCATATTGTGAGCAGGGATAAGGGATGGGAAACGTAAGAAAATATTATTCCAGGCCTATTTTCCAACTAGGCCTAAAAAACCAGTTTCGGGATGCTGCAGTAGTTAGTATTGACAACTATCAGCTAGAATAATGAAATAGCTAATTAAGTTCAAAGAAGATAATAGAATAAATTCAGGTAGCTAGCCTTAAGTAAAAATATATCTTTTTTACCCAATATATAAATGGCGTTTGTTAAAATTTTGTTTTGATTTTTTTTTCTCCCATAATTTTTTTTATCTTTTACTCTAGTAATTTGAATTTTTCAGAAAGCTATCATTGGGTTTGTCGCTGACAGATTTTAAGTTGTGTTATTTTTAATTTTATTTATGAGTAAACATTTTATTTGAAAATATCATTGCTAATTAAAATCGAAAATGAATAAATTAATAAATAAGCAATGGGTAACATTCTATCAACTTCTATGGATACTATTAGGTAATTATAGATTTGTACTGTGTACAAATTGACTAATAGTACAAAAATTAAGGTTAATGTGTTTTATCCATTCCGTATAGAATTTTTAAAATTTGAAATACAACACTTCATTTATAAACTGCCAATTGAATATTCTTAGCTACGCACTTCCTAAAAAATAATCCCGTTATTTTTGTTTTTTCTATATGGCCCTTTTTTAATGTTTAACTCTAAGCAGATTTAATGATTAAGCTAATGTGATCTAACACCATTTATATTTATTTTTTAATAGCAGACGAATCATTATTTTTTCTAGAATTGTCTGCTATATTTATTTTTTAATAGCAGACGAATCATTATTTTTTCCAGAATTGTCTGCTTCTAAAACTTCCCCCAATTGGTGATTGGTTGACAAAAACAGGCCGATTCTTATTGGTTTAGAGCGACAGCTACTTGGGAGCGTCCGCCAGTTTGATAGTAATTAATAATAGTTGCAATATCCTTTTAGAATCTAGGCCGGGACCTAATTAATGGCCAGGTTTCCTATCCCTTATCCCTGATTGTGAGCGATTGGTTTTTAAAAAGACAAATTTGTAATAAAATATGCACTTTCGGCGTAGGGCAAATTTCTCTGCAAGGGCTAGGTCTTAAGCTCTAGGGCTCTGGAAGGGTAAGTAGATTCAAAATTCAATATTGTTTTCTCATTGTCATTGCTTGGGCATGAATTGTATTATTTTTTATTAGTTTTGGACCAAAACTGTAAGGTTTATATTGAAAAAAGTGAAGCGATTGGTTTTTATTTTAACACCCTTTAACTCACTTTGTCTGTTTGTCAGTCTATCTATGTTTTCTTGTGTTTGGCTACTTATGAATATTATCATCCTTGTTGAATATTTAAACTAGGGAAATTTTGTCAATCTTACTTAATAAAAAGAAAATTCTGGAGCAAAGCTAATCTATTTTATTTTGTCCACCAGTTTGATTTTTAAAAGGAAGTTGTATAATGTTTAAAAGTTTGCTACAAAAGTAAAATGAACCATTTGGGTCCATCGGTTACCAAGATCTTAATCTACTAACGGACAGAAAGAATTCATGTTACTTCTATAAAAGGATAAGCCTACTTATTGATGTTGCTCTCCTAACTTTTCTTAAGAAACTCAAAAAAGAAGAATATTTAACTTTTGTTAAAGGTTATAACCTTGGCCATTATATCAGTAATACAGAGAAAGGGATATATTTCAATCTTTACTCCAAATTGATACCTATGGATTTCAGCATATTATAGATAGTAAATATTGGGAGTAAGATTTTGGTATCATTATCCATAAATTAAATGTTATTGCAAAAAATTGCGCGCTTTCCACCCCCTTCACAAAAAATACACCACTTTTGTTGAAAGTATTTCACCCCCCTTGATTTTTGTTTAAGGGGGTGTAAAACCACTGATTCTATCCAGGGAGGGAGGAGACATTGGGCTGTTTATTAGACTAGTCCCATAATTTTAACAATAATGTTTTCTTATTCGTTGACATCTTAGGGAACTCTTATTGAATTTTAATTGGTTGGCTCAGTAAGATAAATGTCCAAACATTTTAACCACTAATAGTAATCCATAGAAGGCATAATTTTGTGTATCATCTTTGGGGATGTACATCAATTTATCGGCCACTGTCTTATTCCTTAAAATCCCTGGTTTTTATCTTAACTTTCCCCTTTTCTCTGCCGCTAAAAGGAAATAATGTTTGGTCATTTGTTTTTTTGCTAGTCAAAATATGCTTTTAGTTAGGCATATAGGGAAAGGTTCATGAAAAAAAAATTAATACGAGTTACCCTTTTTTTTTGGGGGGGGGGGCGACAACTATAGATACAGATATATAGTTCTGCTCTTAAAGCTCTTTAGGAACGTATCACTCTATCTTTAGTTGAATTGATTCTCTTTAGATTGCTATTTATCGCATCTTGTAAAATAAAAAATTGTCTACAACACGATAGATGAGTTTTGAGAACCGGTTCTAATCCAGCGGATGTTGATCACTAAGAAATCACTAATTTTAAAAACCGTTTTCAGTTTTTTTTGTGATTATTTTCAGTATACAACTATATGAAGAAGGGATAGAGCAAAGAAAGATAATAAAAAAAGAAGTCATCAATGGAAATTTGATTTCAATGTAATTTTTTTCTAGATTAATATAGCTACTCTACAAGTTTTTCTTATTTGTTAAAATTAACGGCTGCGCACGTAGCATCTACGTATTTGAAGAGAGCAGGGAGCGTGCAGAAAATATTCTAAAACCCAGGGATCTAAAGATATAGGACAATGCTCGATAAAATGATGTACATCCCAAATGGTGATACACATTACCCCTGTATATTTCAATAAGTGGTTACAAAGTTTGGACACTCAACTTAATGAGTTTAACAATCCCGAGAATCCTAACGTGGAGAATTGGTTCAGTGGTTAGCAAGAATCACGGACATCCAAAACATATATACTAATAAAATTATTTTTTGCTTTTGGATTTTTTAACCTTGTGTTTTTAGAACTATGCACACTGGTGTAAGAAAAAAATATTCAAATGTATATCAAGAAAATCGAGGAAATCAGGTGATATATCTTTAGCCCAAAACAGATGGACAGGTATTGGAAAGTTTGGAAAATTACTTTTGAGCGAGCTGCAGGCTTTTCGACCTTTTTAACTTAAACTGAATGTCTTAACTCGTTTATATGGCAATCCGTCTTTATTAAAATAAGCACCTAAATGAGTTTTAATTGGCGGCTGCCAAGGCCTGCATAAACTAGCGGCTACTCCCCTAGATGCATTTTAGGGGAAGGTATGATGATCATACTATGATGGAGTCAACACTCCATTTTCTAGTGTTATAAAAAAATGTTAGGTGTTATGTTTTTGCACGAGATATGTGTGTATTAGGCCCGAAATACTCATAAAATTAATCAGGACGTAAAGCAAGCTCTACTGAAAAGGATATCTATAACGGTACAGCGATTAGAGTAATAAAGATCCTTTGACATCCTATTATCCTGATATATGCGTATTACAAAGTGTGGCTGCCTGGATTCAAATTTCATTTATTTTCCAGTATGATTTCGAAACCAATTAATATCCACTGTATTATTAAAACTGGATCTAATCCGTATTGAAAAATCATGTATCGTATCGTATCATATCCAGTTTTCGGCGAATAAAACTAAATTTTTAGTACATTTTTATATATTCGCGGAAAAGCAGAGCTGGATCTTTAAATCATTTTAGTGGTGAGCCAGATCGGGGTGAGCCAACTTTCACCAATGAGAGCACAGAATTTTTTGAAATGCCGCGCTATGATTGGCTGAAATTCGGCGCACCCCGATCTGGCTCACAACTATTATCTAAATGTTTTAGATGACAAAACTGGGCTACATTGTATTATGTTTGCTTGTAATTTGTTCCGTTGTGGCTATTCTTAAATTATTTGTTTGTATTAAACATAAAGCTTGTAAATAAATTATTAGACATTCTTATTTTAACTGATAGACCAACAAGTATAAAATATGTGTAAATAAGGCTTACAAGATAATCAAGAACGATTACGTCCAATAGTAGCGATGAAATATAACCTAAACATGTGTGTATTGGGATGTTGTTTTTCTACTTTTTTGGTATTTTCATGAAAATCACAACACCTAACAAAAATAAGGTGTATGTCTTTTGCAGCATGAGCAACAGACAGACGGACAAAATCAATGTATAGATGCGCATGTCAAAGCATTATTTACTAAAAATTTCAGCTTTCTATCTTCAAAAACAGCTAAGAAATTATCTTTCTTCCCATAGCGTTACAGACAAAGTGAATTATAGAGTAGCTTCGCTACTACAAAAAAAAAAACAATGAACGATTACATATTTTATTATGTACTACAAAGACAAGATTTTCAAAATAATATTTGTATTAATAATGCTACACAACATTTTAACAATTTTCGTTAACACAAATAATAAATCAAACGTGTATTTGTTTTTTTTGGGTCCTAAAGGTTATAGATATATATGTTTAGTTAATCAAATAAAAGTTATTCATTAAAGAAGGGCCATAAAAACGAATTCTATTTAAATTTAGTGTCTAATAGAAAAAAATGAAGATATTTAAGCGAATCAAGGGGCATGTATTTAAAGTTATGATTGTAAACTTTTGGAAAATGTTTTATAATCTATTGACCTATTCAAATATTTGTATTCTCTTTAATTGTAATGTTCAACTATTATTTCCTCAAATAATTTCGCTATTTTTAAAAGCGAAGCTTTTCTATAATTAGGGTCGGTCCGTCCGTACGTCCGTCCGTCCGAGATAGTTAGCTTTTATTCGTTAATTTAGGCATGTTAGAATTGTCCTATCGATTTTAAACTTTGCATGGTGATTCCTGTAGTAGTTAGGTACGATTTAGAAAGCGTAGCAACTCTATAATCGTTACCAGAATGTCCGTACGTCCATTTTAAACATGTTGATTTTTTTACTTTTTTAATAACAATTTTTTATGTGATAAAATCATCAGATTGATCTGATTTTTTGATTACTGATTCCTATTACAATAAGGTACAATATTATGAGCGAAGCATCTCTATAATCAAGTATTAAAATGTCAGTATGTCCTTAAACAGAATTCTGTATTTAAGAAGTTTTGCAACAAATTTACGTATAATTTTGCCACACCTTATATTTTCATATTTTGTATATTCAGTTCTGACACTCAACAAAAGTTAATGTTCGTCTGTCATATCGTTTCAGAGCTTCGCTTTTATGGATGTTGTCATCCTTGTTAGTGAATATCTTTGTGAAATTGTGAATTTATTAATATCTAGGGTAAGGGGGGGGGGGAAATTTCGGGTTTTTTTCGGTTTTTTTGAAAAAAAAATGGGATAAATATTAATATTTTCAAATGAAACCAAGACCGGTAGAAAGCTTATGGAAAGGACTATCAGGTCCCAAAAGGACGTTATCCTAGGACTTTTAGAAGTTTGCCGAAATTGACCGCAAAAAAGTTACCGAAAATTCCCCACCAGCCGAAAATTCCCCACCAGCGGGGGAATTTTCGGTAATTTTTTTCAACCTAAAAAAATCGATGAAAAACGACCAAACGGCCAGTCGAACATAAATAATCATAATTAGTATAGGTTATAGGGATTATCCACAAAAAATTTCATAATGATCGGACTATTCCTTCTATGTTAAAAATGAATTTTTTTGAAAGACGCGAATTTTTAAATTTTTTTTCAAAAAATTTTTAAAAAAAAACTTAAAATTAATATAAGAAAAAAACGTATTTTATTACTATTTAGGCCTGATCCTAAAAAAGCTCACATTAAACTATAGATTTAGACCAAAAAACATGAAAATTGATTAAAAATTGACCTCAATAATCGAATTTGAAGCAAAAGTGTCATCTTTGCAAAAAATCTTGACTACATTTTAACCTTAAAAAAATCGATGAAAGAAGGCCAAACGACCAAACAAGCGTAATAAATCATAATTAGTATAGGTTATTGGGATTCACCACAAAAAAATTCATAAAGATCGGACTATTCCTCCTATGTCAAAAATATTTTTTTTCAAAGGACCAGAAATTTTGATTTTTTCCTCGCAAAAATTTGCTTCAAAAAATAAAATTAATTTTTTTTTTGTTTTTTATCTGTTCTATTCATTTTTAGGCCTAATTCTTAAAAAGTCCATATGGAATAATAGATTTGACAAAAGAAAACATGAAAACATGACCATAAAAGTTGAATTTTAATTTCTTTTGAAATTACCGAAATTTCCCCTGGCGCCAACTTTGGTCATTTTTGAAAAAAATATTACCCCGATTTTAAAGCTCTCAACAGATTTGGAAAGAGCGGGCAATTCTTAGTTCAAAAGGTTTTTACGGATCAGCTCTAGGTCTTACCAATTTTTGTGTACGTCGATCTTTACACACCTACTAAAAAATTTTTGAAAAAAAAATTTTTCGTCCGACTTTGAGACCCAATAAGTACCCTTAATATTCATCTCAAAAAAAATTCATTTTATACTTTTTTGTAGGCAATTTAATAAGGAACAAATTTGCTTTTATGTTTTTTTTCTGTCATTTGAAAGGAACATGGAGAAAAAGGTCATTTAATGAAGGTAGGTCGAAATTACCGAAAATAGCCCCTTACCGAAACTTCCCCCGCCTTACCCTACTGATTATGTTTTTATTTACAGAGTGCTGAGTGTTACTGTTAAGAGAGGGGGGAGTATTTCTCACAATTTTATTTATGACATTATTTGACATAGAAAGATTATTTAATAAAATATCAGTTTTCCTATATCGCTTCGAAACCTATTAATATCCACTGGATTAGAAACAGTTCTCAGCCATACTGAAAAATCATGTAACGTATCGTATTACATCCAGTTTTCTACGAATTTTTAAATGTACAATCATAATATTAAAACCAGTTTTGATGGCCCGTTCCTTCGGCATCAAGGCCTAACAAAACTAGTTTCAATCTCATAGCTATGTACATTTTAGTATCCGCGGAAAGCTGTTTATAATACGAAGCGTTAAACGAATTTTCGCATTTTTAAACAAAATTTTGACCATAATGGTGAGAAATATTGTCCTCCCTCTTTAAATCAAATGTGTCAATTTACAACATAACAAATTAATAAAAAAAAATTAATAATATTTTACAGTGAATGTCGGGTCATATTTAAAAATTCTAAAAGCATTTCTATTTACTTTCAAGTCTTTGGTTTTTAACATAAATTAAAAGAAAAATTATTATACATTTTTTTAATAATAAAATGATATATACAACATGTTAATGATATTTTTTAAAAACTAGATAAAAAACATAACAATTTTCAATATTAGTTAACAAACAGTGCAAAAAAAGTTTTTATTAATCGTTAGCATTCTTTTAAGTGTCTAACTTTTCAAGTTTTGTAGGACACTGTGCTTTGTAAAGCAAATAATTTAGTGTACCTTAAACTATCGTGTTCTACGCCATAAAATGAACTTTAATTTTCTATACGCCCAGAAATTTTCTGGTTTTTAACACTATGCCGTTGTGTGACTCATCACAGCATCACTAAAAATCATCCATATCATCTATTGCAGTTGTACCATATTGTGTTCTAGAATAATCATTGCGTGGCATATCTGGCAGGTTAATAGAGTCCTCTACATCAAATGACATGTCTAGGTTGCTGCTGTCCAGTTCGAATCCGTCCCCTTCGTTTTCTGATTCCGGCTCGGCGTCCAGTTTCTCCAGATATTTGATCATTTTCTGAGTACCCTGCATAGAAAATATGATTGTAAGACATCTCTAGTGACAAAGAAAATTAAATGACTAGATAGAACTTTAGATGTTTTATGACATTGCAATAAAATAGTTTGGTATTTACACAGAAGAATACAAAAAAAGCGAAAAGAAGAACCGTAAACTTGTACATAAGTGCGTAATATGGTGAATAATCCGTCAAATATCATGATATGTGTATAAAGTAAACATTTCAAATCACTGAAAATCGAATGTTAAATTCAAGGATAGGGCAAAGGAGGATAAAAAAGTAATTCTTGTATCATCAATTTATGCCTTTATTATATTACAATAATTTCTCTGAAGTGTATTCCTTACATACAGTCTATACTTGACTACAAAAGAAAAAGATCAACTCTATTAGAAGATATATATTTAAAAAAAAGATTGTAAGATGGATAGATATTTGATACCTTAATACTCTTGTTGACATAGCTGCTGCCCCCGGAGGTCATGGCCATAAACTTGCTCAGTTTCTCCAGTACAACCACCATACTCTTGAAATCCTTGCTGGGTAGGTACTCGCGAATCTAGAAATATTAGGATCATGTTAACCTAAGGATCTTGTGCCCGTGGCTGACAAATACAGCCGCAATTTTCTGATTATGATCACGCAACGTTATCCGAAATGAAATGCCCTTATGTTATAAAGACAGACATTGGTAGGTATTTAGGATACTAAATCAAGCAACTGTAATTATGCTTTCACTCTGACAAGCTCCTCGTTCTAAAGAGAGCATCTTTCATTTGGGTAGCTTAATATAGAACACCTACCAAAACTATAGCCTAGGGTGGTGTAATAAGTGAGTAGCTTTCACGATAATTGCGAGTCATCTTACCAATCTAGAATTGGATAAAGATTCTTCCTACCGATCTCCATGTGCATCAGAATCTTAACTTCAGAGAATCATAGCTTTGTGTACGTCTATACAGCGAAGCTACTAAAAAATTAACTTACCCTACACTCGTAGTCATCATTCTCCTTGACCAAGTATCCCAGCACAAGGCCAATATACGCAGCTGAAATTAAAAACATAACGTTAGAAACAATTAATCAACCCAACAATTGGACATTTCAAAGCCTTTGAGAGGGTTCAGCCATTTGCCTAATCTTCGACAATTTACAATCCAGCTACAGCTGTTTTTACATATTTTACAGCCGCCGAGATCTTTTTAAACTTAGAAAGAATCGAATCAAAATTGAAACTGCCATGGGTTATTTTAAAAATTGAATAAACATTTAGCATTTAAAAATAGCTTACTTTAATTTATTTGAATCGTTAACTTTAGTTTTCTGATATTTTATCAAAAAAACTTGGTTTTTATCCCCACTAATATCAGATTTCTATATTTATATAGTAAAGGGGGCCAGATTAGCATATTTTCCGTGAAGTTGGTTGTTAGTCAAATGCCCTTATTAAGTCAAACTGTTATTATTGATGCCCATTTCATACATATACATTTGGTCATAATTAAGAACAGTTTGACTTAATAACAGCATTTGACTAAAAGGATACACACAACTTAACGGAAATTAAGCGAAAAAATGCCCCCCCTTTGTTTCTTGTGAAAATTTCCTCTTAAAATGAAACTTTTGTTCTTTGATTTATGAAAATATCACAGATTTAGGTTTTTTCCTTTATTTTTGTTTACATCATAGTTCCATTTACTAATTAGGATGTGATGATAAAACAGCAAATTATAAACTTCAGTTACGTTCGTATTTGTTAGATTAACAACTTTAAGGACTTAATGAATTTTGATTGGTTGGTTAATTGAGTGTTCAAACATTTCAATCGTTAATTTTAATCTACTAAAAGGGTAATTTTGTTTCTCATCATTCGGGATGTACATCAATTTATCGGCCATAGTCTTATCCCTTCAAATCCCTGAGATCAACTACTAAAAAGTGTGACATTTTTGTCTATTGGTAGCATGAGCAGCATTTTAACATTAAAGAAAATATGTTTCAGTATAGCTACAAAACCAGTTTACAACCAGTTCTGAGCCATTTGAAAATTCATATATCGTATCGTATAAAAAAAAATATAAAATAGCTTCGATGATAAATTTTCTAAATTGCTATTTTATGAAAGCTTATTAAGAACCTAATTTTATGATTCAAAAAAAGGGTTAGTATTTATCAATATATCTCAGATTATTACAAGAGCACAGTCTGCTTTTTCCACGTTTGATCCTTCATATTTATTTATTATTATTGCGATTGTAATTATATGTGCAGACGAATGAACACCTCTAATAGGATATTTTGCAATAAAACAAAGTATATTTTGTTACATAAGACTATTACTTATTAATTCGAGGATTTGTATTAGAAGACATGCGCGGATTTTCTTGTGCTTTTCTTACGTATTAAAGTATAAATGTTAAAAAAATATAATAGGATGATTACGTCAATAGCTAGCAACGGTTATTTTTATAATGGAAAAAAGTTTAAAAGTAACTATTTATGGGGCAATTGTAGGTGATGTTAGTTTAGTTAATGTTGTTGGTACAGGGTAGCCCAACAGGGTTAGAAAACCGCTGGGATAGGCTCCGAGGGGTTATGGACCCAAACATGGGATTGGGCATAGCAAAAAAATTGTATAGACTTTGGTAATAAAATGTAAATAATTTGTCTACTAGCGTCATTAAACAAATACCTATTAATCATAAAACAGATTTGACCCAATTATGTCAAATAAATATATTAAAGTTGACTTACAATTCATTAGTTTTAGCAACTGAGTAACTTTAAATAAAATAGATATTTGTGTATAGTGCTAGAAACGACCAATCGAAAACAAAGTTCCATAGTAAAAAACCAAACGAACGATTTTAAGACGAAAAAATAAAATTTGCTTCCCAAAACGATAATACTTAGAAAGCAATAAGTTTTAATAAAAGAATAATTTTGTGAAATAGAATATCTTTAAAATTGCAATCGCAATTTTACGCCTCTTTCCTTCTCTTTTATCCTCAGGAATTTGGGAATTATACATTAGGGAAAGTTCAATAATAGTTATTTATCGCATAGTATTATTGACAGCTTTCCACGGATATTAAAATGAAAAGTTTTATGATTAAAACGTATTTTGTTTGCCTTGAGGGTCCGAAGGCCTGGGCTAACAAAATAGGTATTAATATTATGAATTTCAGTTTATCATTTGTAGAAAAATATCTATAACAGTAACAAGCCCTTTTCACTCCACAGGGGGAGCATAGGCCGCTGACAATTTGTCAGTGTTTCTGTAACAATGTGGCTTTTTATGGATATGGGATAGGGTTGTCAGCCCTAAGCCCTATGATTGCGGTGTAAAGCATCCATTTGCCCATCAGACAACCAACCCGTTTATTGCACGACCTTTGTCTGAGAAGTCCTAACTGTGCATGGTAGTGAGTTGCGCCTGTTTTGGGCCAAGGCATTCCCCCTACTCTAACTATTTATGTCGCGCACCTGACATAGCAGCAGTAGGAACCATTATTAACGTCTTTAGTTATGACGCGGTGTCGGACCGAGATTCGAACCTACCACCTTCCCGACGACGAGCGGATGCGCTACGTGTTGAGCCACGGTCGCGGGTTTAGAAAAATATCTATAATACAATGCAATAACATGATTTTTCAGTATGGCTTATAGCCAGTTCTAATCCAGCGGACATTAGTAGGTTTCAAAGCTATACTAGAAAGTTAGAAACTATATTGTCAAAAATAATAAGTACCAATATTCTGCTTAATCTAGATTAGAGGGGGCTGAATTTAATTTATCATCCATTGGCTATTATTGACTCCAAAGTCCCTCCTAACATTACATTATCAAAAGCTTCAGCTTAATTAAAACAAAATACGTGATACTGATAAAGATACTGTACCTTGCAATCTTGGAACCTTATGGTTTTGAAAAAGCCCATTAAAAGTTGCTAACCCTTTCATGGTGTACTAGATTTTTTTATCTATCTCTTAATTTCTGCCTTTAGAAACAAACTAACACACAAACCAACACAAACACACACACATACACTACTTGCATTGCATCTGATCTATGCAACCACAAAATATTTTTATCCTTGAATTTCTTTCCTTTCTCATAGAGAGAACAATGATTAAAATATCCTAACGAGGTAGAAGCAGCTTACATAAAATAAAAAATTCCCCCCCCCCTTTCGTTTTTAACCTACAGACGTCATGAATGTACTTTTTAAGTAGGTAATAAAATCAACAAAAAGAGTTTTGTTTATCTTTTAAACCATTGAAAGACCATTGTGAGTTTCCCATGAAATTGATAATTTAGGGTTGTTCAAAAGATCTTACTGGAGTCAGATACATAGTGTACTATATCTATTAAAAACTTATTTTATAAGTATATTTCCTATCCTTGAGAATTTTGAAGGAAGAAAGTGCAAATTGGAATATTTTTGCATATTTCTGTATGCCTTCACATTAGGTCTGAATTAGGAAGAGGTTTATAAGAAAAGAAGAGTCATAGTTGTGTATACAAAGGGGGGTGGGGGGTGGATGTGCCACTTTTTGAAACCAAAAGTAAAACATGCATGTTCTCAGCCCATAAAAGAGATACAACTCCAAAATTCGGCACAGCAGTTGCTTTTGTGGAGAACAATATGGAACTGTGAAGAAACAGCGGAACCGCCGCTCCCGCTGAAAACCGCCGTTTCCAGCCCAATTTTTTTGCCTTTTTTAGCAAAATTAAACAGTTCTCAATCATCTGAGATAAAAATTTTTTTCTCATAAAAACTTCCCTTATATTTTCACGTGACACTGCCGTTTCTTCACATCCATATTGTTCTCCACAAAAGCAACCGCTGTGTCAAATTTTAAAGCTGTAACTCTTTTATAGGCTAAGATCATGCGCATTTTACTTTTGGTTTCAAAAATTAGCACATCCGTCCCCCCTTGTTTAAAGCATTTAAAATTTAGGATCATGAAAAGAAAACTAAGTAGTGTGTTTCGTCGTATTTTCACGGTAGATTTTGATAGGTTATTTCGGGTTATGAGATCGGCCCCGCAGGGTTAGAGTCCCACGCAGGAGCTAGAAATAGGAGAAAAGATACTGTGAAAATACGATCCCATTTTCCAAAATTTGATATAATTTGAACAAAGCATACAAAAATATATACCTAGCTAAACGTGATATAGTTTACTTTGGTCTTTATTTTGTATTGGCAATACTTAAACTGTTTTTAACCTATTTTTAAATAGTATATCAAAAATATACTCTGACACCTGTAGAATCATACTGCAAAGCCAAAAGTAAGAACAATTGCCCACATCGATTTTTATTATGATTTTAGAGTTTATTTTTTACTATGGATTAAATAAATTTTACTGAATCGTGATGTTTCTTTCCTTTGTGGGTAAAATACTCAGCTTTTAGAGTGTCTTGCTTCAAAAATATTGTATGCTAGTATACAGTAAAGTTAGGTCTTTTAATTTCATCTATCAAAACTAATTAAAAATAAATTTTTTACAATATATCAATAAATTAACATAAAAATGTTTCATGTCTTTTATCCATTTAAAACACATAAAAGTCGGCTGTAGAGGACTAAACTTTATAAAATCATAATAAATGTTTATGCAATACAACAAATTTATCTTTATCACATTTACAAATATGATATGAAATAAGATTATTCAAACTTATTTTTAAAAATATTTTTAAAAAGTATGTATCTTTAATGTGTATTGTTTTCATTGTTTTCATTTTAATTAAATAAAAGTTATTTCATTATATTGGAAATAAGTCACTTTGTGAAAACACTATATATAAAATTTAAAGATTTCTAGCTTTGTCATTGGTTAATGCTGAATTCTCATAGTTTTTATGTTAATTCAAAGATATATCCTACATCTTTCACTTTTAATGAATAATTATAAATATAAAATCAAGAGCCATTTTTTTTACTATCATTATCTTTTTATCATATTATGAAGAAAAATGCTTTGAAGCAAGAATTTTACCCAAAAAGAAAAGACAGTTCACGATTCAGTAAAATTTACTTAATCCATAGTAAAAAATAAACTTTAAAATCCTATTAAAAATTGATGGGGGCTATTATTCTCATTTTTAGCTCTGCAGTTCGATTCTACAGGTGTCAGAGTATATTTTTGATATACCTTTCAAAAATAGGTTATAAACAGTTTAAGTAAAACAGGATTTTGTAGAAAAACTAAGCATTTAGCATTGAAGACTGATAGTATGAGATTGGGTCTAAGTTTTGTAAATTTCATAAACCCAGGTATCTAAATGGATAAGACAATGACCGATAAATTGATGTACATCTCCAATGATGAAAAATAAATTTACACCTTACGTAGGTTAAACTTAGTTGTTTATACACTTAAACTAGTCTCCAAAATTGTTAAACTAACAAATAAGAAAACGTTATCATAAAACTTTGGAGACTATCTTAATAAACAGCCCATTGTCCTATTTCTCTCTGCCATACACCCCTGTCCTGGATAAAATGTTTATTTAAAAAAACATGCGCATTCAGTTTTTTTCATTTCCTGAGAGATTTTTGTCCCCCAATTCCAAAAATATCTTTCCCGAAATCCTAGCTGTTCTATAAGATCTCAAAAAATGCAAATTACTATTGGCACTGATTTTTCAATATTTTTTTAATAAACTAATAAGAAATTTTGTTCAAAACATGTTTTAGTGAACAGTAAAAAGGGTTTATCACACCTTAGATTATACATCCCTTGAATGCCAACAAGACCTAACAGAATCAATAAGAAATACCTGCCATTCTGACCGTTATTAACTGTTAAACATAGCCATTTCTGGTTTTAACATGAAAAGACTTTAAAGGAGCTGTTTTTGGGACTTGACTAAGAAAAACAAAGTTGTAGAACTCCTCTAGTAGTAAACCCTTATATAAAATATAGGTTTCAAGTCAATTTAAGGTTCCAGGTATGATCCTCCAGGTCTCCAGAAATCTTTAAAAGCCTAATGTGACCGCAATTTTTGACTTAGAGACTTCAAAATTTTAAAATTAAGCTTTTCTTACATGTCTACATAACGTATTAGGATCTGATTTTCTGCCGTCTGCAGCGGCTGTCAGCTGCCAATTACAGCTGCGGCCACTGAAACTTATACATTTTCTAAAAATTATTTTTCTACCTTTAATAATAAGAAAATGACAGCCTTTTGAAACTTTTAAGTATAAAAGGACCTGAAAACAAAGGTTGTTAAATAAAAGGGGGAAGGAAGCAAAAATTGACTTTGACTTACTTATAGTCAGAAATTCATTATCAAACAGGGGACATGCACACAAAGTCCTTTAGCCCTAAAAGGAGCTGAGATAATAGGTAGAGAGGGGGGGTGGTTCAACGCCCCCCCCCACCCCAAACCAATATTAATAATCTTATTTAATGTATAAAATGTATATTTTTAAGTAAATTTTATATTAGAAATCTTAAAACATAAGTTTCAGTGGCCACAGCTGTACTTGGCAGCTGACAGCCGCTGCAGTCAACAGAAAAACAGATCTTAATATGTTATGTAGACATGTAAGAAAAGCTTAATTTTAAAAGTCTCTAAGTCAAAAATTGCGGTCATATTAGGCTTTTAAAGATTTCTTGAGACCTGGAGGATCATACCTGGAACCTTAAATTGACTTGAAACCTATAGTTTATAAAAGGGTTTACTACTAGAGGAGTTCTACAACTTTGTTTTTCTTAGTCAAGTCCCAAAAACTGCTCCTTTAATGTCTTTTCTGGTTAAAACCAGAAATGGCTATGTTTAACAGTTAATAACGGTCAAAATGGCAGGTATTTCTTATTGATTCTGTTAGGTCTTGTTGGCATTTAAGGAATGTATAATCTAGGGTGTGATAAACCCTTTTTCTTGTATTCATTGTATTCATTCGAATCCGGTGGATAGAAACTGGTTCTCATCCATACGAAAAAACTATGTCTAGCATCGTATTATAAACGGCTTTCTACGAATATAAAAATGTACAATCATAAGATTAAAACCAGCTATTTTAGCTCGTGCCTTCGGCACCTCGGGGCTTAAAAAACGGGTTTTAATCTTATAATTGTACATTCTATATCCGCGGAAAGCCGTTTATAATACGATGCGAGAAATAACTATTACTGTTCACTAAAACATGTTTTGATCAAAATTTCTTATTAGTTTATTGAAAAAATATGGAAAAATCAGTGCCAAAAGTAATTTGCATTTTTGGAGATCTTATAGAACAGCTAGGATTTTGGGAAAGATATTTTTGGAATTGGGGGACAAAAATCTCTCAGGAAATTA
The DNA here is from genome assembly GCF_053477335.1 of Acartia tonsa. Classification (NCBI taxonomy): domain Eukaryota; kingdom Metazoa; phylum Arthropoda; class Copepoda; order Calanoida; family Acartiidae; genus Acartia; species Acartia tonsa. Next base: position 28,644,571 of record NC_137270.1, read on the forward strand.
AAAAAACTAAATGCGCATGTTTTTTTAAATAAACATTTTATCCAGGACAGGGGTGCATAAACCTGAACCTATCTCAGATTAATGGTGTAGCATAGCCAAACTTTGATGCATTACTCATTTCATTCTCTTCCTTCCTTCCTGGCATATTACCTCCCCCCCCCCCTCTAAACCCAAAGAAGGGGGGCGTATCCAGCTAGGAATATAAGTTAAAATTTAATATAAAAAAATTATCTTGTTTGTTGTTTTAAAAACAGCTAACATGTTTTTTTTAGAGTAGAAAACTGGTTATAATACGATACTATACATAATTTTTCAATATGGCTGAAAGTGAGTCATATTAGAAATAGTTTTTTTCGTATTTAACCCTTAACGGTCGGGGGGGGGGGGGGGGGCGATGAACGCCCCCCCATCCGGTTTTTTCTATCTCATTTTCTGTGTGTGAAAGATAAAGAGCCCAAACTGCTTGACTTTTTAAGTATGGGTATGACACATAACTGAGAGTTGGAATTTTTTGAATATCTCCATCCTGTTGGGCACAGGATGCCAGCAAACCTGGCAGGGTCATCCAGGTAAAGAGCAAAAATATTTCTTTGACTAAAACAAGGCATTTTATCATACCAAAATACTAAAAAATCCTCTAGTAGTACATCCTTATATGAAATACAGGTGTTCAAGTCACTTTCAGGTTCCAGGTATGATCCTGCAGGTCCTGATCCTCCAGGTCTCCAGAAATCTTTAAAAGGCTCCTGTGGCCGCAATTTTTGACTTAGAGACTTCAAATTTTAAACTTAAGCTTTTTCTACATGTCTACACAACGTATTAAAATTTCATGAAGATCCGCCGCCGTTTTCCCGCCGACCGCCGACTGCGGCGGCTGGCAGCTGCCAAGTACAGCTGCGGCCGCTGAAATTTATATTTTGATATTTCTAATGTAAAATTTACAAAAAAAATAAACATTTTCTGGGAAAAAAATTTTTCTTCTAGCTTCAAAAATAAGAAAATTACAGCCGTTTGAAATTTTTAAATAAAAAAAGACCTAAAAACAAAGGTTGTTAAATAAAAGGGTGAAGGAAGCGAAAATTGACTTAGACTTATAAAAGGTCGGAAATTCATTATCAAACAGGGGACTTGCACAAAAAATTTAGCCCTCTAGCTCTAATAGGAACTGAGATAATTAGGGGGGGCGTTGAACGCCCCCCCCACCCCCCCCCGACCGATTAAGGTGCGGCAAGGGGCCCGACTGTAAAGGGTTAAGGCGAAAATGTATGAAGTATTGTATAAAAATCATAATTTTATTGATACATTATCGTTCAAAATAGATAAATATCTTATCCTGATTAATATTGGTATGATTGTCTACCAACATATCAATGCTTACCTATAATACAAGATTCCATATGGCTGCCAGCCTTGTTAATAAGCTTCTGTACAGTTTCCTCCAATGTATCTTTCTTGTCTTTGTCTGCGTCCTGTAATAGAAAAAAATAATAAACTTACATAATACAAGTTGATTTGTTCCTAGCCTAAGCTCTAAGGGAGGGCGGGGGATGTCAGGAAAATAGCCTAAAACCAATCTAAGAAAAGTGTAAAGCTTACATGAAATTCATATCCACTTCAGATCAGTAGTTTCCGAGATCTTGAGCTTCCGACAAATAAATGTTACTACAACATGTATATTATAAGATAGTTTTAGACTAATAATTTGTGTATGAATTTTAAAAAAATCATTAAATATAAAATTAGCTTACAGCATTAACATTAGTTGTGTTATTTATAGGATACTAGACCCTAGCATCCAGGTGTTTTCTATTGAAAGGTGTATTAATCGAAGTAATAAAAATAGAGCCTAAATACATATCAAGCCCAAAATCTCAAATTAAATTAGAGATTCATAGTTTATTTTTTGTTAAAGCTACGTGGAGGAAATACCCATCGGTTTCCCTCATATTGAATCACGACAACACTGAAACTTTTTAGGTTAAGGACGGCGAGGGGGGGGGGGGCTTCGGTGGTCCATAAAAAATTTGAGTGAAAGCACTAACTACCCTTTACATTTAAATAATGAACTTACCGTGGGATCAATTTCTTGGACTTCTTCTTCCACGTCATCAAGAATATTATCTGTCTTCTGTTCAGATATCCTGGCCAGCTCCTCTCTATCCAGGTACATTTGGACCAGATCCTCGATAGCCAGACGTGGCTCTTCCTAAAATTATCAAAAATAGATAAGAAATTAATGTTTATTTACTGTTACATATTTTTTAATGTAACAACTTTAATGATAATACTACAAGATACTAGCGGCTGCTCCTCTACTATCAGGAGGAGCTGTATTCGAGGGAGTGGAGAAAGTAGAAAATAGCCTAAACCCATCCTAACTCAAGGTTTATGAGTTATTATCTTAGTTTAGATTATAAGTGTAATTTTATAACATGTGTAAAATAGAAATAATTTTTGTAGTCCTCCCCCCCCCCCCCCTTAATTATTGATGAAAACAGTTACTTTAGAAAAAGTTGAAATTCTACAAATACTCTATTATCACAAAGCATATTGTATAAATGTTGCCTACTTGATGCATTGGCAGATATGCTTCTTGCAAATATCTGTATATTGTATATTACACAACAACTTAAACTCATATTGACATTCTACATATACAAGAGTTAACTTAGGTCAGACTTCTTTTAAAGATAAATTATTAAACACTTTTGATAACATGAGAAGACAATTTAATTTTAGTCTACTTTATCCTTTGGAACTACTTTTGAATTTTAGTTTATAAAAATACATGGAACATATCATTGACTTAATGCTCTAAAAACAACAACTCTTACTTATTAAACTGATCAGGTAACTGCTATTATTCTATTCAAATTTTTTTTGAATTTGAAAAGCTGAACCCGTATCTAACAAACAAATTCTTTTAGGTAAGTGAAAAAAAAGTTTTTAATTTGTCTATTTGTATTATAGCAACTTTAAAATGCATGACCTTGAAATGATAATGCCTTTTTTGCACTTTATCTTTAGTGGTATGTGAAGGTTCTTCTGTTTAGTTTGGTTTGACATATGAACTCAGAGTAAAAATTATATTTTTAAGATTTAAAGTTTTATTTTCTCGAGTTGATGATGAATTTCCACCATCCTCTTCAAGGTTGATCAACAAAATTAAACCAATGCCGTGGATTGACTATTGCTTAAAAAGTTTGGATCAAGAAAGAAAACGAAGTTGCGGGTATCGTCGTATTTTCACAGTAGCTTTTCTCCTATTTCTAGCCACTTCGGGAGGGGGGGCTCTAACCCTGCATGGTTAATATCCTTAAATTTCAGGGCAATCATTATCATTTACCTAACCTAAAATAACCTATTAAAATTTACCTAACATAAAATAACCTATTAAAACTACAGTGAAAATACGACGAACCCCGCTACTTCGTTTTCTTTCCATGATACAAAGTTTTTTCACCAATAATTTAGAACTTTGTGTGCATTGGTTTATTGTGATAGTCTTCTGAAAACTAGTATGCTGTTAATTTTTCCATTAGAGGAAAATGCAGCTTTATGTGTTGCTAAATATATTTCAATTGATGTAAATTAGATATACATTATATTATATTATCTCAATTATTCAATTTGAAATAAAGGATCTCCATTTCCATAAATTTTGCTAAAGTAGGGCAGATCAGCCGAGCAGGCTGCAATATGAATAGGATTTATTAAATCAAACTTGAGACATTACTCACTCACTATTACAGTTCTCTCTACCTTATGCCCTAGTCTTCATACAATGTAAGCAATAAAAAGAAAATGCTATTTAACATTTTATTAATATCCAACTACCATTCTTTGTCTACACTTATCATTAACTTGTAGTCAATTTTTCTACTCATCTCAACTATTGCAGACAACCAACACTTTCCTTTTAAAGCCTTAATGAATTAAATGAAAATAAAATGCACAATTTTATGAGCTAAACAATTTAACCATGTGCACAGTAGAAAATCACACGTCTGACATTAGCAGTAAGTAAAATTTACATCTGAGAGCCCTACAGCTCTGATAAATACCTCTGGGGATTGTTAATAAAAAAACTTTATATTCAATTAAAAAATCTTGAAATAACAGAAAATTAAAATACAAGGAATAGCATTTTTGTATTCACACAAGTTTGTAAAGTGAGGGATAGACATAGGAAGGGCAGACTAGATTAGGAGAGAGATACTACACAGGGAGACTCTGCAACTTACAGGGTTATATTTGCAGCTCAGATTTCATATTGGTTTCACTTATGCTTTGCTAACCAAACATTATGCAGTTTATTTGCAGTTAGGCTGAAGCATTGTAAACAAATGATTATTTGGGTAGTTACTTATAATCAAATGAGATATGTTTGCAACTAAAAGGTTAAATTAAAAGACTGTTTATTACAGATAGAGTTAATTCATGGCTTTAGGCAGATAGAAAGATAGATATTTCATTTATCTTTATTAAAAAAGTATGAAAATAAGAATTATCAAATTATCCTGCTAAAGAGTTCAAAAATAATAAACATTTAAAATCTTAGTGAATATTTTTTATGCTAAGTTCCGACAACTACTTTTATCCTCCATATACATTAATAGGATAATTTAATGTAAATTGTCATAATTTAATCTTTATGAGTAACTTACTAATACAGTTTAAAAATATTTTAATCAATACGCCATTTATTACGAGATTTTTAAGTATTTACATATTTTTTTTTCATTTAGGGCACCGAGTCAATGTTATGATTGTTTAAAAATTTGACTTTGTTGAAGCAACACTATTTACATAAAATAGATGAATTATATCTTGTTGTTTTGGAGCCACATATTAGTTCATCTATGGTTGTGAGATATTTCAACAGATATTGGGAGCTCCATTTCATGCATTTGCATTTTATAGATGATTTGGGTTGAAGCGGAATTTCTAAGTTTTAGGGGAAGTTAAAATAAGTTGTAATGTTGACTTACAGTTACTTAGAATTTAATTAAGGGCAATGTAGCTTGTTTATTATTGTCGGTTTTTACAGACAAACTTTTATAGTATAAGGGGACTATGCATAAACAAGAGCAAGTGATGTTTATCACCTTCCAGTAGTTGCAGTCGTTAATCTAAACCTTTTTTGATATTCATTTCAAGCAGTAGCCATTTTTGCACTAATTCAAAAAAATTTTTAAAAAGAAAATCATTGATTATAAATCTTATACCTACCTATTCTTGTGATAAAAATGTTAAAACTTTAACTCTTTCGTGCATAGTCCCATCTTATTTGAAAATCTTAACCAGTAAAAAAGCGCATAGATAAAAATCGGCCAAAAGTGTTACAGAGATTTGTCTGTTCTTCTCTGTTTCCTAGCTGTGCGCAGTCGCAATTGGAACAACTCAACTTCATACATTAATTCAAGAAAACGTAGCAGAGCAGTTTTTTAACATATTTTTGAATATGCTGGCATAAGTAAACCACATGACAACCCCAAATTTTAAGATTCAGCATAAATATTGAAATCACATTTCAAGTGTTTCAAGTAGCAGCATTTATTTTTATTTTAGAGATGCTGATATTATATAAACAATGACAGAAATAGAAATGTAATATTCTTAAAAAATCTTCAGGTATAAATGGATTAAAAAAGGATACTGAATTGTTCTTTATCATGTGAAAAATGATATCTATGATAGCTGTGTGTGTGTGTGTAGCCATAGTTTCTTAGTGTTTGGACCTAAGTAGTCATGGAGGAGGACGAGACACTTTTGTATAGCCACTGGGGCTATCAAGCTCCACGCCCAAGTACATTATGCCTTGACCCGCTGTCTCAAGGGAGCTACTCTTTATTACCTCACCCTCGCCGAGTATGGCAGGTGTCCCAAATTAAGTCACCGTAATGAATGACGCTCTCCGCAGAGGAGCTTGGGATAAGGGTTGTACAGATATTATGTACGTGACTATTAAGTATCCAAACCACTTAATAATCACCCCTCTTACACAACCAGGGGAAGTTGTGTGAATATGTTCAACTGAGAATTCGAGTTGCCACATGGGGACTTGAACTCGAACTCTCATCACCGTAACTCAGTGCGTTACCACCTAGCTACGACGCCCCTATCTATCCTATGATAGCTAATACTAATCAGAGAGATGGGACAATGGGCTGTGTATTGCACTAGTCCACAACGTTTTCTTATTCGTTGACTTAACAATTTTGGAGACTTTAGCGAGTTGTTTCATAAGTTGGGTGTTTAAACGTTTAATCCACTAAAGGGTAATTTAGTGAATCATCATTTGGGAATGTTTCAATTCATCGGCCTTAGATCCCTGAATACTAATACACAAAATAAAACTAAAATATTTTACCTTTACACACAGCCCAAGTTCTTTTTGAGCGGCCATACTGTCCATGAGCAGGCTCCTGTTCTCCAGGCAGGTCTCCACCAGGTTAACCAGCAGAGTCAAGGCCAGGATCAGGCACTCGAACCTCTTGCTCAGGGGAACAAACCAGAAGGGGATGATGAAGAGACACCTCAGCGACCGTTGGATCATACCTGAGACACACAAAAATATACAAATCTTAAATTAAAACGCTATTTATCTTTATTCTCAACCTTATGTTAAAATACGTCTATTAAAGAATATCTAATCTTTAGTTGAGTAATTACTACCTTTTGCTGCATTAGTTATAATCGCAGAAGGAGGGGACATGTCTTAATAATACATTTTCTCATTAGCTGGCTTCAAAGTTTTGAGTACATCTAATAAATCTTGAAGGTTGGGTTAATCTAGCAGTGTCCAAACTTGTAACCAAAAAAAGGGGTCATTATTTTCCGCGTATTTTCTGTAGAGTTGTGTGAATGCTTTTAGTCAAATGCGCTTATTAAGTCAAACTGTTCTTAATCAGCACATTTTGCTAAAAGCTAAAACCCACTTTAAGGAAAATACGCGAAAAAAATGACCCCCTCTAATCGACAGAACGACAGTAATTTTGTTTGTGTATTAATTGTGGGGACGTCAATAATTTATCGTCCATATTGTCTCATCCCCTAAAATTATAAATAAAGAACATCAATTTATACAATAGTAGCTATTCTACAATATAGTTAACCCTACCTTCTTGTCTGCCAATAATTAGAGATCCTAGGGCATTGAAGTTATAATCATAGGCCAGGTTGATATGAACTCGCATCAGAGAAAACAAAGCTTCTCTGATTACCACAGCTATGCTATCTTTATCTAAAAATAATGTTTGATTTTTCATTAAGAACAAGCAAAATAAATATTTTTGTCTTTTGAAACAAGAACGAGACAGTCGGACAAAACAGTATAGACTAAATGTACACAGGTCATAGGAATCATCACTGAAAATGTCTGCTGTATCTTAAAAAGTTGCAGAGAAAATCACATTTGCCCCATTGCGTTAAGGACTGACTGATTGAAGTGAACTATAAAGTAGCTTCGCTACTAAAAGAGATGTTTATAATTCTTTTGTCCGTAAAGCTCTTCATTTAACTGTGTTATTTTCTCAGCTGCTATTAAACATGGAAAATAAAACTTACATGTAAAGATTCCTTTTACAAATAACAATGATATTTCAGTAATTTAAAAAAAATATTCATTGAAGATGATTTCCCTATTTATTTTGTATTAAAAAGTGCGTACCTTATAAAAAATCAATTTTTCATCAAGCAAAAATGATTTATTATTTTGTAAAATTATTTTTTACAATTTTGTTGAGAAAATGCAATGAAAGAATATATAGGTAGGTATATACTTTTACTCGGAAAAGAAATAGAAAGATTTAAAAACTTTCATTTTTCATTTTACCAAAATGTTTGTGGAAAATAAAAGGAATAATACGACTCTAACGCAAAACTACAGTAGTGTTTAAAAATCAATAAGAGGGGAGTAGGTTGTGCCAAAAATCCGTCAATGTTGTGAGTTTTAAGTTAAAAACAGTAGGTAGTAGAAGGATAAAAATTTATGTTAACTTTAACAAACATTTGTCAATAGTTCTTTTCAAAAAGAAATGCACATATTTAGTGAATATTATCGTTCTACTACTGTTTTTAGGCCTTAAAACTCACACTTTTTTAGCACAACCTTCCTCTCCCTTTGTTGGTTAAAATGCGCAAAATGAAAATAAAAGACAGAGGGAAAAATTAAAAACGAAAAAAATTCGTTAAAAGTTTCAATTTAAGCATCTTGTACTTTGATCAAAAAAGGCATAAAAAATCACTTTTTACTATATACTCTGGGGAAAGAGATAAAGAGGGGAAAGAAGCTAAACTTAGTTGAAAACCATATATATCCCTACAATAAAATAATATTTACCTGACAAATCAGTGGAAGGATTGAGTTGAACTTCGCTATCAAGCAGGGAAAACAACTTTTGTAGATTTGATATAAACTCCTAATAGTTAACATACACATAAATAATTTTGCATCAGAGAGAGAGAGAGAGGACAATGGGATGTTTATTACACAAGTCCCCAAAGTTTTATCATAACATTTTCTTATTCGTTGGCTTTACAACTTTGTGGACTTCACAGAATTTTGATTGGTTAAATTATTATATTGAGCATTCAAACGTTTCAACCAATGATTTTAATCTACAGATGGGATAATTTTGTAGGGGATGTACATCAAATTATTATCCATTGTCTTATCCCTTTAGATCCCTGATTTTGCATACATATCCTGCAATATAGGTCTGTCTGTTGAACAGAGGAAATTATCAGATAAATTTATAATTAGACAAATACTTGGTTTAATGAGAAAAAATTAAAATTAAAAATAATCGCTTAGGTAATAAAGGGTTAAGGTTGAAATAGAAATTTCTGAACAGTTGTATGTAGTACAGTTATTCTGGTTTCAACAATCAGTGGGTGAAGATATCAATAGCTAGGAAATGTAAAAATAAATATTTTTACATTTATTGTATTTCTGTTATTAATCAGGTGTGTTATTTTTTCTTCCAGTATAATTCTGTTGAATAGAACTGGAAAGAAAATAATTTAAATAAAGTTTTATTTAGAGATAATCTTTTATAACTGAAATTTATTTATGTTTTTCAATAGGACGTTTTTCTTATGAAATAATTAATTCTTTCTTTTTGCACTTGCTTGATTTGACAATATTCTCCAGTTGAACCAATTATGCTAATAAAATAATTTTAATTTTATGAAAAATTTTTTATTGTAAAGAATAGATAGTTTTTTTATTTGGGTATTGTTGATTTTTTCTGGTTATTTATTCATATAATGAGGAAATAAACTTTATTGGTAGGTATATAGAAGATTGATCTATCTTTGAATTACCTAGGTACTTATTTTATGAATTTTTGTAGGAAGGAAATTAACAATAATTCATAAAATAATCTGCATTCCTTTAATTCCCTCAAAATTATACCTAATGATCCAATTGAATTAATCTTTTCCAATACTAGCGGCTACGGCCTCTAGAAGCCTCTAGGGGGAATAAAGATGGGGGAAGGGGGAAGTCCACCGCTCCCCATTTCATTTTTTTTAAAGAAAAGTAAAGGGGGTGGTCATTTTATGTTCAGGGGGTGGTGGGTTAACACTTCTCCCGAAATAGTTAAAAACCTTCCCTGGACCTTTAAGAAGCTTCACTGTATAGGAGAACCATATTGGTTCACCGGTTAGTGAGATCCTTTGCCACAGACAAAAAAAGCTTACTACTATATATAATAGATAAAAGATGAGGTAAAATAACAAGGAAAAACATGATTTTTTTTACCGATAATCAAATGTTAATGAGATTACCAAAGCTACATATTTATTTTTCTTGTGACAATGAATGAATAATTCTAGATAATTGTCCTGGATTTATATATTTGTTTTATTAGTTTCTATGCGTCCAATTATTTTATATAAGCAGGGATCTAAAGGGATAAGACAATTGCCGATAAAATGATGATACACAAAATTATCCCTTTTTTAGATTACGATTAGTGGTTGAACAGTTTGAACACTTAAAATAATGAACCGACTAATCAATATTGAATAGGGTCCCCAAAGTTGAAAAGCCAATGAATACGAACGTTATCATAAAACTATGGGTACTAGCGTATTAAACAGCCCAATGTCCCCTTTCTCCATGACATAAATGTCTATAATTGTATGTGTGTGTCATCCCTGATTATCTATCTTGTATTCCAGTAAATAATTACAGTTCTCTTCGTTTTCGTGGCTCACATTCTCAAGAACACGCAAAATCCTAAATAAAAAAGAAGTCAGGTTTGCAGGATATAATAATGGAGCAAAATTAGGATTTCCCTTAAATCCTTAATTTGTTAAAATATATTTAATATTAATAAATAAAAATGGTATAAAGATATCCAAAACATCAATTCTAAATGAATAACATCTTAAAAAATCCTTGCATCATAGAAAATATTAGATTGGGGTAAAACGTAATTATTCGACTTGAAAGTTCGATTTTGAGGCAATTTTCAATAATCAATTTGCAGAAACGACCAAGAATATATGATAGTTGTTGTTTGGGTGGGTCGGTAGTTGACCGCTAGACTGAACGGACGTGTAATAAACATATCCCGTATGACCTATTAATAGAAATTATTGGTGACAGGGTGTCCAACAATTTTCTATTTTAACAATGGCTACAAATCAAGTTGAACAACAACAAAGTCATAGTAATATTGGGGATTTAACTAAAATTCTCATTGACAATAAAGTGACGCCAGACATTTTTATCTGAGACCAAAACGGGAACTTGCACATGATTTTTAATCGACCCGCCCTAGCTGTTATGCTTCATTGAGATTATCCTTACATAAAAACAACAGGATATCTTTGTATACAGAAGATTTCGCTAACCACTGCACCGATATGGTTTTTCTTTAACATGAAGCTTCTTATAGGTCCAGCGAAGGTTTACAACTATTTTGAACTAAGGTACTTGCGCAAGCAAGTTAAGCAAATTGTTCACACTTTTGGTAAATATCATAATAAGGCAAGAATACCCCAAACTATCCTATCATACTTATATTGCATGACGTCATACAAAATTAAAATAAATTAATACATCCAGGAAGTGCGAACTATTAGTTACAATTCTGTAGTGTCCTTTGGAATGAACCTTGAAAATTTCCAAGTTTTGGTTAACAACTATAAAACTGTGTATAAATTGAACAATGATAAATATCTTCTACATACTTTTCTTGGTGTTGATACATAGGATCTATAGTGTTTGAAAAGAATTAAATTAAAATATTTTTTTAGTCTGTAAAGAAGGATGTGCACTAGCATGGTTTGGGGAGGGTGGTTTACTCGAGAACCCTTAAAGCTAGAGTGAGCTAATTTCAGATTTAAGCTTCTGTAGGGCCAAAGTTACTATTAAAAATAATAAAAACCATTCTTGTGTACATCCTCATTTGAGCTTGAGTAGGCAACATGGGCCATATTAAAGTTCAAGCGCAGTAACTCTTTCTAATCCTTTGCATTTTGGGTTTGTTTTTAAGAAGTAGCCCTTTCGCTCTCCATCTTTGTAGGTAGTTTGTCTCCCCACCCTATTCTTAACAGTGTGGAGCAATAAAAAACTTTTTATACAAGTAAAGGCTCTCATTTATCTTGCAGCTAAAATGCAAAGACACGGAGTAGGGACCATTATTACAACATTTTTATAATAATTTTTGAGTTAATGTTTAGAGTCTACCCACAGCTTAACTACAAATATAATGATTGTAATTATCTTTTTAAATAGGTTTCATTCATTAGGTTGGATGAATATAGTTAATCTGTGAATTTTAAGCCAGTTTAATTGGAACAAGCATGGAAATAAAAACATTTCTTTGATTCTGCCAATGACATATCATTGCAAATTTGTTACTAATCATTTGACAAATCAAATTTTGTGTCTAAGGATAAGAAAATATTTTTTAATATTATAACAACTTAATATTAGGGTAAGGGGGGGGAAGTTTCGGTAAGGGGCTATTCTCGGTAATTTCGACCTACCTTCATTAAATGACCTTTTTCTCCATGTTCCTTTCAAATGACAGAAAAAACATAAAAGCAAATTTGTTCCTTATTAAATTGCCTACAAAAAAGTATAAAATGAATTTTTTGTGAGATGAATATTAAGGGTACTTATTGGGTCTCAAAGTCGGACGAAAATTTTTTTTTTCCAAAAATTTTTTGTGTAGGTGTGTAAAGATCGACCTACACAAAAATTGATAAGACCTAGAGCTGATCTGAAAAACGTTTTGAACTAGAAATTGCCCGCTTTTTCCAAATCCGTTGAGAGCTTTAAAATCGGGTTAATATTTTTTTCAAAAATGACCAAAGTTGGCGCTGGGGGAAAAATCAGTAATTTCAAAAGAAATTAAAATTCAACTTTTAAGGTCATGTTTTCATGTTTTCTTTTGTCAAATCTATTATTCCATATGGACTTTTTAAGAATTAGGCCTAAAAATGAATAGAACAGATAAAAAACAAAAAAAAAATTAATTTTATTTTTTGAATCAAAATTTTGCGAGGAAAAAATCAAAATTTCTGGTCCTTTGAAAAAAAAATATTTTTGACATAAGAGGAATAGTCCGATCTTTATGAATTTTTTGTGGTTAATCCCAATCACCTATACTAATTATGATTTATTACGCTTGTTTGGTCGTTTGGCCTTTTTTCATCGATTTTTTTAAGGTTAAAATGTAGTCAAGATTTTTTGCAAAGATGACACTTTTGCTTCAAATTCAATTTTTGAGGTCAATTTTTAATCAATTTTCATGTTTTTTGGGCTAAATCTATAGTTCAATGTGAGCTTTTTTAGGATCAGGCCTAAAAAGTAATAAAATACGTTTTTTTCTTATATTAATTTTAAGTTTTTTTAAAAAAAATTTTCGAAAAAAAAAATCGAAAATTCGCGTCTTTCAAAAAAATTCATTTTTAACATAGAAGGAATAGTCCGATCATTATGAAACTTTTTGAGGATAATCCCTATAACCTATACTAATTATGATTATTTATGTTCGACTGGCCGTTTGGTCGTTTTTCATCGATTTTTTTTAGGTTGAAAAAAATTACCGATATTTCCCCCGGTGATGGGGAAATATCGGTAACTTTTTTGCGGTCAATTTCGGCCAACTTCTAAAAGTCCTAGGATAATGTCCTTTTAGGACCTGATAGTCCTTTCCGTAAGCTTTCTACTGGTCTTGGTTTCATTTGAAAATATTAATATTTACCCCATTTTTTTTCAAAAAAACCAAAAAAAAAAAAAATTTCCCCCCCCTTACCCTAAGATATTTTAATTTGTGTGTTTTTAACATTATCAAAGTGTTCAATATTTTTTTTAAAAAATGAGCATTTTAATCATCTTCTGCAAAAAGTAATAAAATGAAAAAAGTATTTTAAACAAATCTACCATCTTTAATCCCTAAACACACACAGACTCACACACATACAAATATATTGCAGGAAGGGGAAAACTTCTTTAGTGAAAACTTTTAAAACAGAAAATCTGCAATTCACGAAAACCATTTTTTCCAAATGTTTGAGCTGTCCAAAATTCTTATATAAGAAGTTCTAAGAAAATTTTTTTTACAGAACATTAAAAATCTACCTAAGACTAAGTAACTTTACTGTTATACTATCGAATTCAACATTTGTAGGAACCATAAATAGTTTAGTGCTGCTCTTCAGAACTTAATTGTATTTTTTAGTAGTGAAGCTACTCTATGATTACAAATGTCCATCTGTCCGTTAGACACGTGATTTTCTCGGCTCCTATAAAAGACAGAAGGCTGAAACTTTTTGACGAGTTTCCCATTATAATTGAGCATAATAAAATATGAAACATGCATGGCGGTCGGACTGCTATTTAACAGGTTTTTTAGCTATTTTCACATTTCTCACCTTATTTGGTGTTTTTGTTCCAATTTTCAAAATTTTGTAGTTAAAAATATCAAAATTATAATTCCTTTGGTTTTTACTGCTATTATTTCAATTATTTTTAAAGTAAGAATTATAAGTAATATTTAACCTATACCTAAAAAACCTAATAAGATAGAAATGTCAAGATAACAACCAAGCAGAATAATGCAGATAAAAGATAGGTTTTTTTAGATTTTTCAATTTAAATGAAAAAGTTGTTTGTAATTTGAAGATTTTACTAAATATGTGTTAAATTAACTCTAAATTGGCTCAGCTTATTTGTATTCATTGTTACCACTACTATAACCAACAGACCATTCCTACAGGAGAAGACAACGGCAAATAATCTACATTCTTTTCACCTCGCGATATATTACAGAAAAAGTAAGTGCGCATGATCAATACGCGCGCTATCTTGGTCTGGTTGTATAGCAGCTGAGAGGTGAAACAAAATATATATTTTTGTAACAGATAAAATCTCACCTGGTAGCCTTTTTCAATTTATCCTTAAGCATCTCAGTCCAGGAATCTATTGGCTTGATGGTCAGGTAATTGATACAATCACTATAAAAGATATTATCTATAAATTAATCTTTATCTTGATGAAAATGACTTCTAATAAACTTTTAATTATTAAGTATATTATTAAAAAATGTTTTCTATGCTTCTGTTACGGGAATCTTTTTACATTGTTTGTGATCGATAGGACGATTTCAACATTACCATTAACGGTCGGAGCTATGTAGAAATGGTTAATTTGTAAAACTAAGGAACACGGTGGGTTGGTATTAACCCTTCCCCCTTCATACTTGAACTATTTCCCTTTAAGACTTTGTACACCACCAACTTAAAAAAAAAGCTTGTACGTCCTTGTAAAAAGTTCTACCTGACAGTTCTGGCCAGATGGCCGATGCCTCCAAGTTCTCTGAGCTCCTCCTTGAACCATTCTCCAGATCTCTGGCTTGTCATGGACAACAAGGTCTCCATACTGAAAATAAACGGATATCCTTATACTAAAGTAACAGGATGTTTGTATTAAATAATACAGCAAATTAGTATATTAACTACTTTTCATAGTTATAAACTATAAAGTCCATGCTTAATCTTATTTAAATTTAGATTTCAAATTTAAAATATTTATCAGGGATCTAAAGAGATAAGACAATAGCTGAAAAATTGATGTACGACACCAATTATGATACACTAAATTTCCCCTTCTGTAGATTACAATCAGTGGTTGAAAAGTTTGCACACTTAACTTAATTCAAACAAAATTCAAAATAGTCCCTATAGTTGTTTAGCCTAACATTAGGAAAGCGTTATTATAAATCTTTGTGGACTATTGTAGTACACCGCCCAATGTCCCCTCCTCCCTGCAGATTCGAAAATAAATAATATGTAAAGATGTATAGAATATTACCTTAAATGATCGGCAGAAATGAGCTCTAAATTAAGACTAGTGGCGTGGCCCATTCTTTTCATTTCAGCACAGATATCTATCACCTGAAATACATTATCGTTTAAAGCAAAGCTACTCTACAATCTAGAAGTTCGTACAAGAAAGAAAAACGCTTGAAGTAAAGCTTAAGCTAAGAGAATGGAATATTAAAATAGACTTTAGGGGACTGTATTAAGTTTTTCTTCTTGTGACAAAAAGAAGTGTACTTAATTTTTTTCTTCATATAAACATATAATTAAAATTATCGCAAAATTTAAAATTTTGTTGGGGTAAAGTTGGCGTATAAGTTTTTTTTTCTTCATGTAAATAAAGGTGAGTGGGTAATAAGGATGGGGGGGGGGACTCGAGGGAAGGGGGTTGTGGGAAAATTTTCCTCTAAAATTGTTTGTCAGAATCAAATTCCCTTTTCCCTGAGTAAAAGCAAATTTTGCTCTTTCCATTAAATAGGTATTATATAGTTGTTTTTGAGGCCATTTGTTAATTTATTGTGAAAGTTAACCAGTGCAGATTTAGCAACTAGACATTTATCTATAGAATTAAATCCAACTATCTTAAAGGAAACCTACAAGAAATACACAGATCTAATTGATGAAAGAGTACCACATTGGGAATTGGGTCTACTGGTCGCAGTATTTCAGCAGTTATTTCTTGCATGCTCCCTTAAATCTATTACTTTAACACACAAGCTTGCATTAAAGTGTTATTTAGTTTATATTTTAATAACAATTTATACATTGGGTAAAGCTTATCCATACTGCATTACATTTTATTCTTCTTTTATAATTATAGGTATTATGTTCGATTACTAGACCGGAAAGTCAGCCAAAGATCAAAACAAAAATGTAAATGAGGACTCTAATGTAATTCAATTGGTGATATCAACAGAAAATAGAAAAAGTTTTTGTTTGCATAAAACTTAAGAGATAAAAAAGCATCAGCGTGACCAAATTAGCCCAGCCTTTCAAATAGGACATATCACGGAGAGAGAGGACAATAGCGGTGAACTACCCTTTCTCCACCCACCCCCTCCCTCCCTCAATATTTCCAAATTCTTACTCCCCTAATTTAATCTAAGACTGAATTATTAGATTATCGTACATTGTCCAATCCCTATATCCCGGTGGAATAGATATGGTACAAAAGTCAGGAATTCGCTTCAATGCCACAACCAAATTGCAGGATTTGTTTTCAAATTATTCTACTGTAAAACAAGTGCATATAACAGCTATAGAAATCATATATTGTACATAATGCATAGTCCTTCGTAATAAGATGTTCGATAACTGTTGAAAAATGGGTATTATTTAACTTTAAAGAATCCATTTTATACCAAATTCATGTTTTAAAATTTTATAATTCATATTGAGACCTTTTTTACCACGAAAATCTTTACAAAAATTGTAAGTTTTAAGTTAGAATAATCAATGATGAAAGACGTTTTGGAAACTAAGATAATTGAAAAAGCATACTTTAATTGTAACAATATATGAAAATATTCAGAATTGCCGTTTTTAAAAACGTTTTTGATGAAAAAGTTGCCTATAAAAGTTATAGAAACATGTTGTTATGAATGTGAATATAAATCTAAGATTCTGGGGATTAAGAGGGCAATATTTCCTGGATAACTGCAACAACTTTTTGTCCCAGGCCAATAAAAAGCAGATTTTGCGCTGGCAAAATCGCAACAATTTAAAAACTTGAAGGGTGTTAAGTTTATCTAATGATAATCTTATTAAATCAAAGTTAAAAGTAGAATTAAAAGTAAAAAATGCAACTTAGTGTATGTTATTCCAGAAGTTTCATATTAACCTAAAAAGTTGTGTCAATGAAGCTAAATATAAAACTGAAAAAAAGTTAATTTAACAGTCTTTTAATTTCCAGGGCCATTTGAGTAAGGGGGGTTATAACATTATACTTAATAATATAAGATATTGTTCAACTGAAGGAAGGCGAAAAATTTAACTGTCAAAATAACAACTGAGTAATCTTGATAGTGGGTGGATTGTCAGTGCCAATAGGGCAAAGGAGACTAATAATAGGATAGAAGAGGTTGTTTGGTTCAACTTTTCTAGATGCACTCCTCCTCAGGGAGGAGAAGGGCAATATTCTATAAATCAATGTACACAACTATCTTTTTACCAATATGTTTCAGCTTTCTAAGGCAATTTTATAAGTAAAAATCGTAGAAGAAATAATGAATAACAGTTTTCTTCCTTGTATCCCTGAATATTACTGCTGTAAGTTCTTAATAAGATATTGGCTTAGCTTAGCATTTGTTTGCTATTATGCAATAATATATTGCATAGATGTTTATATATTGAGTATACACAATACATATAAATTAAAGGTAAAGAGAGATACAAATTTTCTCAAAACAAAATAGATATATTAATCTTATATTACTTCAACAAAGAAAAAAAATCTACCAATAAGATCTCGAGGCTTGGTCCTTTTCCTAATCTGATTAAATTTCTATTGTCAGAAATGGAATATCATATGTAAATTGTCTATTTATGCAATAAGAGTTAAAACCATACATTATAACCAGGAAATGTAATAATAACAGAATCATATCTGGACATATTTTTAAGAGATAAAGATGCAATCAAAATCAACCATTTGTATAATTTTTCCTTTATTATAAGAAATTGAACTTGAAAGAAAAAAAGTGTATTTGATTATAAAATAAATTACCTTTTGTTTATTTTTCTCCAGCTCTTTCTTATCCAGCCCCGAGTCATCCTCCAGGGCCGAGCTCAGCTTCGAGTCAGTGTCCAACAGGTTCAACATCAACTTCAACGAGTCCCTGCACAAGAAACTCATTTTATTATAATTTTGTACCTACTTAATTTGACCCGAATTTTATTTTACAAGGTATCAGGGGTGTATATGCTGCATGCTAAAGAGAAGGGGAAAATAAAGAAATAAACAGTCCAGAAAACATTTGCCCCCCTCATATTGGGGGAGAAAAAAATTATATTGTGCAGAATATACATCTCTGCAAGGAATTTAGTAGGGATGGCAATCCTTCAAATTTTTGGTCCGGATTCGGATTCAGATTCTTACAAGAATCCGTCAAAAAATTCCCGCGGATTCCAGATTCGGATTCTAGCAATATTTTAAAAGGCATTTTTTTAATTAAAAGAATTAAGTGCTACATATGTCCTAAAAATTAATGTTCTTGGTGTTCTCTATAATTCACTTCCGAGAATCGAACCAGATTTTATCTATAATGATAATAATATTTGCCTTCAAAAAGCGGGAGTTGAAAGAAAAAACTCAAGACGCTAATTTTAGCCTACCAATTAAGAATACGAATCCGCTATTAAAAAACGGATTCCGGATTCGGATTACAAAATTGACCAAAAACTGGACGGATTCCGGATCCCTGATTCGGATTGTCAACCCTAATATTTAGGCAAATGTTTCATTATTTATTGTAACTGTTAGCCAGCTCAAAATATTCAACAAAGGTATTTTTTTAGATATAAAATGAGCTAAATAGAATATAACCATCTCTTGAAAAATTTTGGGACAACAACAAATGTTAATTTGCATATTCTGAATTATTCCAATAAAGAACGTTCCTTATTTTTTAACAAAATACCGTAAAGTTAATTGCAAGCTTTCCGTCAAATGCGCTTATTAGGTCATTAGCTACTATTTCTTTGTCTTGTTAATCAGCCCACCCCCCCCCCCCTGTATTTCCTGCATATGAAAATAAAAAGAATGAAGCTTCCCTGTCAAGGTCCATGTTGAGCCTGTCCTGAGACAGTACAAACATGACAGTAGCTGTGCACAGAGCAAGGCTGGCGTTGTCCGGGGCATCCTAAATATGAAACACAATATTTGATAATGTATATTTGAGAAAGATTAAAACTTTTCTAACGAGTCTATCATATTTTTTTTTTTGGGGGGGGGGGCAAATAACACATCTTCATGTATAATATATCATGGATTAACCTAATCTATAATAACTAAAAGCTTTTTACCATAAATGGGGTAAATTTGTTAGGGGGTAGTGGGGAGTTAAATCTCATAATATATCATTTCAAAACATTTTCTTATTCTTTAAAATATGTTAGATGTTTTTACCTGTAATTCAGAAAAGAACTTGTCCACAACGCTATGAGCTCTCAGATGCATCCTATATTAGTTCATTCATTTAGTAAATAATTTTTTTTTGTGTTGACTAGGTAGAGTTTTCAAATGTTTAAGAACGAGATACAATAATTGAATGTCAATGAAGAATCCTGCATCAAATGTAAGACAATGGATGTAGAATTTACGTAGATATTATGACAGGAGAAAAATTGTCGTCAATTTAGGTTGCAATAACCCCTTGAATTGATTGGTCGGGCCGGGAGATGGGGGAGGGGGGAAATTGGGGGAGGGTAAGGAAAGGAGGGGGATGGGGGAAAGCCCGCTATAAAAGTTCAAAGTAATATAGACCATGAAGCGATCCAAGTAATAATAAATCCATTTGTAAACCTGCATTCATTATTAAGCTGATTCAATCTAACTGAATTTACAATGGCTTTAGTATGGAAGGTGCCCTACTTAAATCCATTCTAATATTAAAATAGGCTATACTGAAATATTTGTTAAAAACAGACGTTAGTCTGTTTAGCAATCAAAAAACGAATAAATACAAAATCAATCTCTTTTAAAGCCTACCTACTATGTTAATGATATTTCAAATGTCTTTTTCTCTTTTTTAACGTGTCTTGCAACAAACACTATTTATAAACATGATTTTTTGGGTCAGTTAGTATAGGTATAATTTTTATGTACAAATGTACGAACCTGAAATTTGGAGTCATACACTTGCTAGCTAGGGAAATAGCGGTCAGACAACGCAATGGGATTCTGTGCTTCGCATTCAGACCCTCAACTATGTACTCTACGTCATCTTGGAATTCCTAAAAAAAATACGGAAATCAATAAGAATATGATATGGTCATTGGTCATGTTATAAAATCCTAATAATTAAGTATTTGCACAATATCTTTCACTGATATGGGAATAGAAATATAACCTGTAAATAGGATAAACCATTCTGCCAAACATTTAAAATATGTTTCATGCCAAGCCCTTGCCAATGCAGCAGTGCGTAAAGTTATTAACGTCTTCTATTATGACGGGACATAGTTTTATATAATGACAATTCTGTACCTGGTCTTCTCCGTGGTCGTTGAGTTCATGGGCCCTCTTTACGTTCTTGATAACTGTGAACAGTGGCTTGTAAGACTTAGGACATTTCACTTGAGTTACTAGGTCTCCATCAAGGTCTACATAAAGATTTATGTGTAAAGATAAAACAAAATGTAAAGTGGAAAAATATTCCGATGAAAAATATCAAAAATTCATTCTAGTATTCTTAAGTTATTGTTGCTGTGCTATTAGTTCTTAAACGTCCTTGTTATAAAGTCCATGTTGAAAACAAGGTAAGTTTGCGCATTCTTGAAATATAATAAGTTAACTTCAGTTCGTGTTCAGACATAATATCCCCTTATTACCTTGGCCCTAAGATTAGCTAAATTTGAAAGTTTGTGATTGACAGACATTGTTTTGGAGATCCTTGAGGACGGGGTGATTCAAATGCCGATACTGCATTAACATTTTTTGTATGGATAAGGCAACAACTATATGCCAATTTTTTAAAAGCATACATTAATAAGGAATATATACCTGTATTTGTATCTGCCATGGGATAAGTAGCCACCCTAGTAATCTTACTAGGAGCCAAGGAGATGTCTCCCAAATTTGTGGGGGCACCACCCTCACCCTCCTCCCCGTCGCTGAAATCCCCCATGTCATACATGTCACCTCCACCCCCTAGCTTTTTATCCTCCCCCTTGAAATTACCCCCACTCCAACCAACGTTATGGCGGTACAAAGACATTGCCTAAAAAATATATTTTTATAAAATTCTCAAATATTAAAATCTTTTAAAGTACCTACTGAATTTTAAAAAGAGGACTTTAATTCTATAAATAAAATCTTCATTGGAATAATGAGATTTTTTCTTTGTTGATACAACATACTAAACAAATGAGATGCTTTAAAACAATAAATATTGTCCTAATCAAAATCGATCAAAAAATAGTAAAAAAATTACATAGACTGATTTTTCATACCTTAGACTGAAGGCCAGCCCCGGGAGCCTTTTTACTTTTAAAGAAGGTCTTCTTTGCAGGCTTCTCCCCAGGTTTTACACCCTTCGACACTCGTTCCTCAATTGATGGGTCTTTGAAATCATCTAAAAGACAAAAAATATTTAAAGTTCATGGAATGAGTCTCAATCAGGGAGGGAGAGTACAATGTAGGTTAAAATAATCTTCAACCTTTTATTCAAATGGAGAACGAATTCCAACGAGATCTTAACAGACAAACAAACAAATACTACTTTATATAAAAGGATGGTCCGTTGTCCTTAAGAGTTGAGCCTGTTATGGCTCAAGGTATATTAATTTCTTTTCCAAATATTTAAGTTCAAGACGTATCACTGAAATTATATTTATACTAAAACATGAACAGTACGAACCTTCAGGGGGTGGCATAGTTTCTTGCGAAGAAGTAAAGTCCTCTTCCTTAGTTTTATCTGGGACAACTTTAGAAGCTTCTACACTTGGTTTAGAACTAGCAGTTGTTGTCTGATTGCCATTAGGTCCACTTGCACTTCCAGCCTTTGTTGTTACAATTGAAGTGTTGGTTGTACTAGATGTTGTTGTTGTAGTTGCTTCTCGGTTACGAGTAAATCTTGTTGGTCGTGGTGGGGATTTTACTAAAATAATGGATTTTTTTATAGAAAAAATATTATTTTGTTTAAAAATACATATCAAAAAAGGGTAATTTTATTTACAATATTTTTAATGAAAGGCAGGATGTTAAAAATGTACCAATAAACTAAAAGTCCAACATGTTTTAAAAATAAATTCCTAAATATGACATTTCTGTTAGATGTTTCTGTAATGTTAGGTAATAAATATATTTTAATAATCTAATTCAACAAATAAAAAAAGATAAACTAAAGGACAAACAAACCTCTTATTATTAACTAAACTACGGTAGGTAATAAAAATATATAATATATAATAGATGTTACTGTGGAACTTGAAGTTAATACCTGAAGCTAATATCTTAGAAACTTGGTTACTGGCCGACTTATCAGCCGCTGAGCTGCTTTTACTATCGCCGGCAGCCGCTATTTGTACAAAATGTTCAGAAACCGGAGGAACTCTTGGCGGCTCTTTTTCCGTAAAATCAGAAGCTAGCTTTGGTGGCGGCTCAGGCGCATTTGTAGCTGTTTTATTTCTACTCTTAAAGAATCGCTTCTTGTTATAGGTCTGAAAATAGACCAAAGATTATTTGTACCTATGCTATTTCTCTATTCTACACTTTTAAAAAGAAAAAAAATGCCATTAATACAGAGCAAAATAAGGAGAATCTTTATCGCAAAAAATGGTCAGACTTCAATTCCTTCATTTGATAAAATGGATTTTTATGATTTTTTTGCCCATTGTTTTTTTAAAAATCAATTTACCTGTGCTTGCTTGGGTTCTGGAATTGGAGGTGTCTGATCCACATTCAAATCAGGCAATTCTAAACTAAACTCGGGAGACGGAGATCTGGGAGGTGCGGACACTAACTTTGCCTTTGGTGGCTGCGCGGAGCCTAACTTGATACTGGTAGTTGGCGCGCTTTCTAATTTTACACTATTCACAGTTGGTGCGTTTTCTAATTTAACTTCTTTTCTATTTGGAGGATTTTCTGTTTTTGACAATAATTTACTTTCTGAGCTTGTTGATTTCGTCGGTTTGCTTGAAAAGGGTTCAGGTTTAACTAAACCTTCGTTGAGATCAAAATCAGCATCCAAATTCTCCTAAATTAAGGTTTCATGAATCATGATAGCCAATAATGTTAAATATGTCCACTTTAAGCATATTTTAAATTAACCCAATATCTTTTACTCTTAAACTCCATATTATCTACCATATCATATTTTTCTGATAATATTTCTCCCCTTCTAGTGACTTTATATTATTAAAACCTGGATAGAAACTCGTTCTCTATACTATAGCTATACAGGTCATTCAAAAAGGTCCTATTAGCAAAAATGTCAGAAGTTTAGAGACTTAATTTGAAGACTGAAGATATTTTAGAAGGAAAAATTAAAGGTATAAAATCAGCTCATTTTTGTCTCCAAGCAAGCTTTATTAATAAAAGTGGGGTTTTTTGAAGTAAAAAGATAATATTTGTTTTATCGTTGAGATGAAATGAATATGAAAATGTTAATATAAACTTTTTTTTAAAGGTATCATGTGCGGCTTTCCTTTTTAAAGCTAAAATTGGAAGATTCTATTTTCTTGGGTTCAGTCTTTATTGCTGCAGAAGCTACCGAGCTGCTCTTGGGTGCAACTACAGGAACTGCTTTACTCTTGAAAAACTTTCTTTTAGGAGGAACTGCCGGAGCTTCTATTGTTTCGGGAGCCTTTTGCGGTTCCTCAACAGCTATATTTGTCTTTACGGGTTCTGGAACAGGTTTAGCTGTTTCTAGTGAAGGCGGCTTAGCAGCTAATCCGCCACGTAGCCGCCGTTTTGTTGGTGGTGGAACACTAGTTTCTTCTAAATAAAATTAAATTTAGATCAATTTAGCTCTTTTGATGAAATAGTGAACATAGAGATTAAGACAAATGAGGAATATCCTAAGTTCTTACGATATTATTCAAAATATTAATGTATTACCTGAAGATGATTTAATTTTACTGCTTTCGCTTTTATCTTCCTTGTTAGGTTTATCACTAGAAGGATTGGTTTCAATATGAGCACTGGCCACCACTAGATTATTACCACCTGCTGCTGCTGCAGGGCGTCCACGCCGTTTGCCCAGGCCTGCAACTGGCTTAGACTCTTTCGTGTCGACATCACTTGCTGTTGATTTTGGCTGTATAACAGCCGGAGATCTGGAACGGGCTCCGCCGAATGGAGGTTTTGAACCCGAAACTTCATCACTTCCACTGGAAGCACTGACTCCAACTTTACTTTCACGTAGTGGCTTGGTTATTATTGGTTCATTTTCTAACAGCACAGCCTTTTCCGCACCACCACCACCACGTGACCTAGTTGGTTTCCCACCCAAGTCTGGATCAGCTGATTTAGCCGCGGGTTTGGCGCCAAAATTGTTGTGATCTGCTGATTTGACTTTTGTCAGCTGTTGTGTTGGTGGGTTAGCCTTGTCTTGTGGGTGACTGTTTGTGGTTTTATTTTCAGGTACACTTGTATTGTAGTTAATAGCTCTAGAAACTCTTGCAGCTGCCGGCTGATCCATTGAAGCTACTGCTTTTGCTTTTGATGATTGAGCCACTGTAGATGGAGCAGTTGCTTTCTTGAAAGCTGAAGAGGTGGATTGGTCTTGGCTGTAAGGATTACTTCTAGGTTACCAATTAGGTATTTTATTTTCATTATATAACAAACGTATGCTATTTTCATACCTATTATTTCAAAAAAATTAAAGAAAACCTGAAATTCTTTTAAAAACCTAAGGTAAGAACTTAAGGTAACAGGATGTCTGTATTGCTGTCCGTTTGTTCCAAAGGATCTTGTTAACCCCTGAACCGATATCAGGTTCTCCTTTACAGCGTAGATTCTCATAGGTCCAGGGAAAGTTTATAATTATTTTGGGGGAGGGTACCACCACCCAACCAAGAGAAAATTAAAAAAAAAACATAAATTGAAAGTGTACGTAGCCGCTAGTTTTTTAATAAAATAATAATGAAAACAAACATTCCTTTTATGAGCAAAACCATTAGAAACATCTGTTTTATCACTACCAGCCTCACTAAAGTGTGAAAAATCATCATTTGAATAAATATCATTTGTTAAAATCAGGTATATAATATATTTTTATTAAAGCAAAAAACTAGGGAAGAAAATTATTCATCTTTAATTCAAAAAGTAAATATTTATGTTAAATATTTTCGACTTAAATTTTTCAAAGTTTTATTGATCATATTTTTCCTTGTGGCTTCAGAACTTTGACTACAAACACTCAACAAATCATCGTCTTTTCTCACAACCTGAATAAACAATAATTCTACTCTAAACTAATTCAATAATCTTTACATATTCTATCTTGTTGATTAAAAATACAAAATTTTGCAGTCATACAATTGCGAAAAATGCAACTTAAAACCAATAAGTATTCAAAATAACTTATTTATACCTACCTATTCAAGTTAATTTTAGCGTTGTACGAATATCTAAATTCATACATTTAATTTTTTTAATTAAGTATAGGTATGTAACCTTCATAACCACAAAAAATATTTGGGGTGTTTATTTATTAAAAGGTAATAATTGAAAGATGTTTCTTGACCTATGTTTTGAAAGTAACTAGAGATAAACAACTCTAGGTAATGACTACTTAAAGTATTTTTTTCCCTCCCTATTATTATAAGGCCCCTACATACCCATTCAAATATAGAGCCACTAGATGCTATGGAAGGCGTAGTCGCTAGTATTATTACAAAAAAATTAAATAAGACTCATGTGTCATAAGAAGCAAAATCTCACCTTATATGTACTATCAGATTTGTCCGGGGATCTATTGACACTGATCTTCAACTTAATCCTCGGTCCTCCCCCATCTTCGTCCTGCTTCCGCCTCCGTCTGTCCTCCTTCTTGTCATTAGTTCTAGAGGCAGAGACGAGGGAGTCGAACATTTGATCCTTGGCTGACTTGGGTTGGGAGGGGACGGATTCCTTGTTCTCTTTTGATAATACATCCTCCACTTTCTTACTTTGGTTCCTAAATAAAAATAAAATAAACATAGACAATTATCTATGTATCATATTCATTAAGAGAAAATTATAGACATTTATTGCCATAAATGTTATATTTTTGTTAAATTTTCCCAAAAATTTATATCTAAGCGTAAGTACCTAGTTACAAAAAAATAAAATTCTTTAATAAAAATGCAGTTTAAAGCTAATAGAGATCATTGAATAGTATGTCTTACCTGCTTCTGGGTGGGGTTGTGGATGGATTACTGGATGGGGAAGGGTGGAGGGGAGACCTAGAAAGAAAGATAAGGTTACCTAACTTATTTACAAATATAACGCATAATTTAATACTTAAAAACATTAAACTATCATTAGTCAAATCTACATAAGCACCTTTGATTTAATTTAAATAAAATTATTGGTTTATTTACCAGTTTCTCAGGGTATAAAGTAAACTTATTGTAAATTATTATTGAGATCTTTAATAATATAGATTCTCTATTCTGTAATGTACATAATTTTTAGTAAATGCATTATCCCAAGTATGTCTATGGAGAGCATCATATATTACAATGACTTTGTTTGTCATATTCGGCAAGAGTAAGGTAATAAGGAGCTCTCATGGGATAGAGAGTCAAGTGTTTCGCCCCACTCCAAGACGATTTGGGGGGGGGGGGGGGGGGGGCACATGTAAACATACCAAACATAATTGACAAAAACAAAAGCCAACTAATCAAAATCATCAGTTTACAGTAAGGGCTCAGCGATTGGAAAATATATACAAAAAGATTAAACATTTTCAATGCCTCCTTCCTGAATTACATATTACCCAAAATGCAAGGCTTACCTTGAAGGGTGAAGTGGAGATCTTTCCAGGGGAGGTCGGACTACTGTACTGGCACTCCAGGCTGTACGCTCTTTTTTATCACCTAGATAGACAGATAGACAATACACAAATGGATACATATGGACAATGACATGCATACATAAATACTAAAATAGTTAGTGAAGCAGATAAATAGACAGATAGGAAGTAAAAATAAGTTCAATCCTTAAGTTATATTTAAAAAGTAGAATGATTTTTTTGTTTGTCCGTTAAGATCTTGGTGTCAACTGAACCGTTGGGTTCTTAATATTAGGGAAAACTAACATAGGTTCTGGAATATTTTTAGACTATTTTTTTATTTTTAAATCTAGATGTATGGGACGTAGCAACTAATTGATACCTTTGACAGATTGTTTGATTCTAACATCTTTATCTTTTCTAACTGGTTTCGTGGGCTTAGTCTCTTCTTTCTCCTTCACTGGCGCACTTTCAACCTGAGCAAAATAACAAGGATGATTATAATCATAAGATTAAGTACATTGAATTCTGTCATTTAATAAAATAGGATTATCATGTCCAAAATAATAAAACTTTTCTAATAAAATAAATAGGTACAGTAGGTAAATCCTTGTAATATAATAAAATATTTCTACTCGCACTTCATGGTTTTCTTTTATTCATACGAACACAACATAAGATGAACTAACGTCGTCAGGTTATTTATGTAAACTCAACATATATTATGTATGCATTGCATTCATTTTATCTATAAAATAGGTGGATATTAATGTTAAGTTTCAGTCCTGAGCATGTTTTAGGCTATTTGAATATGGGTTAGATCATATCCGTCTTGAGTTAGAAATTAAATAACTAGGTATAGAAACAGGGGTGTATATTCTACATGGGATCCCCGGCTAAGGGGGGGGGGGGGGGGGGGAATAAAAAATAATTGGTTGGAGGAAAAAAAAAGTAAAAATTAAGAAAACTGAAAACATTTTTTCCATTCCCCCCCCCCCCTCCTTGGTGAAAAAAACTAAAAAAATGTGTGGTAGGAGGGATAAAATAAATAAAATATAGAGTTCTTTAAATATTTTTCCATTTCCCCCCCTACTTGGTGAGAAAAATCTAGGGGGAATTGTAGCCGGGGGGAAAAAAAATCTTGTGTAGAATATACACCCCTGTATAGAAAATTTCAAAAAATGTAAGTACCTCTGTCGTATTTTCCGAATTTTCAGCTCTTGATTTGAAGAACTTGTTTGGTCTGTGCGCTGTAGCCGGCTTCTCACTTGTAGCCCTAAAATTTGACATAATAGCGTCAACGCATTTAACATCTAGGTACTCTATAGAAGAGGGAACAAACAATAGAATATAACCACCCTAGGACCAGTATGAACCTTCCCTTCAATCGAGAACTAAATTGTCTCAGTAGATTTTAAAATCTTAAGCTTCAGTAAGACAAAAAAAATCCTATTTTATATAATAGGATATAGGCTAGAGGGTTGTCGAGAAGGTGATCAGTTCAGATCTCGGCTCAACACCGCGTCATAGCTAAATATGTTAACATTGGTTTCTACTGCTGCTATGTCAGATGCACGACACACTATGGGCAAAAAATAGCGATTTTTGTCATTTTTTTCCTGTTATACTTAAGTGGATGAAATATGCACTATTTGTTAGCACATTTCTTCTAGAATGATTCAAACATTTTTAAAAGCTTAAAAATATTTTATTTATATAAAAAAATCAATTTTATTTAATTCTTAAGTTTTGACCATTGACGACGATATTTCCAATTCCATACTTGCCTATGGGTCTGGGGGAAAATTAACAGCTTCAAATATTTCTAGCAGACAAACTTTGTAACAGACAGAATAAGAAACAGGGGATTATATAAGAAAATTTGGGATGAAACTTGACTCGTAAAGTTTCTCAAGTTTGGATTATTTATTCATACTTAAAAGGTGTTAATTCATAAATTGAGCCGCTAATTTCTGAATAATGGGCGGGTTTTATTGGGGGGGGGGGGGAGGGGGGGAGTTCTTTAATTAAGATGTGTAATAAAATATTAAAGGCGGCAATTTAAACAGTAATGACAGAAGGGACAAAAGGATGCATTAAACCTATCAGAAATACAGATTAAATTTATTAGGGTATAAGTCATTTTCATTAAACTCAATAGCATATCAATAAAAAAGTTTTTTTTTCAAAGGGCCTTTAATAAATCAACATAAAAATAAACATTACAAAATAGTTATGGCATTGCTAAACTTTCCTAATTGTATTTGCTACAGGAATCATCATGCTTAGTTTTAAATGGATAGGACAATTCTAATTTCTAAAGGCCTAAATTAGTTCTAGGAGCTATCCATTACACACGGACGGGGCCTATATGTAGAAAAACTTCGAAATAAAAAAAAAACATTATTTGAATCCATGAATAAAGATAGTCTATATTAACCCTTTTAACCCTTCCCCTTCCTTAGGACTAATCCTTTAATTGAGGAGTTTTAAATTCCAGTTTAGACCTATAATAAACTCTTATACTACGGTTAACATTATCTAGGAAACTTCGGTGTTCTTGCAAAACAGCATTTTGTAATTTATCATAGATAGGGTAGAAATCTTAAGTAATCACCAAAAGTAACATAAAAACAACATTAATCATATGTTTCACAATCAAACTCATTTTACATTTTATATATTTATGTTTTATATATGTTATAGGAAAAGAAAATTGATTATTCACAATATTATGTCGTTTAATTTTATTTAAACAATTGCTGTTTTTAAAACTTTGTCACCTTTATTTCAAAATTATCAGTATATGTCAATGTGTAAGCAAAAAAATGGGAATTGAACTTAATAAAGATTAATGATTTTATTTCCTCATCCTTTGTTGTAAAATGATATAAAGGAATTTATGACCACTCCAGGAGATTAAGAAAGGAAACTAAATAAAGGATGTAGAATTAAGGAAGTAATAATGGCGTTCAATCCAATCTGCAAAAAAATCAATAATACCCAAAGTTTGAAAGCGATAGTATGGTTTATTGGCAATAAAGGTAAAAAATCTTTGCTTTGCTTATAATTCTGGTCACAATAAAATAACCAGTAAGATTACTCTGTTCCAATAATCATCCCAAAAGTGTACACTTTTAATAATAGTAAAAATACTTAATTCAACAAATACAAGTTTGTATAAGTATTATTATGTATCTACTATATGTATTTGCTCTAAAATAATAATTCAACAATACTTACCGAAGTACCTATTCGTGTTTAAAGCAAAAATGTCTATTTTTGGCTTTATCATATAATGCAAAAATATTCGTCTTTTTTTTTAGGAAACATATTATAAATGCAAATTTTTTAAGTTATATTTTAAGCACATACTCTCAAGTATTTCCCCCCCTTCCCTAATAGTATGAGTATTGGTATTCCAAATCCTTATCAAGCTTACATTATATTCCCTCTGAAACATATGTTGACGGTCATATGAATATGCATACATATATATGTATATATATATATTTATGTATTACATAGATGTTACGACATACATCGTCTTACTTTTATTTTTCTTACGAAATATATAATTTTAATGAGTATTTTTAGGCACTAATAACTCTGTTAGTCGGCAAAACCGAGCAAATTGCCTTAAGTAAAGTTAAATCCCCATAATCTAAGCTACAAAATGGTGTCAAAATTTTTTTGAGAAAATGTGAGAAAAAAAGTTAATGTTTTTGGTTTGCCCATAGTGCGACATAAATAGTTAGAGAATGGGGAATGAGTTGGTTAAAAGCAGAGTTAGAATTTCCAGACAAAGGTCGCGCATTCAATAAAAGGGTTGGTTGTCAAGAGGGCCATACCAGGCCAATTGGTACATCTTTATTATTGTATTATAAAAAGTCATTAAATAATAACTTTAAGTTAATAATAAGTTTCTACGCATATTATAAGATTATAAAAAATGCAATTTTAATTTTAATTTAAGACATTAAATACATTTTTTTTTATTTGTAGGTGTTAATTTTTAAAACTTAAATCTAAATTTTCAACAATAAAATTTGCTTACCTGACCGAAGTGAAGCTGGTAGCCCCCCACTTTCCGACAATTCCTGCCGACTTGGCAGCCACTGGCTTATTACATTGTTCCTGCATCATCCTAAAATTTAAATATCACAATTTATTGCTCAAGTCTACCTATTAATTTTTTATTGGAGCCACTAAACGCCAACTTCAAACCTCTTCAAAGATATGGCAAATATCATAATAGAATTAATAATCCAATTTATAGATAAAAATATTGGTGGAAAAGTTTGGACACTATGTTTTGTGCAACTCGATCAAGATTTGATACAAGTCCCCAAAGATTTTAAGTCAACAAATAAAAGAATGTGATTTTAAAATTTTGGACAGTTAAATGTTCCTTTCCTATCTGATGACAAATATAGTCGAATAACAATAAATTAACATATCTGATGATAATCATATTTTATGGATTGTTTATTGCAGGGATAGGAGTATGGACGATAGATTGACCCAAAATTATAAAAACAAAATTCAGCATTTGTTAGATTGCAAGTAAGGAAAGTAAAAATTGAGAAAATGTTATTTTCAATAAGATAAATATTTAAATGTTTCGGGGGTGGACTCATTTATCTGCCGTTGTCCTCTCCCTCCCTCCCTCTCTGGGTCATACAAATGAAATCCTAAGAAATCGCGGACTAACCTGTCAAAAGGATTCGAGGATTTGCTCCCCTTTTTGCCTCTGAACGCCATGGTGTGTTCTTACACACAGGCTGACAGCGGTCAAGTAAGAAGGGTAAAGCTGGGAAGAAAAAAATTACAACTTGATATTGCTATCTCGTCACATTATTAAAAACATCTGAAAAATTATAGATTATAAAACGATTTGGCATATGTTAAATAGTAACGTAGCAAAATAAAAAACAGCAATCACAGAACATGCCAAAAAAAATTAAGAATATTTTTAGGAAAGACAAATAAAGTGAAATATAGAGAGGCTACTCTTATAAGACGATCACTTTAGTCTGGCACAAAATATTCAATAAAAAGCGTTTTAATTAAGTGTTCAGTTCAATTTCATATACATATATAATGTATCACATTAGGTCATTATTTCAATCGCCTCCCCTTTGCTTCACTTTTATCATTTGCTATTGTTTTTTTGAGAAAAGGAAAAACTATGCAAATGTGATATTATGCTGAAATGAATTTTCATTTTGAATACAGTTACTTGGTACAATAATTTAAAATCAAACAATCACAGGAATTTTTAGTTCATAGTGCTTTTAAAGATTAGGTATATAAAAATTTCCTCTCAGAATAGAAAAAAATAGCTAAAGTTTTAAAAATAAGTCTTAAATAAATATACTTTAATAAGCTATCACAACTTTAAATGTTTGCTTACCCGATTAATAACAAGCATTCAAATCCGCCTTAAATATAGTTGAGAATGAAAAGTTTGAACGTTAATATAAACAAAATTTTCTTCTACCTCCTTTCATACCTATAGGTTTCAGTCTATCTAAATACCGACAAAAAATCCATTGTTTGATTGGCCCCAACACTTGTGTTAGCTTGCTGTTGAATATTATGTTGTTGTTCCACCTCCTGTTGTTGTTGTGGCGTATAAATTCTTCTCAGTGTCCCCTCCATTCCATCAAAACTCTGGTTGTTTTCTTTAGATCCTTGAAACCTATGCAATAACATACAAGTACAATAGCATCCAAAAGATGAACAATTGGGTATAGTCCCTTTCGTGGCAACGCCTCATAAGGGGCGTTTCGTTGTATTTTCACATTAGTCTTTATAGGTTATTTTAAGTTATGTAAGGCTAAGTTGGGTTATGTGATCGCCCCACAGAGTTAGGGTAAAAAATACGAAAATACGGCGAAACGCCCCTTAAGAGGCGTTGCAACGAAAGGGATTATACCCGAACAATTGCGCTCTCCAATCTACCTTCTCTCTATTTTAGGATAAGATGATTTTTTATTGTTGACGACAGCAAGAGGGATGTGTTAATTGAAGATATATAAGAATAATAATAGGAAGAATACTGGCTATGAAGTCAAATAGGTTTCATTTCTGTGATGTTATACAGCTGTCTAATTCTATGTCAATGTGCTATCCAGTACAATTTTTTGATTGATTAATTAGCCATTGTTTCTTAGGGTTTGGACCAAAGTAGTCATGGAGTAGGCTGAGACACTTTTGTATAGCTACTACAATACTAATGGTTGGATGTGTTTCAAGAGTTGATCAAACTTGCAATGCCCCAAGAAAGGTGAGCACCATTCTTTACGTGGTGGCAGCGGTGGGATTCGAACCCACGCCCTTTTCATTAAAATCAAGGTGATTTTCTGCACGACAACCTACATAAAATAGAATTGTACCTGTAAAAGTCTACGCAGTATTTTACATTTGATTCTTGAATGCTTGTTAGTTGTTGTTTAAATTCTATGGGCGCTTCCAGCCAGATTTTAAAGTCTCGACCTTCTATCAAAACCATTAATACCTAGAAATACATCGCTGTTTAATTTCCTGGATATAGAAAGAAAAAGAAGTAGCGGATTTCGTCGTATTTTCACAGTAGCTTTTGATAGGTTACTTTAGGTTAGGTTAATGTCAATGATTGACCCGCAGGGGCTATAAATAAGAGGAAAACTACTGTGAAAATACGACAAAACCAGCAATTTAGTTTTCTTTCCATGATCCAATTCCCCTTATATTTTAATATGATGTATTTAATGTATTATTTATTGCATATCACTACTTACTAAAGATATAGCTCCGCTTCCTAACAATAATATCTTACTTGTTGTTGAACAATCATTGTATCAACTGCTTCTCTGTTCTTTTCCAGACTTAGGAAACAATATCTTGCTGTAGCAGTGCTTGTTGAGTGAACATCTGACAACATTTTATTCGATTTTTAACATGTTATGTACAGAACAAACCAATATTATGGTTATTTCCTTATTAGTGAACAGTGAACACCGACTTTTCCCCAGTGTTGTGGATCCGGATCCGCATTTTTTGAGTCCAAGGATCCGGATTCTGGGGTCTAAATTTATGGAAAAATCTACCTAAATTTTTATAAAATAGTCAATTACAAAGACATTCTCGTGATGAGAGCCAATCTTTAAGGTTTGGGTTCAGACTTAAAAATTAAAAGAATTTTTTACTTCGAGATTAAAGAATAAATATTTTTTTAAAAATTTGGTGATTTTATTTTTAATGTCAAGGATCCGGATCCGCACAGACCAAATTTGGAGGGTCCGGATCCGGATACAATCAATGCGGATCCGCAACACTGCCTTTTCCTCTTTATTTTTTTTTTGAGAAAATACTTTTAAGTAACCCCTAGAGTGCTTTCAGTCTATGTGGTACAAACCATGCAGGGCTCTTGTAACCTTTACTTAGCATAACCTAAAAAAAAGCATCAAATTTACGTTTTTATTTGGGACCAATAAGTAAATTTTACATTCAACAAAATTAAAAAACAGAATACTGAATTATTTCTGAATTTCAACTAAAATGAATAATTTCCTAGAGGATGTCTGGTAGCATTAAAAATACAAGGTTCATCTTCCAATAATAATGGTTTATCTTGGACTGAAGGATTTTCTTGGTTTTCATCCATTTCTTGTGTATGTCGCACTGCTATAAAAAATTTCTAAATTATCAAGGGTACAGGGATGTATATTCTACACAAATTTTTTTTTAACGGCTGTAAAATATTTCATTTTCCCCCCAAGGAGGTGGAAAACATTTTAAAATGTTTGAGAACTCTTTAGTTTATTCATTTATTTCCCCCTCCAAATTGATTTCATACCTGATTCTTCAATCAAATCTATGCTTCCATTAAAGTTTAATGTATATTCTCTTATTATCAAAGGCCGTCCTGATAACATCACTCTTGCACCGGTAAGATATGGCAAACCTTAAAAAACAATATTTTATTTACTACGCTTTTACAATAAGGGTTTTTTTTTTTAATGCAACCATCTCGTAATCAATGATTAAATGGCACTTGGAATTCGAATTTCGATCTTAAATTTTTCATGAGTAATCCTTGGTAGGTCTATTTTCCCTAAATCGAACAAAAAGTTGGAAAAGTAACGGCGGGCGGCTCAGCCGTTTAGCCGTTTTTGGCTTATTTTCAGGGCAAATTCATCATTAATTACGTAGGAATCAACTTTTTAAAACATATTTTTGGTTTAATTCATGTTAAATGATAGCAATAACCATTTTTTTATTTCTAGTACTAACAGCTAACGGCTATAACCGTTTGATAAGGTTTTTGAGCCACAAAATGTATTATGTGGAAATAGGTTTCGTGACTAATTTGCTTTTAAGATATCCCAAAAATGACAAAACGGCTGAGCCGCCAGCCTTTAGCCGTTACTTTTCCAACTTTTTGTTCGATTTAGGGAAAATAGACCTACCAAGGATTATTCATGCAAAATTTCAGATCGAAATTCGAATTCTAAGTGCCATTTAATCATTGATTACGAGATGGTTGCATTAAAAAAACCCCCCTTAAAAGAAGAACTCTTCATTTTAAAATAAAATATAAGGATAATTCAGTATTTTATGATTTAATTCAATAGACTAATATTTTACATTCTTTCATTTACCCTGTTACTTTATTATAAGGCTAGCTTAAGTTATGCCAGAAAATCCTAACTATACGTTTTGATATAGAAATATGTATTTACCTTGTAAGAATTCAATAACTTCAAGATGGTAGTTCAAAGAAAACATGGTTTTTATTTGTCGCAATGGTATACTAACAATTTTAACACATCTTATAAAAGAGTTTTACAAAGATGTTAATTTTTTGGCACAATAATGCCTAAAACCCCAAAATAATAGATTCCTGCTTTAGATACTACCCAAATGATTTAATATATAATAGATTTACTTAGATGCAGGGATAATGGATAGGACATTTAAAACAATTTGACCCTTTTACAAATCTTATGTCCTATAAAAGTTTAATAAAGTAAAATAACGTTCTCCCTCTCTCCCTTGCTGATATTTAAATGGTATTTATTTAAAGATAAGTCATCAATTAATAAATGTTCGACATAAGACGTGCCTGCCTATTGCCTCCCATTGTACATTCATCCAGAATTTCTGCCCACGCAGAATCTTCAGAATTCCAGGAGTTGCGAAACTCCTCTATGATTAGATTATTCTTCTTTATAACATTTATAACTGGCTGTAGCTCTTTAGACTTTTGTTGTTCTTGTTCTTCAATAATAGAGGTTTGTAGAAATCGGCTGGAAAAAGCTGAATCTCCAACAAATACCTGAAAAAAATTATTCAAAATGAATTAAAAAGACAAATGATTTCCCTTGCCTTCTTGACCCCTTCCCTCTATTATTGAAATAAAATAAATATTAGGAAAGGGGGTGTAAATTTTCGTTTGTTGGTTACTTTAGATTATACTAGCGGCTACGCCCCTAGAGGCATCTAGAGGCACTTGAGGAGGGGGGAGTCGAATTTGATAACCCAATTTCTTATTTTAGATTTTAAAAGAAAAAGTAAAAATTTTAGTTAAAAGTGGAAGAAAAATAGTTATAAACCTTCCCGGGACCGATGAGAAGCTACCCTGTTAAGGAGAACCCGTTTGGTTCAGCGGTTAGCGAGATCCTTCGGTACAGACACACAAACAGACAAAAAGACATCCTGTTACTTTATTATAAGGATTGAGTATTAGAGGCAGTTGGTATATACTTATATAGACTAGCAGGGTTAGGAACCCGCCCTCCTATTTTAA
The DNA here is from genome assembly GCF_053477335.1 of Acartia tonsa. Classification (NCBI taxonomy): domain Eukaryota; kingdom Metazoa; phylum Arthropoda; class Copepoda; order Calanoida; family Acartiidae; genus Acartia; species Acartia tonsa. The sequence continues at coordinate 28,681,375 of NC_137270.1, forward strand.
TTCATTTTGAAAATAGGGAAAGGGGGAGGGTCAATGCTCGATAGTTACTTTGAGGGAAAGCCAAAAAGGTATTATCAAAATGTGAATTATCCAAAGATTATTTCCCTGCTAAAGGTACCTAGGTAATTAGTTAGATAAAGGGATAGACAAGAAATAATTCAAATATTATACCTGAGTTTCGTTTGATGACTCTAAATGTGAGAAATTATTCTCAGAATAAACGACTAGGAGATTTGTAATTACTGCCGGCACCTATTTATTTTATTTTATCATTCTTTTCATACTTGGAAGTTTATTTTAATATGGATTTCCTTTACTTAATAGATGCGCGTTCTTAATTTTAACTGGACAATATTTACTTTATTCTTTATTTAATCACACTTAAAGGCTAACATTACTAACTAAGCAAAGAGGACTATCCACGAACAATAGCACGTGATCCTAAGTACCTTCCAGCATTGATCCTGAGTATTTTCTTTCAGAATATAATAGGTCACCATATATTATTAATATATTGACGAGAAAATTTATGTTTCACCACTTCAAGTTGAAGAAAAGTAAAAAAATGTCCACCATTTTTAGTTAAAATTATATCAAACGTTTTGTTAAGTTATTTGTCAAATGATAAAAATTAAAAAAAGTTAAAAGCACATTTACTATATCTCATATGTATATTTAAATTAATGCTAATATGGATTAATTTACAATCTATATAACACGAGTATTCGCATATGTATCATCAAATATCCATTTTATTAAAAGAATTAGCTTCATAAAAGTTTTCAAAATCAATTAGAATACCTATAAAAATATGGTGAAACATAAATTTTCTCGTCAATATATAATAATATATGGTGACCTATTATATTCTGAAAGAAAATACTTAGGGTCAATGCTGGAAGGTACTTAGAATCATGTGCTCTCGTTCGTGGATAGTCCTCTTTAGGTTAGAAAAGCAGCTCTGAAAACTGATTTAAATGGAAAAGTTTACAGCAAAAACATAGCCATCTAATGATTCTAACTCATCTCTATACGTGAAGAGTACGTTGTAGTTAAAACAAATACGAAGTATCTATTATTAATAAAATCCCTGAGGTAGCAAAGTTTGAATGTTTTCATATTTTTCTACGTCCACATACAATTTTATCCAGGCAAAATTTTCTTTCTGGACGTTGAAGGTCTTTATTAACAAGAAATCTCTATTGTGGTTACATGAAACATTGTGCCATATTTAAAATCCTAAAACCATTACTTTGGTTAAGTTCATTAATTTTTGATTGAATAATTCTAAACTAGAAGTGTCCAGCCTTTTCAAGCACTAAGTATTTTTAATCTATTCTACAGAAAGTGTAATTTTGTTTATCGTCATTGAGGATGTATATCAAATATATTGTATTATCCCTGGGTCTAATCTAAACTAAGGACTTGCGACTAATCAACCAATGAATCAAAGAAAGGTGACAGTAGCATAAAAATCCACGAATATTAAATCAGAAAAATCCATCAATATTGGGTTAAAAAAAAGAAAAAAAAGACCATTCCCTGATCATCATAATGTTGGCTACTCTCCCTGTTCCTAATACAGGTATGGTCCACCAACTTTATCCATACCCGGATCCAGAATTGGCCGGTCAGACTGTTCGAGTTAGGTTCTGTACAAGATTCTCGCTCCCACCTTCCGTGATGGACAACTAAACCTGAAAAAAAAATTTAAGCTATTAAAAAAGTTATTAGGTAACATTCCATATGATATAGAGAAATAAAATATAATGATAAGTATGTTTTACCGCCTATGTCCGCTACGTACTGCACCTGAGCGCATGGCAGGGCATTTATCCGCTTATTAATCATTATTATCAATTATTATTCATTATGTAATTATGATTTAATTCTTTAAATCATTATTGTAGTCAATTTAATATAATGATTAGATGGAAAATAAATAATAAACCATCACTTATAACTGCAAACATTGTGATAATGTATCTAATAAACCAAATCGTAATAACTATTTAATATTATCTGTTTTTACATTGTCAATATATTATATATATATTATTTATTGTCCTGATGGAGGATAATTGTTCAAGATCAGGGGTTTGTCGGATCTTACGGTAAATAAATTTGAATTGAATTGAATTGAATTGAATTGAATTCTGTTGCATTAATTTCTTTTGTTACTTTTAGTAGTAGGTCTTTCCACATTGCATTCTTCAATATGTACATGGTTTTTTTTGTCAGCCTTTTGTAAGAATGTATGTCTGAAATTCATGTTAAAACTACCCTAATCTTGTTAGTCCTTACATATTTTCCTTCTAGATGTTTAATAAATTGTTCAATAATTCGATATTTGCTAATTATGGATTTTTTATCCTAGTTGTAAATATGTTTTTCTAAAAGTTACTAACCTATAATGTCAACTATTCTGCCTGAGGGTACTTTGTTTTGAGTCAAGTCTCCTATCGTATAGAAATTCCATACCGGGGGAGGAAGGCCAACATTCACTGCGTGGTCAAGCACAAACACGTCCTTGTTATTAGGATAACATTAAAAAAATATATTTAGAAAGATATTGAACCTTGGATTTTTTTAAAATCAGAATACTTTGTAACACTTTTATCATTAAAAGAATTATCTGATCGAATTGAAACTTACGATATTTGTTGAAATGGTTATTATATACAAATTACATGAACCAACCAGTTTTTTTAAGTATAGGATAATGTCAGTGGTATAATTTGTGTTCAATTGTCCTATCCCTAAAGGAAAATATGATTTTGTTGAATTTAAAGAGAAAATATTATTTTCTTTAATTAACATTTGAATGTTACCACACACCTTGAGATCTGAAATGTTGAGCTTAAGTTCCACCCTAACCCTTGGCACAGAGAGTCGAACCTTAGGCTCCAGCAAATATTTGTCGTTTCCACCAACTTTGAAATTGTATCTGAAACCAAACAAAAATGAAATATCAAACTTTTTAGCTTTACCCACGAAAAAAGTAGAAATAGAATTTTAGATGAACTCTATCTTATTTTTGGAAGAACAGGTTCTTCATAAATAAGTAAATCATGGGTGGGGGAATAATAATCATTAAATCAGTTTCAAAACCTTAAGAGATAATATAATGACAGTAAAATCAAAATCAACTTAAGGAAGATTCATTTCGTTAATTGTTCTATTAACGTATTTTTACAAATACTAAAGGGGTAGTTTCACGAAATGCATTTGAACTTCATTTAGTGAACCGCATATTTTTTCATGGTTAATTGGTTAAACTACATTTATATGGAATATATTTGATAGAATTTCAATTTTCTACCACGTAGTTTTTAAAATATCAAGACTTGAAAATCGTCTTTTTAAATTGCATATATCACAAAAAGACGATTTTCATGTCTTTATATTTTCAAAACTACGTGGTAGAAAACTGAAATTCTTTAAAATATATGCCGTATAAATATAGTTTAACCCATTACCTAGCAAAAAATATGCGGTTCACTAAATTAAGTTCAAATGCATTTCGTGAAACTACCCCTTTAAAGAAAAAATAGCTAACGAGTATTCGTTACAAAGTCGTCAAATTGATGATATTAAAACCTACCTTCCCGCTAGTAAGATTTGATCTCCTTCGCTGATATTGTTGAAAGATAAAACTGCCTCGTCCCAAATTATCAGTTTACACATTCCTAAATTGGGGATAAAAATTTTATTATGTAGAAACATGTTTAAAATGGACATAGTTTCTGGTAATGAACAAACATATCATATAGATAATGCAAATATTACTCATATGTGGACTTTTAAGATGCTTTTAATTCACTATGTGAATGAGAAGAAAATTTTGGGGAAAATTGCTTAACTAAAACAAGGATGACACTATCCATAAAAACTAGGGATGGCAATCCGTCAATTTTTTGGACCGGATTCGGATTCTTGCAAGAATCCATCCAAAAAAAGGCGGATTCCTGCGGATTCAGGATTCTTATTTTTGGCGGATTCCAGATTCTAGCAATATTTTAAAAGGCTTTTTTTTAATTCCAAAATTTAAGTGCTACATATGTACTAAAAATTAATGTTCTTGGTGTTCTCTATAATTCACTTCCGAGAATCCGAATCCGCTATTAAAAACAAAATTGGCTAAAAATTGAGCGGATTCCGGATTCGGATTGCCAACCCTAATAAAAACAAAGCTCAAAGTCAAAAGAATAAAATTCAACCTGTAGAATCAGCAACCAATAGTGTAGTTAAGCCAATAACTGGTTTTCTCCCATCCTCTTGTCTTACTATCATTCTATCTTTGGACTTCATTACAATTCTTAAGCACAAGGGGGGCTTAGAACTATTCAAAGATATCTGGCTTACACCATGGCTTTCTAAAAAAAAATATTTTTTTTGAGTTGTTAAAAAAATATGATAAAAATTACCTTTATTTTAAGCGCTTAATTTTTTAAAAAAGAGTAAGGGAAATGCCATGGCCCCTAAACCGAGGAACCTCATTAAAATGCAAAGCACTCTAAACAAAGGATATAATATCAAAGGGTTAGCTGTCTATAATCATACAATTTAATTATGCAAAAAAAAATTTGGGGAAATAAAGTACTACCATATTGTTTTTTCGTTCTCTAGATGTAATAATTTTCTTTTCTTTGTATCTTTTTACATCTATGCAAATTAAAATTTCCACTGAGACGAAAGCAATACCTATTTAATATAATACCTAACCTATGTGTCTGAGGTTGAACTGTGTAGGATCATAGGCCCGTTGGACATGACTGGGAACACTTCGAAGTGAGTTAAACCGTTGCAAATGAACCTGGTAAAAAAAGTGGACAATATTGATTTTTTGCAAGCTAAGCTTATCTAAAATTAGGGTCGGTACGGCCATAGCATAAATATGAATGTTTTTAAGTCATGTTAGTACATGTTCTTAGGAATAAATCAGATATATTTGACATATTTTATCATTTTTAATGTCTTTATGTACAATTACTTTATTTATTATTATTGCCTGATTGCCTGAGGAGGTTCGTCGATTCCAGCATAAGTCCAGTTACAAAGTTCAGAACCTGTTGGATTCCCATTTGGACACGATTCTGATAAATATCCTAAAAATCGTAATGTTTTAAAGTTATGCTGTTAAGAAAACTTTGATTTTTTTATGAAAGCAAGCTCATTTTTAAGTTCAACATGTTGTAATGTCAATCCTAAATCGTCATGTTCAATTGGTGGGGGGGGAAAAAACATTTAACAGTCGCATATATTATAAAGACTCATATTAATAACATCCATATGACTAATTTAAAGTTAAAATACCCTTTGACAGTCATAATCAATGGCAAAATTAAGGGTAAGCTCATACAAACTCATAATGGTATCTTAACAATTAAAGAATTTTAGTAGGTAAATCAACTAACCTTGCAATGGTGGCAAATGAGAGGAGAATATTTTATCCACGTTTGCAGGATCTGGATGGTATATCCAGTCATGGAGGTACAGGTATGACAGGGTTGAGTGAGTTTCAGCCAAACTCTAAAATATTTATATTTTTAGGTAAAGCATCTAAAAAGAAAAAATATTAATAAATAGTCAATAAAGATAAAGAAAGAAGGCTGTTTTTTTTATTGTTTATTGACGTAATTTAAAACTTTTAAATATAACGTTGTATTCTGTGAGTGATTTATTGACTATGATGCATGCATGCCTAAAATCTATAAAACATCGGATTGATCGTTCAATATCTAAATATGATAATTAGAGATATGCTGCTGTGAACTATTATGACAGAGAAAACTTCTTAATAAAAGAGATTATATAATTAGAATTTGTTAAGTGTTGCAAGCATTGCAACTCTTTAATTACCTGGATTTTTTGTCTAAAAACTTGGGTGGCAATGATAACTGTGTCAATCAACAATTTTCCCAGTCTTATGGATTCTTTTACAGGGTTTACAAGGATTCTTAATCTGTAAATAAGCTTATTATTCAAATTTGGTTCAAGTAAAGCTGCTAGATACTCTATATTTGTGAGTAAATATGTTTGCCTATACACTATCACTAGAAAATAAGGTTTACTAAACTGTTATGCAAATTGGACATTTGATTTTAAGTACGTAGGTACCTAGTGAAGATAGAGAATAATTTCAAAGTATTTTTTTAGTACAAAAAGCATTTTTATAAACATAATAAATTTAAATATCTCTTCTTATATGGCTTAAAAAAATTCTAGAATATTTCGGTATATGGAAAAATTTGAATAAGCTTTCCTTCGACCAGAAGATGTATAGACAATGATATCATTTAAAACAATTATCTTGTGTTTAATTCCTTTACGTTGCAGTTTCGAGTTCCATAGCCTATAAAAATAAACAATATATCAGATAAACAAAATACCTATATCATTCAGTAGATGTAACTCTTAATGAAGCTTCACCAAAAGTAAAGCTTGTACAAAATAAAATAGCATTGTATACATATCTTCTATTATTTACAGGTTACTTCTACGGCAGCGTGTTTGTGTCAATAAGGTCGTGGAAACGATCTCTAGCTTACTAAAGGAAAACATTTCAATTTCATCGAGTATCTTTAATACTAAATATTCCTACTCATAACTCACCTATAGTTTGAAGGGCTGGCCAAATAAGACTTTATTTCAGCAACTCTCATGGTAATCCTAAAAATATAAAACCATAATTATCTAGTTATATACTATAACTAATAAACATACTTTTAGTAGGTAAGGGAGACATACACATGGGTGTATATTCTGAACAATATTCCTTTTTTCTCCAGCAGCAAAATATTTCATTTGTTCTCCCCCCCCCCCCCCAGATTTTTTTATAACTCTATTGTTTCATTTTATTCTCCTTCCATATAGTTTTTATTCCCCCCCGTCCCAACTTTAGCAAGGGATCCCATGCAGAATGTACACCCTTGGATATATATAAGCATAAAATCTTATATAAAAGTATTAAGAATAGAAAAACAGGGAGAGCTCAAGCAATTTAGTAGAAAGTTAACAATAACAAATAATCTTTATAATGTTAACATCAAATTCAAGATTCTTGTTCATTACAAAAGTCGAGAATAATATATTTAATATAATATTTTCAACATATTATAGATAAGATAGTCTGGGTGTTTTGACTGACTTAAGTTATTTCACCTTGTTTCAGTAGGTCCATCCAATTCAAGTGAGCTCCATAATTCATCAATTTCTCTTTCACTTTCTTCCATTTTGATATTATTAAATATATTCTTCTTTCCGTTAACTATAATTTATCTGACAGCATAGCAGTCTGAACAATAAGATGTTAAGAATTCTAAGAATACAAGATGTAACAAGGTATACTATAATATGATATACTAGCAGCTACGCCCCTAGAGGCCTCTAGGGGCCCGTAATCTGTTTACTTTTCAGTCAATGTGTTTATCTTTAGCCTATTCTCTTGGAAGGGTGGTGATACCCTTCCCCAAAATAGCTAAAAAACCTTGCCAGGACCTAAAATACACTGTAAAGGAGAACCATATCAGCATAGCGGTAAGCGAGATCCTTCGGTACTAACATACATTATGTTAATACTTTATTTAATAGCTAACAAGGTATAATTTGAATACAATACTAACATCTAAAGCTTTAATTCGTATACACATTGTATTAGATAAAAAAAATAACAGAATATCACAAAACTTTTTTTTACAATATTTACATGTCTTTTATACATACGTAGAGCATTACCGATCGACAGACTGTCGGGCAAAGTAAAGTATAGTAAAAGTTGTAATATGAATATGCTTCATTGATAAGGAGTATTTTCACACAAAAAAAAATAGCCGACTATCAATAATAACAGCCGAGAAAATCAATTTACCCTTAAATTGTACCAACGGACATACAAAATGAACAATAGAATAGCATCGCTGCAAAAAATTTCTTAAATAAATTGTCAACATAAACAATTTGTTTTGCTGCTGAAAGTTAAGGTTGGGTGATGAAGCTGGTTTCACATCATGGCTCTCATATCATAAATTTACATGGATGCTTTCTCAGGCGGAAATGGTCAAATGTAGTACAACATATCTCAATAAATTTATTATGTATTTAAAAATCACAATTAAACTTTTTTTTTGAACAGATATTACAATATGAATATAATTATTGGTTTTGACTTATTTGAGGTATATACATACAACACATTTTGTTTCAAAGCATTACAATAATAATAACAAGTTGACATCCCTAAATTAAATCCCTTTGGTTCTGATACGCGGCATTTTGTTCGGACAAATTCTTTACAAACTATTTTTCCCTTTCATTGTTTTTCTTCTTTATTTTTTTACTGTATCTCAATACTTTGAAAATAAAATAAAAGAATATAAATTATTTTTAGAAAGTTAGGAGACATAATAATTTACTATTTTTCTTTAGTTTTTAGATTTACACTTGTTCAAAATGTTATTACTTGGTAATGACTAATGCCCTTTATCAGGAAAGAAATTAACAGAAACACTTTGAAATAGCCCTAAACCTGCATTAGACCAATTTTTGATCTTCAGATAAGTAAAAGAATAAATAGAGCAAAGATATCTTATAACTTCTTATTCATCCTAAAGGGAAAAAATGACAAGAAAAAATATCAGGGCTTTTATTAAAAAAGGTAAAAAAAGTAAATCTATATTTTTGATTATGATGAACAGCTTCTAATAATACATAAATCCAGTTTCATTCTGAATCATAAACATTTTAGGGAAGCACTTTTATTTATTTAATATTATTATTTTTATCTTCAAAAAAGTCATATACTGTGAATAATAAACCTTATATTGACAATTAGTGTTTAAAATTTGTTTATAAAAGTATGTATTTCAATTCTAAATCATATATGTTAAAATAGAAAATTATATAGGTTTTGGTATAAAAACAGCTTCAAAATAACCAAACCTAGGGTATAATACCAATTATATTTAGTTTAATTATTATTTTTATGCTCTAATGATTGTAAGTGATTAAAAGTAAGCAAATGTTTCTACAAGGGAAAATTTATTTTTCGTGTAGAAGGCATTAAAATATTAATATTTGGTTCTGTCAAACAACTAACAGTAACTCCAGCATTCATGTATAAATTACTTTGTTTAGAAATTTTACAAAATAAATTCTGCAGAAAAACCTCTTTTTCAGCTTAAATTTCTTTAAAAAGTGTGTTTCTCGACTTGATGCAAGTAAATATTTTTTAAAAATCTTCTGAAATTACTGGCAATGGGGAATATATAATTCAGTTTCTAAATTCTGTTATTACTTATCTTTCTTAAAATGGGTAATTGCACTTAATGCATTTAAACTTGAATTTAGTGAACTGCATATTTTTTTCTGTTTAATAGGTGTAAGTACATCTATAGGACATATATTTGAAATAAATTAATTTTCACCACGAAGTTTTAAAATTATCAAGACTTGTTATTCATATTTTTTTAATATATATATATGCAACTTATTTGACTGTCCTGTTTTCGCAAAAAAAGCATGATGACTTTTTTTTGTGGTGCCTAATTGATTAATCGATTGCCATTTTTTGTAATACAAAATTATATATTTATATGGCATTCTTCCAGCTTACGCTTGCAATCAAACTCGTTAAATGCACTTTATGCAACTATCCCTTTGGAGGAGTTATGATGATTTTTATTTCACTGCTATATCCCTCTAGAAGTTTCAGTATTATGTTTTTAGTTTTCCTGAATTGGAGGAATGATTTTGTTTATTTTCATCAATGACAATAATAACATTTATCAAAATTTCAGATAAAATGTTAAAAACATCACTAAAAGCTTTTCAGCTAAGTTCCTCAATATTTATTAACAATGTACCAAGATTTTCAACTTCATGTATATTAACCAGTACCAAAAAACAGAATGAAAAGCATTTAAAACGAGGAACTAGGTAACTATGCTTAGACGTTTATAATATATAATGTATATATGAAACATTACACTTTAATTTTTATTCAATTAAAAACAAGTACATCGAATAAAAATAAGAATAATTTTGGTGCAAACTTTTTTTTAAAAAAATGTCTAAAATATCAAAGTACCAAAAAATACATGGACAGACAAGTTAGCTATAAAACAAATGTTCAAAGTCATAAAAAGAGAACATATGATAAAAAATAGAAACCCTTAAAAAAATACATAAAATTCTCATATCTATACACCAGTTTTAAAATAATTTTTTAATTAGATTTTTTGACAAAGACGAATCGGATATTCCCATTTTTCAATATATTGAAGACAAACCAGAAAAGAAACAGGTATTATCCACCTTAAAAAAAAAATCAAGCAAAGTGTTTTAACTCGAACCCTCACGTTCATTATACTTGATAGATTTTAGCCATAGTTTCTTAGTATTTGTACCTAAATAGCCGTGAAGCAAGACAATACACTTGTATAACTAGCAGATCCAGCTCAAGCTCCTCTTTATTACCTCACTCTCGCCGAATGCGGTGTCCCAATTTAAGTCATTGCATTGTTCTCAATGGCGCTCTTCTCAGAGATGCTTGGGTTAAAGGTTGTACTAAGAGGGGGCGGGGGGGGGGGCCGTAATGACATCTAAACCTAAACAGTGAGCAAAATGGTCTAATTATAGAGTTAGATTCTAGAAACTAGGTACATAGCCTTGTCAAATAGGTACTACATCTAAATGAGAAAAAAAATCTAATTTTTTTTTATTTTTAGGTTAGGGTAGAAAACCCTGCGGAAATGGGATTTTTATGCCTTTTGGACTATTTTGATGTAGATACTTGCTTTTATTGTTTTTTCCTTAATTAAATAATTTAAGGTAAGTTTCTACATCAAAATATAACAAAAAAGGCCTGAAACCCCATTTCCACTGGGTTTTTCTTACCTAACCTAACCTAAAAATATTTTGTTTTTCCATTTAGATGTAGTATCTAAAGGACTAGGCTTATGTACCAAGTTTCAAGGACCTAGCTCAATATTTAGACCATTTTGCTCACTGTTTAAGTTTAGATTTGATTACGCACCCCCCCCCCCCCCCCCCCCCCTTTAAATGTTCGTGACTATCTTGTATCCAAACTTTCTACATCTCTCTTCTTACGCGAATTACGTGAATGGATTCCACAACACATTAAATTGTGTGACTATTGTTTGGAACTTTTAGCTTTGTATGACAATAATTTGGTATTCCTTATTTTAAAAAAGCTTATTGATATGATTTTTTAAGATTCCATTTGTATGATAAACTTTTTGTGTATTTGTAGAGGTTGTACATGTGGGGAAACACTGAATTTGGCCAGCTTGGTCAACAGGAAAAAGATTTTAATATATTTTTAAATTTCATTCAGTCAGCTTATAACAACCATTAGATGTAATTAGATAAACATTCCCCTGAAAAGCGTAATTTGATGTGTGAGATATTCTGCTTCAAACAGAAAAACCTTAATGATCCATAATATTAAAAAAAAGTAGAGCATTATTTGTCCCTCCAGATCTCTTAGGAAAAAGACCCTGATGGCAATTTATATTTATAAAATCTTTTTTATCAAACAGGGATTTTTAGAGCCTAAAGGCCGCAAAAATATAATATCCCAAATGCACAAACCTTTCAGGTAAGAGTTTGATTATTATTCTAAGATATTATCTAGTGTTATTTTGTACCTAGAGATTAAAATTTTCCTTTACCAAAAAGAAATTATTTTTTTTGCTGCCGGACCATTTTATTTTGGCCTTATGTTGTGTTATTCATTACTCTTAATACATAAATACCTATTAAAAACATTACCTATAAAAATAAAAATTGGATTTTTTGTACATGAATTTAAATGAGCAAAGCTTTTCTACAATTAGGATTAGTTCTTTCGTAACAGACAGTTATAATCGTACTATCAATTTCAAATTTTGCAAGCTGATTCCTTTACTAATTTGGCATAATTTGTGAAGCGTAGCAAGTCTTAAAAGTTTTTGAATTTAAGGTAATACCTAGTAATTTTAAAAGTGCTGTCACTGTTATATTTGTAAATATTCTTTTTTTTACTTCTGAGTTATTTTGCTTCGTATTATGGATCGGATGTTTCATCCTTTTTTTTTATGACCAATCCATCCTTGATAAGATACCTAATCAAATATATAATGTTTTAGAATATCTTTTGGCGAGTATGAAGAAATCCGCGAAGTTTCTTGCGGCTACGGATTTACCGTATTTTCAACACAGGACTCCAAGCATCGCGTCTATGGAACTGGCTTTAATCAGGACGGACAAATAGGATTCCATACCAGAAAAGGGGGCAAACCTTTGGGTAATCACCTTTTTTTTACCAGTTATTACACTTCTTTACTCTAAACTCATTGTACTCTTTAATGACAGAAACGGCGAATAAAAAATACCTTTTGATATTCAGATGAAATATCTACTTATTTTACAGGTTTAGTTTGATTGATTGATTAGCCATAGTTTCTTAGAGTTTGAACCTAAGACAAGATTGATCTTTGTTTCCAAAGATTTAGTTATTTTTGTTTAATTTTTTTTTTAATCTATGACAAACTATTTAATTTTAGAAATAATTATACAGCCAGCAAACATAGAAATTCCTTTCCCAAAAGAAGTAAAAATATTGGTAGGTACATAAAAAATCATACCTACTCAAATAAAAACACAGCTTCTCCACAATGAATGTCTGTTAGTCTTTGTTTACTGAGTATATGTCTGTATAAATTCTTTTACTAAGCTAATGATTGTTGAGGTGATGAGTTTGAATCTTGGCCAAAACCACGTTACAGCCAAAGAATTACGACTGCTATGTTAGATGCACGACATAAAGAGTAGGAGTATGGGGAATTGTTTTACCAAAAACAGGCGCAACTCATTACTATGCACAGTTAGGACTTCCAAACAAAGGAAGTTCAATCAAAGGGTTGTTAGTACCTAATCAGATTTTATTCAATAAGAATAAAATGTTAATGATTTTTTCTTTCTTTTTAGAAAGTTTCCTGTGGTCGAGCACACACATTATTGTTGGGTTCTAATGGACGTGTTCTAACACTTGGCAATAATGCTTATGGACAGGTACAATAATGATACCAGAGGCGTGCCCAGGGTTTTGTCAGATGGGTGTTCACACCCATGGTTTTAGCAAGGGGGGGGGGGGTAATGCAACCATCTCGTCAGAAAAAAACCTACCAAGGATTACTCATGCAAAAGTTCAGATCGAAATTCGAATTCTAAGTGCCATTTGCTCCCTCATTGCATTAACCCCCCCCCCCCCTTATTTAAGTTTTGATTTTGAATATATATTTCTCGTAATCGTAGGAACTGACAATTATTTTACAAATATTATTTGTCTGTCTCTAAAGATCTCACAAAGGTCGAATTTTAGGGAAATTTAGAAATACTGATAATTACCAGAGATAATATGTGATAAGACACTTATATTCCCAATTATGATAAATAAAATTTCCTTCTGTTGATAAAATAATTTAGTTAAAATGTTTTTACATCGTTAAGCTATGTTTCAAAGCAAATGAATAGGAATTTGTGAAAAACTAATTTTTGGGACCAGTAGGATCATACAAATACAAAAAATAAGTGAGTAATAATTTTGGCCATCATTTAACTTATTTTATTCAGGCCGGAAGAAAAATAGTGGAAAATGAAGACTATAAAAGAAATAATATCATTAATGAAATTGAACTGGAAGAAAATATTGTTGATATTGTCGCAGGTACGAATCAGATTAGTAATATGACCATTAACCCTTATTAACCGCTGAACCGATATGGTTCTCCTGGGGGGAGGGGGTGTCGAACGGCTTCCCTCCCCATCCATTTAAGTGCCCTTAGAGGCCTATAGGGGCGTAACCGCTAGTAAAAATAATAAAAATCTTAACTCATAATCTTTACTTCCATTGTACCTTAACATTTTTGTCGAATATTAAGTCTAATACCTAACAAGTATTTGACTATCCGTACTTATTTTTATCCTCTATCCATATATCTATCTATTATTAGGCCAAGACCACAGCCTGTTAATAAGTGACAAGGGCCAAGTTTTCTCATGCGGCTGGGGCGCAGACGGTCAAACCGGTCTGGGACATTATAATAATCAAGAAACCTTTGCACTAGTTGAAGGAGATATAAAGGTGAACAAGCACTTTATTAAGGAATTCTAATGTAATAGCTCTTTTTGTTTTTTAAGACATCTATAACGGCTTTACTAAGACATTAAGATAACCAAGAATCATTTCCTAACAGGGAGGGAGTAATCTACAGAGGGTACAATTTAAATAGCATCATTGGGGATGTAAATCAATTTATTGGCCATTATCTTATCCTTTTATATCCCTGATTCCATACAGCCCAAAGGCATAAGAAAGGAAAATATTCAAATATTTTATTTTGTGGGACGCTTCGTATTGGTCTTGGATAGTTTGAAACTCTTGAATATTGTTTCTGAAAATAATTTTGATTACTTAGAATGAGAAAATTGTGAAAGTTGCTTGCCGAGCTGATAATGTTTTAGCATTAAATGATAAGGTAGGCAATTGTTATTGATAATTTTTAAATAGATATCCTCATTTTTAAAGTATTAACAATATTTTGCCTGAAGCTTAAGATCTTAACAACTACTGAACCTATTAGGTTCACTATGTAAGGTAAGCTTAACAGAGGTCCTGTGATGGTTTTAGACTATTTTATTTTTAGATTTAAGTCTTGAATGGTATTAAGCTATTTGTAAAGCCTTTCTCTGCTCGTTGAATATAGAGCCTTTGGATGCCAGGGGCGTAACCGCTTTAAATATAATTATAAGATTTAATATTGATTAAATTTATGATACATTTAAATGTTTTGTTACATCATTGAGATATCTTTGAAGTACTGAGTTTTTTAAACCACTTTATTATACTCTTTGTAACTTTTTTATAAAACAGGGTGAACTCTTTGGATGGGGAAATTCTGAATATGGACAATTTAGAGAAATTACTGAAGAACAACAAATAAATCTACCAACACATTTACCCTTCGGTAAGTATATTTGATTACATATATAAGAAGGAAAATTATGTCTATAATTAGCGTAGCAATAACAAGCTGGAAATATTTGAAATCGTCAAAATGTTAATTTTGTATGAAAAACAAATTCTTAAAAAATCAGTCTATAAGTACCTATAGAATTTAATTAACTCTTTTATTTAGACATTGGTAGAATCAAAGATGTTGCAAGTGGTGGAACTGTTTGTTTAGCCCTAAATGAGGTAAGCTTAAAAAAAGAATGGTTCAGCCAATTAGCAGACTAAAAGAAAAGCTTTCGCTGTCTGATTCAAATAAATAATGAATTACAGTAGGTAAAAAATATGCCAACGGACAATAAATTTATGTTTCCTTAAATTCTTATTTTTTCAAGAGTTATTATAAATATTTACAGTTCATCAAAAAACAAAAGCTTACTAAATCTAATGTTTCTCCTTTTTTGGTGTGTTTTAGACTTGGTTAAAAAAAGTGCCTCTCCCCATTTTTCCTGTTTTTTCTCAAAGCAACATGCAATACTTTGTTTCCTTAGGATGGACATGTTTATGTTTGGGGCTACGGAATTTTGGGCAAAGGCCCTAATTTAAGAACAGCATTTAAGGTAACAAAACTTTTAATAACTTTGATTAAAAAACGATTTAGATTATCTAACTTATTTCTGATACGTGTGTGAAAGATATCTGTGATTTCGGTTCTTTTAACAGCATTACTTTAAAATAATTATGATAATTCCGTCCATAAATAGATAAGATTTAATTGCCTGCAATATTTTTACATTTGTATATTTTAGAATTGTTGATTTTAAATACCTATTAGGTATATTACTAAAACTACCAAGACTTTTTAAATTTTGAAATATTGAATTATAATAAAATTTGTTTTAAAAGCATATTGTCAATATTAATTTTGTCTGTTTTTTAGCCCGAAATGATACCAGCAACTTTGTTTGGTACAAATACATTTTCACCTGAGGTCAGAGTTGTTGGATTGTTTGCTGGCATGGACCATCAGGCTGCACTCAATTCTGCAGGTAGATAAAAGTTTTTATATGAAAGGTGTTAAAAACCCTAATCGCTCCACTTTTTTAAATATAAACGCTTCAGTTTTGGTAAAAAACTTTTTTAAAATTACCTAATCCAATTCATGCTTCAGCAATGAAAATAAGAAATCAATGTTCAACTTTGAATATACTCGCATATCCTGACTGCTCGAGACCTAGCCCTTGTGGGGAATTTTAAAAGTACAAACCGTCTTAAGTGTCTTGAAACCTTGTAGATAATGTTTAGGGTCTTTAATGAAGCATGTAGAAATCTTTTTTTTATAGACACCTTAACCATGTTTCTAACTTAATTCTAGCCAATTTGGCATAAAAAAGACAGACCCATCAAACATTGAAAAATAACAACTGTTTTTTTAAGAACCAACTAAAATTACTTTTCATTGTTTTTTAATATTTAGGAGATTTATATATCTGGGGAAAGAATAGAAACAAATGTCTAGGCCTTGGAGACCAGGGCGATCAAAACTTTCCAATGAAGGTTACCTAGTTAATATTTTTAATGCTCTTTGACACAGTTTTTCCGTTCTAATGAAAATGTCATTTACATTTACTTGCCTGATTTTAGAGATGGTTTGTTGTTATGTTTTATGAAGATTCTTTTGAGCATTTATTCTTTAACTTTTTTTCTCTTAAATATGATTTTTATGGCTATATTAGACAGGCCTTTGATAGGTTTACTATGATTGATAAAAAAAATAAAGCAATCACATTCTAATAGTCTATTTTTTGTCAATTAAAATCACTGAAATATAACCTCTCCATATTCTATTGATTTAAATCTGTTGATAAACATTTTGCCGAATAATATTGTCATCCTTGTTATTAAATTTTCAGATTTATTTAGGTTTGTGTAGGTGGAAAGGTAGAAAAGGTCTCGCTGGGAGTTGATCACTCAGCTGTTATAGCTACTGCATGGACATGAAACTTGGATCTCTTATTATTTCATTAAGTTTACTATAAATATTAACAAGAAGAAGTCAATAAAAAATGTATTCTTAGAAAGTTTATAGTAGCTGTGATTTGATTACAATTTGTACCTGATTAAGAATATTTTGGAGGGAAAAATATGAGGAGGGGAATTTGGTATTGAGACAAAATTTATTGATTTGTTACCTTGGTATCAATTTTTAATTGTGAATTTTTCAGAAAAAAAACAACTACATAGAAAATAAGATTGGTTGAAATAAACCAATCTTTGATAGAATGTCAGGGAATACTTTACAGAAAGCTATAGACCTAGTTACTAAGGTGAGTTAATGTTTTGTTGCAAAGCTACCTTCTCAAAAAGTGGACGTGTTTTTTTCAGTAATTTTAATTAATCTTTATTTCTTTTTGCTTTGTATTAGAATGATAAATCTATAGTATAGATGGATAATTAGACATCTAAATGGATCCCCCAGGCTGTTACGGACCTTTTTCGTCGGCTAGCAAATAGTTTTCTGCTACTTGGCTGTGTTGATATTCCTGACACTATTGGTTGATTTTTAAGACCAAATTGAGAGTCGGCACAAGGTCCTTGGGATGGGGACAATGACATACAGTTATTTAACCCCTTACCCCTCTAGTTTTTCACCATAATATTAGAATTTTTATTGCTTTATGTGTAAATGGCAGTCTCCCATTTCAAAATACAAAAAACATTGTAAATTTATTTTTAATAAAACAACATTTTTGATTACAGGCTACAGAAGAGGATAAAAAGAAGAACTATGAAGAGGCTTTAAAGTAAGTATTACAGATATTTTTCTGTGGGATGCTAAATTATAGGATTAGTTGGCTGAAACAGTTTCTTAATTGAATACCTATTTAAATGAAAAAAAATAGTATTGTTCTCAATAATTAAAACTAATTAATTTTTTATCCCGAGCTGTATATGAAGAAACTAAAATCCTCTAAATTATAAACATGTGAAAAATTTTCTAAATTTAAATATTTCTATTTAGATTATATGAACACGCAGTGGACTATTTCCTTCACGCTATCAAGTACGAGGCTCAGAATGACAAGGCAAAAGAAAGTATTAGGTTAGTTTTATTATGTATTGCAAGGGTGTATATTCTGCATAGGATCCCCTGCTAAAGTGGGAGGGGGGGGGGGGGGAAGAAATTATCAGTTCTGAAAACATTTTTTTCCATTATTTCCCTCTCATTGCAGGGGGAAAAAACTATAGGGGGGGGTGAAATATTTTACAGTCTGGGATTAAAATAAATCATGTGCAGAATATTTAATAACAAAGGTACTTTTAATGCCAATTGCATTTTAATGTTGGTCTCATTGCTTATTCATTATTGTATTATAAATACAGATTAAAATGCAAAATAAGATTGTAATAACGCACTTAGTACTATTACAAAAATCTTTAAAACAAAACCAATAAATCTGTAGGTATAAAGCCTATTATCTAGGGGGTGCCAAACCCCTCTCCCCAAAATAACTAAAACTTACACATTCTTTTCATTGAAAGTACAATTTAATCATTTTAACTTTGAGAATCACTTGTTATTAGACAAACTAAGAAATTTAAAACTTCTCTATTCATTTTAATAGTTTTAGATAGTTTTATAATGGGTTATTAAAGAACTAATAATGACATCTTTAATTATTTCTTTTTTGTTTAGAGCAAAATGTTTACAATACCTGGACAGAGCTGAAAAACTTAAAGAATATCTGAGGGTAAGTTTTTAAATCAATACCTTTCTTAAACGTAATATAGTTCCAGTTAAAGAAGGGAGACACGATTAATGTAGAGTAAGATATCTATATAAGATGGAAATAATTTTAATGTCGGAGGTAGATTTGAAATCTGCATCAAATTTTGAGGATTTTATATAAAATTCGTTTTTTTGTATAATTCTTTATTTAAAAGCGCAAATACAATTTAAGTCAATTAATTTTGACATCCGTGATAGGTGGGTTGAAAACTACCTGCGCTCTAATTAGTTGAATGATGTATGACACTTAAGCTTCTCCAATCAGCGCGCAGATAGTTTTCAATCCACCAATCACAGATTTCAAAATTAATGAACTTAAATTGTATTTGCGCTTTTAGATAAAGAAAGAATTATACAAAAACGGATTTCATAAAAAAAAATCCCTAAAATTTGATGCAGATTTCAAATCTACCTCTAACATTAAAATTCTTTCCAACTTATATATCTTATTGTAGAGTATTGAAGTATTGTGTAGTGTGTACATTAAAAACATAAGTTATACCTATTCATAGAGTTTAGGTGATTTCATGACTTAAGTAGTTACTTTAAATGTACGAAATGTAAATAAATTACAAGATCTCTAAAAAGATACAATCTAACAATATCTCTTTATTTGGGCATATAATATAGTTTTATTAATAAACTCTTGTAACTAAAGAACAAGAAAAGAATAAGCCAAACAAATACACAACTGGGATGCTGCAGGTGTTACCTTACTTAGGTCCTATACAACTATTACTTTATAATATCTAGTAAATATATTTTCAGGATGGAAAGAAAAAGCCAGTGAAGGATAGTGGTGGTGGTGGTGGAAGTTCTGGTTCAGACAAAAAGGTAATTTTACCTCTATTTTTATTTATTTCGTATTTTCAATTTTTAAAAAATGCCCTAAATTTTATTTTAGAAATCTGTAGACGCTATTTTTATTCTCAGACTTAAACGATAATCGTAACTGAAGATTGCTGTAATGCACGAAACATGATGGTTTACAAATAATCTTTTGTTATACATTCTATGTGGACTACCTATATATTTTTATATCTATTTTTATCTTAATATTCCTTTTAAACCAATAATATAAGGGGGGGGGGGGGGGTTAATGCAACCATCTCGTAATCAATGTATAAATGGCACTTAGAATTCGAATTTCGATCTGAAATTTTGCATGAGTAATCCTTGGTAGGTCTATTTTCCCTAAATCGAACAAATTTTTTAGGGCAAATCTGTCATAAATTACGTAGGAATCTACTTTTTGGAACATATTTCTGCTTTAAATCATGTGAAATGATACAAAAAAACATTTTTAAATTTCTAGTACCAGTAACTACCGGCTAGAACCGTTTGAAAACGTTTTGGAGCAGCAAAGAATATTATGTGGAGATAGGTTTCGTGATAATTTCTTTGAAAATAAGCCAAAAAATGGCTAAACATCTGAGCCGCCAGCCGTTAGCCGTTACTTTTCCAACTTTTTGTTCGATTTAGGGAAAATAGACCTACTACCACGGATAATTCATGCAAAATTTCAGATGGAAATTCGAATTCTAAGTGCAATTTATACATTGATTACGAGATGGTTGCATTAACCCCCCCCCCCCCCCCCCTTATAGAGTAAAGACTAGAAGTTATTATATCAATCTTCCCTCTTGTTCTCCTAATATTTAAAAGTACAGATTATTACACATAATATTTAATCATTGATTTGGTAAGTCAACATTTAGATTAAAAGGTGATTTATCTTTATTATGTAGTTTTGATTTACTTTTGTTAATTTTTAATAATCTTTCTGCCTTGCTTTCTGTTTTATTATTGGTATATAATATTTATAAACCTTCACAGGACCTATGAGAAGCTACCCTCTAAAGGAGAACCATGTCGATATCTAATTAATTATCTATCTTTCTATCTATTCTGCTTTTTAGGGGAGCGACGATGAGGATGATAGTGAAAAGAAAAAGTTCCAGAATAAGCTGGAGGGAGCTATTGTGGTGGAGAAACCAAATGTCAAGTGGAGCGATGTCGCTGGTCTAGAGGTTAGTCGACCCTCCACTTTTGATTTTAGTTTGGAAGAAAGTAAAAAATGTGGTGGGTATTTTTTCATGGGGATTTTCTTCTTTAGAGTGTAGATTCATCCTCCCCCAATATACTCATAAGCCTTTCTTGGACTTTTGAGCAGTGTTGCTGATCCAGATCCGCAGCAAGGATCCGCATTTTTTTGAGTCCAAGGATCCGGATCCGAAAAAAAATGCGGATCCGGATGTAAAAATCTACCTAATAAAATACCTAGTCACTTACAAATTTACAAAGGAGGACATCATCTCAGACATTCTCGTGATGAGAGCCAATCTTTAAGGTTTAGGTTCAGACTTGAAAATTAAAAGTATATTTGACTTCGAGATTAAAGAATAAATATTTTTTGAAAAATTGGGTGATTTTATTTTTATTTTCAAGGATCCGCACTGACCAAATTTGGAGGATCCGGACCTGCTTACAATCAATGCGGATCCGCAACACTGCAGTTTTAAGAAGCTCCAGATTTCTGTCTACAATTTATTTTTATTCAAAAAATAATTTAATACGGCATCTAATCCTTTTCAACTGTATTGTTGTAATGTAATATATTTGCCTTTTAATTAAAGTGAACTTTTATATTTTTAGTCAGCCAAAGAAGCTTTAAAAGAGGCCGTCATTTTACCAATCAAATTTCCACATTTGTTCACTGGAAACAGAAAACCATGGAAAGGTAAGTTTTTAATCTTTTTTTGTTAACAAGCAGAGCTTCTTTGTAATCTCAAATGTCCTTTATTCGTCTGTTAGCAACGCTACGTTTAAAGAAAACGTGGTTTTTACAGCTGATGTCAAACATATTTCTTAAAGATTCCCGTGCCTAATTCAAACTAAGTTACCTACTCTATAACTAACTTTTTCCACATTTGTTTTTTAATTACACCGTGGATGAGTTAGGTACAACTTCTATCTTTAAAATTCATGTAATTTTCGAGGCTGCTATTTCAGTTCGGTGTCTGATACTTCAATATTGAAATTTCATAGTCTGTGTTTTGTAAAAGTACGTTAGTTAATTGGTCGAGATGTCATTTTTATTGATGAGATTAATTTTCTATCTAGATAAGTTATTATTTTTTGTTTTTATGAAACTTACGAAAATCTCATCTCCAGATTTATAGGGAAGCCTCACTTCTATATATCTAACTTTTTTCTTTGAATTTAGATTAAAGTTTTGCGTAATTAGTTTAATATAAACTTGGCAGAAACTATTTCTTTCGTCATCTTGAACAAAGTATCTAGATTTTAGGAGAAGCTGTGATAAGTAAATTAAGTATAGATAAATTTTCTCCAAATTCGTATACAGTGGTTTGTCGGGGGGAGGTGTTTACATCCCCCATACTAAATAAAGTAAGGTTTTAACACTATGTCTTACAACCCCCTGAAGATTATATCACAACGAACACCCCCTTTATTTGAGTGGGTTATCAAAAAATCGCAAGGCATAGTTGGTTCAAGATTTACAGTTGTGCTTAGTATAAACCTGTGAACGCCACTGCTATTTTGTGTAAAATTTTGTCTTTGTTAGATGTTGAACATTGAGTTAAAATAGGTTACAATTTAGATATCAAGCCCAACCCTAATTTGCATTATACTTTGCTTAAAGATTTTCAAGAATGTTAATCTAGCATTTTAAATTTTAAAAAAATTAGGCTTACTTATTTAAATATTCAAAATTAAAATGAGGATATTCATTTATATTCTATTTAACCTATCCTGATTAAATCATTAAAATATTCAAATAAAACCTGTTTTTTTAGGTATATTGTTGTTTGGTCCTCCTGGTACCGGTAAATCCTACCTGGCCAAGGCTGTTGCTACAGAGGTATGTCATTTATCAACTAGAGGGATATTCTGCACAAGATTTATTTTTTTCACTGGCTGCAAATATTTCATTTTCTCCCCCGAGGAGGGAGAAAAAATGTTTTCATTTCTCTTAAATTTTTTTCCCCTCCTTCATATTTTTCTTTCCTCCAAGGAGGGTAAAAAATGGAGAGAAAAAAATGTTTTTGGTACTGTTTATCTCTTCATTTTTTCCCCTCCCACACATCCCCCCCCCCCCCTTTAGCAGGGGGTCCCATGCAGAATATACGCCCTTATCAACTGTCTATCTAGATCTTCGCCTTTTTTCATTATACCACACCTTTTTTTTGTCGGGGATGTGTTGGCGGTACCGTTTGGACTATATTGCGACATTTTACTAAATCATTTTGTTAAGCATATGACTTCAATAGCATGTATATTGTATACCTTGGATATGTATTTACCAATAAGAAGGTTCAACTTATTAGCAAGCACAGTTAGGACAGTAAATATAGCTAACCAATAATTATTTTTTGCTTTCTATCTAAATATCTATCCATCCATTCATTTCTCTGTCCATCTAGTATCTAATTATCTACTTGTATGTCTATGCTAGGTCCATACACTGAAAAACAATGTCTACACACACTTGTATATGCAAACAATTCTACTTACTTTTCTATAACTTCGTCTTTGTTTCCAAATAGTTGGGTAATCTATCTCTTAATCTATTCTGATCTATCTATCCAACCTTCCCTATTTATCTATCTAGGCAAACAACTCAACTTTCTTCTCTGTGAGTAGCTCCGACCTTGTTTCCAAATGGTTGGGAGAATCAGAGAAATTGGTCAAGAACCTGTTCGAAATGGCCAGGAAAAATTTATGGATATAATAACTAAAACATAAACTAAAACGGAGGGACGTAAAACGCTAGTGACAGACATACTGATTTTGAGTTATAGGGTAGACGGTTATTAATCCTAGAATTGTTTATGTTTATAAAAAAAAGCTTCAAAAGCATACTTCAGCACATTTAAATTCCTTGTCATTACCGTTTTGGGTTGACAATTGGACAAAGAATAGATGCTCATTTCTCAGAAAATCACACAGAAACGTGAATCTTAATAAATAAAGAGTAACTTGACATTTAAAAAAGATATCTTTAATTTTTCTTGAAACTCTAGGGAACAAAAACCGTCCATTATATTCATTGACGAGGTTGATTCCCTTACGAGTTCAAGGTAAAGATTGTTATTTAATTTGCGGTATTTGGTACTTTAGAATGTAATTTCCATTCGTGTTTGGTGTTATTTGTATATGAATTAGTGTGACTGCCCTATTGGATCATCTTAGCTGTTTATCTTCTGACATTCAACAATTAAGGGGGAGGGGACTTTTTTACAATGTACACTTTCACTTAAACAGTGAGCTCTGAAGCCTCTATACAAAATATAGGTCTAAAACTTTTTGCAATTGGTCTAGGAATATTCTAATTGCAAAACTTTGAACTTTTTAATTTGGCGGTTTGGTGGCTAACCGGCAGCCGCCAACCGCTGTCTGGTGCAATTTTTCTGCTATGCTTGTGACTTTTTAACATATAATCTTATTCTTATGGGTGTGTTATGGAGGTGATTTCACTTGGGGGAGGGTGATGGTACTTTCACGCAAAATAGCTTTAAACCTTCCCAGGACCTACCTATTTGAAGCTACCCTGTATAGTAGAACCATATTAGTTTAGCGGTTAGCGAGATCCTTTGACTTTCAATATTGTTTCCATGTATACTTAAATATTTTATTTAGGTCTGACAATGAGTCTGAATCTGCTCGGAGGATCAAGACAGAGTTTCTTATTCAGATGCAGGGAGTTGGCAATGATAATGATGGCGTTCTAGTACTTGGTTAGTTTTTGTGCAAAGATCTACTAAAGGGATAAGACAATGGCCGCTTAATTGATGTACAATACATCCCCAATGTTGATAACCAAATTTACTTTTTCTTTAGCGTAAAATTAGTAGTTGAAACGTTTGAACAATCAACTTAAAAAAACAACTAATCAAAAATCACTAAAGTCCCCACAGTTGTAATGCAAACTAATAAGAAAATAGTATGTACCTATTATAAAACTTTGGGGACTACCTTAATGAACAGCTAATTGTCTCTTATCTCTCTCTCTGTTCTTTTTACATGTAGTAATTACTAATATTAAAGATAGTCGTTCCTCAACTAACATACCTATGTGAAAAAATCTGACCAGCAGGTTTGTAATAGACATACTGACTTCCTTGCCTTGATTATAGAGTTAAATCTACGCTATTATACGATAACTTCTTGTTACTTGTATCGTTAAGCTTGGTTTGATAACAGTATTAAACATGTTTAACCGTCAAAGATTCTAGGGACACAGCTGAAATATAGAGAAGAATCTAAACCGATTAATTATATTTCTAGGTGCAACAAATATTCCCTGGGTTCTTGACTCAGCCATAAGAAGAAGATTTGAGAAAAGAATTTACATCCCACTTCCAGAAGAATCTGCTAGGAACTTTTAACTAATTATTTTAACAGTAGTGTACCTATTCTATTAGGTACCTACTATAATGTGAAAAAAAATAATGAATTCTTTTTAAAAATATTTTCAAGAGGTACCGACTCCCAAGGGGATTCCGTGCAAAATATATATCATATACCCTTGCACTGCTGTAGGATCCTTGTTCTTGTTCTTTAGAAGAGTCCCTCTTTATAAGGGGATTTTATCTTCTCTGTCAGACTTTAATAACATCCATGTGGTATAGGAAAAAGTTTACACATTTACAATAAAAATAAATAGGTAAAATTGTGATAGAGGGACCATGTTTAAACTTCATATGGGATCAACACCTTGTAGCTTAACAGAACCAGACTACAGAGAACTAGCTAAAAAGTAAGTTTTAAGTAATCTTATAGTTATAGAATATTTTCAATGTGTATTTTTTTATTTCGCCAAATAATTTTAACTAAGGGGGTCATTTTTTCGCGTATTTTCCTAAAGTTGCGTGTAACCGTTTCGTCAAATGCGCTTATTAAGTCAAACTGTTCTTGATTATGGCCAAATGAAATGGTGATAATTAAGAACAGTTTGACTAAATAAGAGCATTTGACCAAAAAGTTTCAACCAAATTTTCGGAAAATTAACCCCTTTCAATAATAATTTTTTTTCAGTACTGAGGGATATTCTGGAGCAGATATTGCATTAGTAGTGAGAGATGCTCTTATGCAGCCAGTCAGAAGAGTTCAACATGCGACACATTTTGTGAAATGTTCAGGTAAGTTACAATCAATTACAGTACTATCGGCTGCGCCCCTAGCATCTAGGGGATTTATATTTGAAGGTATATGAAACTGCAAAAAATAGCTTAAATCCATACCCTGACTTTATATAAAAATTATGGACCTAAATCCATCCATGGACCAATAAGAAGCTTCACTGTAAAGGAGAATCATATCGGTTCAGAATAGGATATAATAATCTCCCCCCTTTCTCTTAAATATTTTGTCCGATTGTTCATTAATCTTTCCTCATTTTATAACTAATCAATATTCTACTCATTTTTTAAGTTGAGGTTTGTCAAAATATTTCACACTTTTTCAATTTTGTAATGAATAGGTATTCCCATCCCATTAAATATTTTTTTTTTTGGTAGAATATATTGGCATATGGAGATTTTTAGGGGAGTTCAAAGAATCAATATATGCTACTCATTTAGTTAGGGTTTATTATATTTACACAATCAAAAGTTTGGTACCTATAGAAAGTAATAAGCTCTATTTTTGTCCAATTTTGTAATTTTTAGAAGAGTATCTTGGCAGTTTGTAAAGTATATTAAATGCAAATCAAACAGGGTGGGGAAAAACCCAGGTTTTTTTTAAAAAGCTCAACCCAACCCGTAAAAACCCTTAAAACCCTGGGTTTTAAGGGTTTTTTGGGTTTTATTGGGTTTTTCCATTTAGGAGTCAAATACATTTGATATATTGATGAAATATTAATGTTTATGTTGTTGTAGGTAAAAGGTAAGCTGTCAACACCCCCCCCCCCCCCCCTCCCAGAAATTATTAAGGTCTTCCCCTTTTTACATCCCCTTAATAAAACCCTTTGCACGCCACTGTAACTATTTCCCTTTATAAATTGTTATGTTTTAGTTTAAAAAATCAATTATGATTATGTAATTTACACAATTTATATATCATCAATTTAGTAGCAAAGCGTTTGCTGAAATTAAGTTTTGAAAGAAAGTAATTTCATAAACATTTGAACAATAAGTAGAGCATCATTTATATAATTACTTCATATTTTTTTACGTTTTTTAGGTAAAATTTGCTTTAAAATGTTATTAAATCCTAGTCTTTGAGTAAATAAAGGTTTAATTTGTAAATTTTAACGTGAAATTTCAATGTTTTTTCAAAAACCCAAAAAACCTTGTTTTTTTTTCAATGGGTTTTTAAAAAACCCTGGGTGGGTTTTTTGGGTGGGTTTTTAGTATGCCCACCCTGAAATCAAAACACAATTGTTGAAATTAAACTTCAATGACCTGATTCTAGAAGCTTTATATTTAATTTCAATTTTCAGTGATGTTTCTATGTGTTCTTTATAATGACATTGTTACATAAGTTATACTTTGTTGCATAGCTAATATCATCATTATTTGTCTAGGTCCCTCCAGAGATGATCCTAATGTTATAGTTCATGACCTGTTAACTCCATGTTCCCCTGGAACACCTGGAGCCGTCGAGATGACCTGGCTGGAGGTTCCGGGCGATAAACTTCTGGAACCTGTGGTAAGTTCTGTTAATATTTTTTTATATCATCAAATGATATTTTATAAGTAGAAAAACTAGGTAATCCTGTATCGCTTCGAAACCGATTAATATCTGCTAGATTAAAACCCGTTCTGAACAATACTGAAAATTTATGTATATTTTCGTTTTACAAGCATTTTCTACGAATAATAAAATTAATACAGTTTTTTTGTTTATAATACGATGATATGGATAACTATTTTACTAGTCATGGTTTATATTGCCGGCTTTTCAATATTCTGTTAATGTCTAATGTGGATATATACATCAGCATATTTTAAAATATAAACTAAGAAATAGAAAAGAAATCAAACTCTTTAGTTAAGTCTAACATACACAAATAAATCTTGCACCTGTCAAACATATTTTTACAAACATGTTCATAGATTAATATATATATTTTTGTAGGTGAGTATGACCGACATGCGACGGTCACTGGCAACCCAGAAGCCAACGGTCAACTCGGCTGACCTCAAGAAGCTCGATGACTTTAGAAATGATTTCGGCCAAGATGGTTAAGTTTCGTCACAGTTGTGTCACCGCCGCCTTTATTTTTTCATTTCATTTTTGTGTATCATGCTTCAATTTTGTTTATAATATTTGGCCAAAATTATATTTAAATTTGGGGGAAACTCCTTTACCAGCTTTGACAAAAATACCCATGTAATTAAATGACTTTTATCATTGAGATAGAATAAACCCCAGTTGTTTTTAGAAAACCTGAGAAAAAACCGCAGTTTTTCACATGTGGAATTTTTGCAAACTTTATGCGAAATCTACCCCTCTTTTAAAAGAAAAAAACGTGAACCAAATTAAAATAAGATATAAGGTGGCATAAAATTAATACTTTATATGGTCTATTTTTGTGATATTCTAATAGCGAAAACAATATTAAGTAATGTACTTTTCATTTTCATTATCAAACTAGTTCATTTACAGTGTTTTAAATGTGTAGATGGTTGTTCATTTATAAAGGGCTTTTTAAATTAAAAAAAAATTAAAAATGTTCAAAGATTTTTTGCTTAGTGCTTTTGTATACCTATTGAGTATAATGCTCATTTTAATTTCAACTTTCTACTATTTCATCATGTAACTCTTTCCTTACTTGACATTTATTTTTTGAAATTGATTTCTTATATTTTTTTAATACCTAATTAAAGTAGAGAGCCGTGAAATTAAGTGGGGTATGTCTTCGAATATTTGACGCCAGATTTGAGTTTACATCTTTGAGCCGCAACCAGCCGCTATTATGGATGCCCGTGGCTGCAAATATATTGCGGCTCTTTCGGTTAAGATCGGCAAATCACCAAATTTGATTGATCCGGTTTTAAATCCAGTATATTTATATGTGAACATCCGGGAAGGAAGAGAATAATGGATGATAAATGGGAGAAGCGAAGTGATACTTTGAAACTAAAAGTCAAAGGAACTAGACTGAAAAAAGAGTTACAGCTCTGAGTTTTGGCATTGGAGTTGGTTTAAAGAAGTACAATATAAAGTTTATCTCATCAGAGGATTGAAAGTTGTGTAATTTGGCGAAAAAAGGCAAAAAAAAATCGGCGGGAGTGGCGGTTCCGCCACCGTTTCTTCACAATTTCATATTGTACTCCCATGCCAAATCTCAGAGCTGTAACTCTTTTTTCAGTTTAGTTCCTTTGACTTTTAGTTTTGGTTTCAAAAAGTGTCACTTCCGCCTCCCCCCTTTTTATTTATAGACTGTAAACGATTTAATTTCTTTGCTAGCCTAGAAGTTTTGGTTTAAAATAGATTTTACAAATTTTTTCTCTGACTTCCATCCTGAAGATTTACATAGAATTTTGGGGGGTTTTTTTTCATTAGGGGAAAACTTAATTTATCATCCATTGTCAAATCAGTACATCCCCAATAAAATCACAGTTTTTTTTGCATAATACATTTAAATTTCAGAACAATATTACTTATTTTTTTGATGAAGTACTTTATATTTTACTTTATGTTTTTTATGTTGTAAATTTAAAGATTTTTAGTGATACAAATTAAAACTATTAAATATAAGATAGCACATAAAAGCCTTTAAAAACTTTTAATAGCTTTTAGAATAGGTATAAAAAAGAAATACGTTCATAAAATTTTGAGTTTATTTATTTTAACGTAATTTTTTTCTTTTAAATAATACCTATTAAAGATTTACAAATAAACAAGAATGGTTTTATTCTTAAGTAGCGAAGTGTACGTAGGATTTTAAATAATGATTTTACAGTAGGTATAATTAATCGATTTGATTACGTAATTTGTATGCTATATTTAACAACTTTGATAATGCAACTAGACTTTTTTCATCTTCTTAAAGTCCAAATAACTTAACATATTTTTATTAATTCTAATATAATACTTAAAATGGATGAATAAACATTTCCATCACAAAATATAGAGTGACTTTGCCTCTGCTAAACAATGTACTAATAACAAAAGCAACACCTTATTATGTATTTTTATTATTGTGATTATAAATGATTTATATAACTTATAAATATAATGAACTTGAATATTATAATATATAACTTTCTCAAATATTACGCTAGTTTTATTTAAACAAAGATAATTTTGTTCACAAGAAGCAGAGCAATAACAACCCACAATCTTTTTGTAAGATTAAAAATTAAACAATAATTTGTGATACTATAATTTTCCGAGGTCTGAAGGGATTAGACAATGGACGATAGATAAATGAACAACTTCTAATTTCATTATTTAGAATGATTTTATTGTTGAAAAGTTTGAATACTTAGTTTGTTAAACCTAAGATATGAAGTAATTTCCTAAAGCTTTTAAGTCAACGAATAAAGGAATGCGTTTAAAACAGCACTGTTCAATGTCCCCTTAATCACTAAAAATGATTTTAAAATCTTAGAACACGTTCGTTAAATTACCGTTACTTTTAAACTTCTTGGTTAGGAAAAATTTAAATTTCCAGATTCCTATAAAATGAACTAAAACAATAGAAGTTATTTATCGCATCTTTTTATATGCAGCTTTCCGCGGATATTAAAATGAAAAATTATATGCTTAAAACTAGTTGTGTTAGCCCCATGTCAATTCAGACCTTATAACACATCTATATTTCTTTAGACGTTCTCTTTAGGTGAATACGGTCATCCCAAACAATAAAGTTAATTCCCAAATGCCCCATAAGTCTTTTTCTCTTATTGACTCAGTGACATAAATCTATCTATTTGACATATTCAGAGACAAGGTATATGTACTCTAAAAGAAACGTTTCATAAAAATATCTAACCGATGTTGTTGATAAGACCATCATTCATGTAAAAAAACTTCTACAAGTAAGAGGAGTGTCAACACTCTATAAATAGTTGTTGTAGGTAGATTTGCTTTCTTTTTTTATCCTCCAAAGGGTTTAACAACTCATAGCCTCTTTCCGTTAATAGCAGTGCACGCCACTTCACTACATATGACATTTTTTTTTTGAAGAAACCTTTGTAATTTATGCTGTAAGATGTTTTAATTGCAGGAAAAGGGAAATTCAAGAATCAATACCTAGGTTATTTTTTTTAAATTCTTTTGTTTTTTTTTAGTGGGGTTCATATAATGACATATCCTAATTAAAGAGCATCGATGCTCGGGGATCTAAAGGGATAAGACAATTGCCGATAAATTATGTACATCCCATTTAATTTTCATTCCTTTGTTCCCTGCATGCTAACAATCCAATTCTCCTATTTACACATTAGGTCATTTTTATCAAGTATCGGCTAAATTATCAACACGCAAATTCCGAAGGTTCCACGCCAAACGTAGGAGTGGAAAAACATCGGAGTGGACAAACGCAGGGTTCCAAAACGTCGGAGTGGGACAAACGTCGGAGTGGACAAACACAAGAGTCCCAAAAAAAAAATTTCAATTTTGAATTTATTTTCAATTTGAATTTTTTTTTTATTCTGAATTTTTCTATACAAACCTCGGTCCCGTTATTTTTCTTAGTTAAAGGTTAGGTTAGGTTATAGGCCAGGGGGCCGAGCGCTGCGGCTAGGGGGCCGAGCGCTGCGGCAATGGTCATTATTTTGCAGCCAGGTATATAAAAAAAAATTCAAAAGTCATATTATTAAAATATTGAACACTCCTAGGTTTTACTTAAGCAATGTCCACTCCAACGTTTGTCCCACTCCGACGTTTGGGACTCCTGCGTTTGTCCACTCCGACGTTTGGAGTAGGACCATTCCGAAGATAAAATATTTCAACATTCTGCATCAAACTACTCTAAAAGTCTTGGTATTATCGACATTTTAAACATATCTATTATAATATATCGTTGTTTGTCTTTAGTTATATAGTAGTGCTGCTAATACTCTTTAAGTAATCATCCGTCACAACTACTCTATATATAACAATCGTCAGCTTTACTGTTACCCAAAGTTTTAATAGGGAGTTCTCTTATTCTTTGGCTTGAAAATAAATGTAGGATGTTTTATTAAGTCTTTATTGGCAGGATAGAATCAGCAGTGTTAAAACTATTCAGCCAATAATTCTTATCTGCAGTATGGGTAATTTTATTTATCATAATTGAGGATGTATAATAACAAAAAATTAGTTTTTCCCTATATTTCCCGCCATTATAGTTTTAGTAGTTTGTTAATTTTCCACCACTTCAAATAATTTTGTATTTTTTCTACAAGGAGGGGAAGCCAAAAAATATTAATCTTCAAAAAAGTTATTCCCGAAAACTTTAAACGCTACAAAAGAAATGTTTTCACATTAGAATCTTTGGGGGAAATTAATTTATCATCCCTTGTCTTATACCTTTATCCCTGCCTTTTCCCCAAATACCAATTCTCGGATTATAAAACAATCAATTTTATCCTTTCCGCTGTTTGTAAATAGGCTGATGGATTTTCCTTAGAGAGGGAGTGGACAATGGGCTGTTTATTACACTTGTCCCCAAAGTTTTATATTGACTTAACATCTTTGGGGACTTTTACTGTATTTTTTGGTTGATTCATCAAGATGAGTGTCCAAAGGTTTCTACTTCAAATTGTAATCTAGAGGGTTTACTTTTGTGTATCATCATTAAAAAATAGCTTAAAACCAAAACCTATTTCTCTATACATCAGATTCCAGTCAGACTAGCGACTTTTGCCACAAACAGACGGACAGACAACATTCACCGTTTTTTTTATTATAAGGAAGGAGGGAGGGGATATGGGACTATAGAATTCACTGTTATAACCGTGTTGGATCATAAACTTTGATTACTTTAATAAAATGTTGGTTCTTTGATTTTTAAACGTGTAGTGTCCAAACTCCTGAACCAATAACTCAAAAGTAATTTTGTTTTTCTAAATAAATTTATCATCTATGTCTTATCCCCTAAGATCCCTGATATAGTCATAGTTATAACATTAGATAGTGTTGTTTACTTGATTCATAATTAATTGTGTTAGTGTTATTAACACAAACAACTGTATTTATTTGTTTACAACCAAAAACTGCTACCAATATAAAGCATAAACAATTTTTTAGGAAAATGTTATTTCTTGCTTAACAATTCACTATGAAAATAACTTCAAGAATGTTGGAGGACTATTTAGGGTCAGATTATGTAATTATGGGATTTTCTTAAATTTTACAAATATTTTAAAGGTTTATTTACTAAGATGTATCTTTATGAAATCAATAGATGAATCCAAACTTATGTAGTGTCTGTCCAAATATCCAAAAATTATTGAAATGCATGTACTTTCTGCTTTTATATATGTGACGCCTATTTTATGTTTATATAATGTTAAGTAAAGGTTAGTAGGACAGTACAGCGAGGCTTGTTATCTAAGGTTCCCAAAAAGTCTAAATTACCCATTGGTGACCGCATTTACATAAAGGAGGGAGCATTACTTGGCCCGTTAAGTTATTTGAGGGATAATGCCAATTGTTTAATCAATGTTTGTTACAACTTGTTGTAGGGATTTTATTATTAGTTGTAGGTTAACCTTTCATTAGCAAAGGGCCTTTACAAGCAAAATTGTTTGGTGACCTAAATAAAAAAGCAATGATAGAATCGTCTGATTGTTATGAAACTTTATATTTATCGAATGATTTCCAACTATCATGAATATTATAGAAAATCGTGTTTGCATCAGCCATTAGAACTAAATCTTTTTGCGTAATTTCTTATTCAATTTAAAGTCAGACATTGTAGACTTCCCATTATGATGCAGCTGTCCTATCACTAAGACATTTCAATAATGATTACTTGGATGATTAAGCTAAATGTAATAAGATAAGCAACTCTTAAGTTAAGTCTAAAAACGTTTAACGTTGATAACAAATACCCTTAAACTAACTAAAGATTTAAAAATCTATAAAAGTTTTCGAATTAAATATATTGTGTTTCTTTAAATTGAAAAGTGTAGGTAGTCATTTATGTTTGTCTGTCAGATTAGTTGAGGTTTGTTTTCATTTGTTGTCATACTTGTTTTTATTTCTCTTTTGAAAAAGTAATTGAAACTTTTTTATATGTAGTTCATTTTTGTATTGGAAGTATAATAGTGTGATGCGTTTGTGAACTCGAACCTTTATCCTTTTGTTTTCCTTATCATTAATGGCAGTTTGGAAAGCGCCGAGATTCAAATTGAAAGTTCATAATTGGACGCGGCAATCAAAACAACGCTTGCGCTTAGACCAAAACAAAGCTAGCATGGCCATCTTTAATCTATCTTTCAAAATGTGCGGAATATCTGTGTGATAAAAAAACCATGTATAGTCAGAATTGTGGTGTTGTCCGTACTGAAAAATACCTTTGAGTGCTTCCCGGCTTTACAGGAACAAAAACTTCGGTAAGAATTCTTTCTTTAAGCATTTTTAATGGAATGGAGTGATTTTTTTTAAGACGGCAAATTAATCTTTCATTTTTACTGAAATTAGACCAAGTAATTAATTTATTTTTGTATCAGAATATTTTGATAGTAGTCTATAATGATTTTGTTTATGAATTTCAAACTCGCATTTAATTTTGATTAATTTTAAGCAAAAAATAACCCTAGCCTTCTTATACATTTTAAAATATAATTTCGAAGTCACGCAACCTCTCATGATGAATATTTATTTTATTAAAAAAGACGATTGTTCCAAATAAGAAAAAGATTTATTCTCTTTTACAAGATTTACTTTATCATGTATTTAACATTTTAATATTTGATTATTAATTTTGTTATTTTCTATTTCAGCATGACCGTTTTCATACAATAAATTGTATTAGTAACTATGCTGGTTTTGATTCTTGTGGGAAGTAGCAGGTTTCGTACGTCTGTACGTAAAGATCTGGTAAACGGCCAGCCAAATGCCGTTGTACCGGAACAATTTTAATAAAGACTTTATTCTTTTCAAATGCGAAGCTTTTTTATAATTAGGATCGGACCTTTGTCCGTCCGTTCATAACGTATAGCTCTTTTGTTAATTTAGACATATTAGAACTGTCCTATAAGTTTTAAACTTTGCATGAAAAATCCTATAACAGTTATGTACGATTTAGGAAGCGTAGCATCTCTATGATCGTTGTCATAAGTATTTGGAATAATTATTGGACAACAAGTTATAATTTTAAGTCGAAATAAAAGTATTTAAAAATACAATATCCTATATCTACGCAATTTTGCGACAGATTTTCTTTAGACTTACAATTTAATGTCTGTTTATTAATTTCTGACAGTTTTCATCCTTGTTGATCTGTAGTTCATTTAAATAAAGGATTTATTCTTTTTACTAGAATCATCATTATGGATAAAATGAAAGCGTTGGATAAAGAAGGTCGTGACGAAGTTGCTGCTATATTAGATCCAAATATCTCATATAAAAATCAGGTAAATTACTTATGTCAACGATGTCGCATTATGAGGTTTAGGACGTTTGTCGCATTAGGACGTTTGTCGTGGTAGGAGGTTTGTCGGTGTACCCATTTTTATGACTTGATTATAAAGATCAGATAAATATTATTTTGTAGGACTTTCCTTTGGGGATTATACAGTTGTTACTATTTCTAAATCGTACCTAACTTTTATAGGAATCAACATGCAAAGTTTTAGTTAAAATCTTCGACTGTTAATTGCACTGTTAAAGTCAAGCTGACAAAATTGAACAAAATATGATAGGATGAAGGGAAAATTGTAGATTAACCCAGGGATCTAAAGGGATAAGACAATGGCCGATAAATTGACCTTCTCTCCAATGATGATACACAAAATTAATCCTTCTGTAGACTACAATTAGTGGTTCAAACGTTTGGACACTCAACTAAATGAACTAACCAAAAATAATTCAATAAAAGTCTCCAAGGTTGATAAACCAACGAATAAGAAAACGTTATTATAAGACTTTGGGGACTTATGCTTTAAACTGCCAAATATAACCTCCTCCCGAAGACTAACCAACCTTCCTCTTATATAAACCAAAGCTTAGCTAACAAAGTTAATTATTTTTTACGTGACTTATAAATTAGGATCTTCTTTCTTTCTTATTATTTAGCTAATAATTAAAGTAATTTTCTATAGCCATGCTTGTGAGGGATCTTAGATCAGAATTATTCATTTTATTTGTTTATTACATCATTTCAATATCATTTCATAAAATTTTTTTACAAAGAAAATACTTATTTTAATGTTTAACACTAAAGGCCCAATTTAATACACCTCTGGTTTATGGAATGTCTCATAATCGTAGATAACATAATATAAAATTAAAATGATGATGTGATTTATAATATTTGTAGATCAAAATCACAGAGGGAGTAATTTTGTAAATTGACATTGGGGATGTACATCAATTTATAGACCATTGTCTTATCCCTTTAGATCCCTGCACTTACACATTATGATACTTCAGGATGATAGTTGGGGAGAGGAAGAAGATGAAATAGATGACCTACCCTTAGAAGAAACTAAGTAAGTGCACGGGCTGCTATCATCCATTTGAAATTTCCGAAAATTAGATATTTTTGGCGTAGAGTTGGCATAAAACTTGTTTTTTGATGTAGCTGAAGAGAAGTTGATAAGAAGGGGATGAATAAGGAATGAGGGCCGTGGGGAAATTTTCATTTAGAATTGTTTGTTTGAATCAAATTCTCCAGTCCCTGATTAAATGGAATAAAATATGGGTGTCAACATCCAAAAAAGCGAAGCTTAGGATGTTTTTTAATAACAAGAATAGCAAACTAGAGGGATGGTCAGAGTTGAGTAGTAGATTCTCCTTGTTCATGATATTATTACAAAATCTTTGAAAGCTTAAATATCTTTACAAGTGAAGTTAGTTATACGTATGTATTCGGTCTTAGTAAAAATATCAAAGATACATTCATAAACATTTATGTTATTTGTCTTCTTATTGTTTGTATATACTAGCGGCTGCGCCCATAGAGGCCTCTTGGGGAACTTAAGGGGGGGGGGGGGATGAGAGAAGTCGTTCCCTTCTTTTAATTTTAGTTTTGAAAAGTAAAACCAAAACAATTTTCTTTTGGGGGTTCATTTTTTTCTAAGGTCGATTTATCTTTGGAGGGTACTGGTATCCTCCCCCAAAGTAGTATAAACTTTGCCAGGGCCTATAAAAAAAATACACTGTAAAGGAGAACCAAATCGGTTCAGCGATTAGCGAGACACATCCAAAGACAGAGATTCTATAACTTTTATATAAGATTGTAGTTATTGATTTTAGAACACCCGACCTGCCAAAAATCACCGAATATAATTCTTTGGATTATAAAGTGGTAACAAGAATTCCTGTTACAAGGTACAATTTAACATTTATTTAATTTTCTATGCAACATAAAACCTTCCATAAAATTATGTACCTATCGACCAAACCATTAAAAGATTTTATCGGACTTACAAACATTCTTGATAATGATATAAATTTACGATTTTTAAATTAGAAATGTAAATCTTGTTGTAGTATGTAATTACTTTAATTAAA
The DNA here is from genome assembly GCF_053477335.1 of Acartia tonsa. NCBI lineage: Eukaryota > Metazoa > Arthropoda > Copepoda > Calanoida > Acartiidae > Acartia > Acartia tonsa. The sequence goes on from NC_137270.1 coordinate 28,718,823, forward strand.
CTCCTGGCGCACCAACTAGGAAGACTCATAAACAGGGACGTCCAAGCGGGGAATAGCAAATGGATGTAATACTTACGGCTTTCATAGGATATTAGGTTAAGCAACATCCATCAAAAACCAACCCTTAGATTGCACGACCTTTTGTCTCGAAGTCAAAACTGTGCATGGTAATGAATTGCGCCTGTTTATGGGACAAGGCATTACCCCTACTCTCAATACACGTGCAAGACTTAGCAGCAATAGGTACCATTTTGAACGTCTCTAGTAAGACTCAAATAAACATTTTTAAAAAATTCAAGAGATCCCACAGCATATGAAGAAAGACTGTGCTGTTTGCTTAATAATGGAACTGCTATCTATTGCAAGAAAAATTGTAGGTAAGCATTCTAAGAAATTCTAACAATTAAATATATGCGACATTTATTAAATTATAAGATTTTATTGCAATATACAGCATAAAAAATGGACAGTTAATCTCTTATAAGAAGACAATAAATCCCTTTGTGGTAATTGCATCAACATGATGATTTGGTCTTGTGATTAGATTAGAATGACGTCAGCCATGATCACTTTTGTTTTAAAATGCTTGTCGACGAAACCATGTAGTGCTATTCTAAAAAGATAATATAATAACAGCATACAAATTTGAAAAGAGCTTCTCTAATTGTTTATGATTTTTCAGGGAAGGAAAGACAGACATTAAAGAGAAATGGTCGAGCAGAGGAAATCCTCCAGATGTTAAACATGTTGAAGATACAATGTTCTTTATACCTTAAAATTATAAAAGATAAAAATCAATGATTATTTAAATCAATAAATATTCTATAAATCAATCATTCATCAATAATTCAAAGTATTCATTCATCAATCTATTTAATAAATCACCCATCAATCTATCAAATAAATAATAATAATCTATCAAAGATATCATCCATCAATCTATTACAGATATCATCAATAAATCTATCAAAGAAATTACCAATGAATCTATTAAAGAACCATCCAATTATCTATCAAAGAAATCATTTTTTAATCTATCAAAAAAATCATTCATAATTCCATCAAAGAAATCATCCATTAATCTATCAAAGATATCATCCATCAATCTATCAAAGAAATCATTTAATAATCTATCTAATATATTATCCATAATCTATCAATCTATCAAAGAAAGCATCCACAAATCTATTAAAGTAATCATATATAAATCTAGTAAAGATATCATTTATCAATCTATCAAAGAAATTATCTATAATCTGCTAAAGAAATGAACCATCAATCTATTAAATAAAACATGAAATAATTCATCAATGAAACTATCGATAAATTTTTAATTTAACGATTTCTTCATTTATCCAATTTAGATTCTAAATACAAGGGGCTACCACGGGGCTAAAAAAACTAGTTTTAATCTTATAATTGTACATTCTATATCCACGGAAAGCCGTTTATAATACGATACGAGAAATAACTAATCTACACTTCTTAAGAAAAAAATTGGCAATACAGTCAGACAGAGATAATGACTTATAGTACTGCTTCGCTATAAATAACTGCAATAACTGAAATAAAATACAACAATTCATCGCAATTTCCTCCTTATTATTCGTATTTAATATATCATAATTATACTTTTGGGGACTGAAACTTTAAAGATTTTTAATACTTTTTTTAATCAAGCATTTAAAATATAATTACCGAATTAAATTTTTACTTGGGGAGTAAAGGGGGCAAATGGACTGTTTATAATATAGCTCATAGAAGTTTATAAGCTTGTTCTGTCATTGGCTTGTACAATGTAACCTAATAAGTTAAATTTGGATTAGTCTGTTTTTCTTCTTATAAATGAGGGTTGCATCAATTCATCGATCATTGTTTCTATTATTACATTATTTTAAATCTTTATTACATTATATGTCTTTAAATATTCTAGTCCCTGAACAGTTAAGAATAGTGAAGACTTAAAAGATGGAACCTTCCAATTTAATCCAATTTTACAGTCAGGTTGTGGACTAGACTTGAAATATGATAAATCATATTTACCTAAGTTTTAATTATTCTTGAATAATTCTTTCCATCGAGCCTATTCCTGTTGCATTTTTAATTTTTCTAGATTAAAATTTTTTTTCAAGTTGCTTTGGGATTTTCAAGTATCTCGCAAATTATTACTTGGCGTTTTCCATAATAATTTCAAGATTGATTAAAATTAGAGAGGCACTGCAGGGATTATACTACTAACCCCTGAAGGTTAGAGGCACTGGAAGGGTATTGACTAGAGTTTATAAAATTTGAGTGAAAGTACCAAAACCTAAACAACCCCCCCCCCCACATTGCGAATAATTAGGATAATACGAAACCTGAGTGTGTTTAAAAATGCAAAAAAAAAATTTTTGTTTGTTTTTGGATGAATAGCTTTAATGGATTTGCTAGTACTTGTTTAAATTGTCTTTTTAAATCCTTGTGGGAACTCAACTGTATAAAGTGTTATCAAAAAGAGAATAAAATTGCTGAGCGGGGCACTTTTTCTAAACTCAGTCCATTTTACAATTTTAACATCAGAAAAGAATTAAACAAGGATGAAAATATCTACAACTAGTTTGTTTAAGCATGATGGAATGTCGGTTACCTGTAATCTAATTTGCTTTGGAAACCCCTTTTCCCATCTATGACCAGTTTTTCCAAGTTTAATGTATCCAAATTCTCCCCCCTGCCCCCCTCCTTCCTAGGAAAATGATAAACATAATATGACCTATGAATTGAAAAATAGGAGAGGGGGATGTAATATTTTTCTCTATATGCCTAACTACTATGGGGAGTTATAACCCTGCTTGTCTTATACCTGTGGTGCCCCAACCCAGTTAGGTTTGTCATGTATTGACTATAGGGTAACTTTGCTTATAAAAATGAAAAACACTGATGACTCGAGCATATATAGATTCAAGCTACTCTTCAAGTCCTCTTCCAGTATGGCTTTGAAACTGATTAATACCCGCTGCATTAGAACCAGATCTGAGCAATACTGAAAAATCGTATCATATAAAAGATAATTTTCTACGAATAACAAAATAAAATCTGAAAACTAATACCAGTTTTTAGGCTCATGCCTCTGGTCACGTTGGGCCAACAAAAATGGAATCATTCTTTTTTTTTATAAACTAACCGTGGAATGCTTTCTACAATGCAACACCATTTATCATTCTTCTATAAATAATGTTGGAATAAAATGATATCATGCTAATATTTTTATATTTGACTTTTTAAAAGCCTTGTCATTTTTGTTCTTGTTAAAATTTTATAATTCAAATCCTGTCTGAGAGATTGCTAAAAATCTACATAAGCTGAATACAATCCTATCAAATGTTCAGCTTATACCAACAACGAGATCTTAATTCGAAAGAAATTACGAAACCTATACGTAATTATCCACTGTTGTTGGGGGGCAAAAGAGAGAGAGGAGGGATGCAGTTTTATTTACAATCAATTGTCCCATATCTTCCTATCAAAATATGTGATGAATTAGATAATATGGTATTTTTTTTTAGAAGAGTTGTAAAGTAGCTACGCTTAAATTATGACGACAAAACAGTTAATCATCTAATTTAGTTGGCGACAGTTTAGACACAGAAAAATCTTTTTAAAATTACTTCATTTTAATGGCTTAACTGATTAAATCTTATCAAATAGATTTCCAAAGAACATAAATTCTTTTATTTAAATGAAAATTACCAGAAACAATTTAGAATCTAGGAATTGAGATTCAACATTTGATGTAAGTCTACAATTAGATCTTTCATAAAAAGGCAAGATCAATTTTAGTATCAAGCTATGCTATATTTTTAGTCTGTTGGTCCTTCTTCTCCTTACCGTCTGTTCATGGGAATGTGTGTACTGTGTGTTTCTCTTCTATCCATATCCTAATCATGTATTTCCAAGGTGGTACACTTATACTATCATTTAAATAGCATAAAACTTAATCTTAACCATTGTTAACCCTTAAAATCCACAGAAAACTGTCTATAATACGATGCGATAAATAACTATTATTTGCATTTTTGTAGTTGCTACCTGGAAATTACAGAGGAAATTGATGGAAGGGACTAGAAAGATTAAAAGAAATAGTGTTTACATATTCTACAATTCATCAAAACATTATCTAATTCCTAATTATTTATATACTACTGGTTACGCCCCTAGAATCTGATAGAACTTTAGCCAAAAACCTTCATAAGACATAAAGGATAAGATTTAATAGACTAAAACCATCTTTGAACATATGTTAAACTTTACTACACAGGAGTTATTATTCGGTTAGAAATTTATCGAATAGATAAAAAAGCTTTACCACCTCCAAATGACTATTAACAAAATATTCTGAAGTGATTTGATGTTTTGTTTGTTTGATCATTCAGATATTTGTCCTATCCATTTCAAACCTTGTATGTATGATGATTCCTCTGATGAAAAGGTATCATCCTTGAAGCGTAAATTGCAACTTTGTAATCGTTACAAAATGTCAATAATCAATCAAAAAATAGGTGGCATTTTTTTAAATGCTGAACCATAGAGCAATAGGGAATGATTTTCTTCATTAATTTTCTATTTTTTCAAAATTAACCACTGTCATTCCACAATATTTGTTTGTCAAACTGTTTTATTTGTGAAGATTTATATTAAGCATTGAACAACATTAAATTTAACTGAAATTTATTAAGTTTATAAATCATTATATAAGTAATCTCATGCATATATTTCCCCCGATTTATTTAAAGTCAGAGAGAAAGGGCAAGTCTCTTGGATTTTCATAACCAAAAACAAAGAAAACAATTGAAGAGCTTGGGATTTGAAGTTTCTTTCCCTGTCAAATATCAAAATAAACAAATCTTAGTAGCGCAGCTACTAAACAACTAGGATATAATGTCAGGTAGTCATTACGTCCGTTCGACGACAATTCGAAGATAGTTAATATCAAAGTATATTTTTATATTTGATTTTGACTGTATATGAGTTTCTTTTATAGATGCACTTAACCAATTTTTGGGTCAATTATTACCCCTCTTCATTGAAAAACAATCATAAATACTTGCATAAAACTGTAGAGTAGCTTCACAACATGAGCAACTTTTATTCTCAAAATAAACATTTCAATTCTTAAACTTTTGTGTGTCCTGTTCTTCTACTAATTTTATTGTTTATTTTTATTTCCTTAGCTGTATGAGGCTTCATAATTGGTAGTTGACCCTAAAAATAAAACAATTTAATTAATTGGATTCAGAATATTGGTCCAAAAAGGCATTTTCATCCTGAACGGATTAGGATCACCGCCCAGAATTTTGAAAAGGGCAAGAGTATCTTGGAGAATAAGACAATTCTAATATGCCTACAATAGCGATGAGAACTATCCGCTACGGACAAATGGACGAACATACTCACCCCAATAATATAACAGCTTGGCTTTTAATAATCACCAACCTTTTCCAGCTGAAGAAGTTGTCCATTTAACATGATCTCGGTACTTTGGATATTTCCTTCTAGTTAAACACAAATATAGTATTATCACACTAATAATGTCCAGGGAGGGAGGGGACATTGGGCTGTTTATTACATTAGTCCCCAAAGTGTTACAATATTTTTTTCTTGATCAACAACATTGGGTGAATTTTGAATGATTGGTTCATTAAGTTGAGTTTCCAAACGTAATCTACAGAAGGGGTAATTTTGTTTTCATTATTAGGTATGTACATCAATTTATCGGCCTTGTCTTATCCCTTTAAATCCCTGAATAGTTTCATTACAATTACAAAATACACAACCACCATGGCGCGCCAAAAACTATAGATTTATTGCTTCAGAAGGTCAATCAAACACAAAAACTCTTTAATTCAAAAAAAAATTTATTATTTAGTCACACATGATTTAATCCCATTATACAAGGATCTAAATTTTCGAAGATTTCCCCAAATGTAAATTTAGGGCACCCGCAAATGAGTTAAAAGCTTTTTTTTGTGAAAACATGGGAAATTAGTTTGAGGGATATGCCATTAGAGTAAAACACTAGAGGGAGAAAATTGCTAAATAACTGTATCTCCCCATCACAACTGTCTTGTGAAACATTCCTATTGTGTCATTGAAATTCAACCAATGGTATCGCTAATATTAACACAGCCAAGTAGCAGAAACTAATGTAGAAGCAGACGAAAGAGGTCTTTGAAAAATGAAGAGAGGTAGTTATCTGTGTATACATCTATACGATAGATTTGTTGATATGCCAAACCTATTTCATAGAGTAAGAAGGTTTTTGTTTGTCAGTTATGATCTCACTAAAGACTGAACCAAATGACTTCTCAATTTTAGGGAAGCTTCATTTGGATGATTTAGATTATCCCTCACCCCATTTTAATAGAATCCCTAGATACTAGACGCGCTGTAGTGATTAATATAATTTTTAATGATTACCTTTTGGTGTAAGAATATAGGAATCATAAGTGTAGTCATGATAGGTAGATAACACAACTTCTAAACATAAGAATAAGAACAATAAAAGTAACTGGGTGTCTTTCTGTGTGTCTGTTATGAAAGAACTCTCTAATTACTTAACCGATATTGGCCTCTTATACAGATATGAAGCTTCCTATATGTCATGGAAAAGTGTTAGGGAAGGGTACCGCCACCATCACAATAGATATCGGCCTTTTTAAAAATAGCTAGCAACCCAGAAATATTTTCACTTTTCTTTTTAAAATTAAAATTGGAGGGTCGACATCACCTTTCTTCAATTGCTATATGACACATACATCTAGGGGCATAGTCGTTAGTCCTATTATGTAAAGTAGTAAAGTAGTAAAGATTTTAGTTTTAGACATTTTTTTAGATTTAGTCTTTGGATTGTTTTAGGCTACTCTTAATACACTGACACCCTAGATGCTAGGGGAGCAGTCTCTAGTAAATACATGATATATCTGCGCCTACTATTAATCAATATATCTTTCTTTCTTTTAAATAATCTATCTATGAATGTACCTGCTGTTTTGTTTTGATCCATATTCAATCCAAATACAGTTACAGTTCGTTCATCCTACAAAACAAGGACAATTATGTTCAATAATAACAAAAATAAAATAAAGTTATAGTGTAGCAGACAGACCATAGCAAGAGGAGCTGGGCTCCCTCTAATAATAAATGTATTGTAAATGTGCCTAAACTATAGTTTTAACTAGTATAGCCATTGTGTGTTTGATTCCTCCCCAAAAAATATGTTAAAGGAAGAAATCTATTATTCTCGCATTCATTCGAATCCGGTGGATAGGAACCGTTTCTCATCCATACGAAAAAAACTATGTCTAGCATCGTATTATATCCAGTTTTCTACGAATATAGAAATGTACAATCATAAGATTAAAACCAGTTTTTTTAGCCGGTGCCTCCGGCACCTCGGGGCTAAAAAAAACTAGTTTTAATCTTATAATTGTACATTCTATATCCGCGGAAAGCCGTTTATAATACGATACGAGAAATAACTATTATCGCATTTAAGCGAAGCTTCTATACCATTGTAACCAACTAGCCCCCGTCCGTCGTATGTGCACCTTACGCCTATTACACTAGAATAGGAAAAAGGCAGGGAAAGAGGGGTCAAGACTATAATATGTAGCTGCACTCTTACGGATTTTTGAACCCAAAATGTAAACATGCAAAAAATGATAAAATATGATAAGAATAATAATAACTTGAACACAAATTATCCTGACAATCACAGACAACCAACTCTTATGAATATTACCGTAGATTGATGAATATAAAGCCGACATTTCTTTCCTCGATTTTGAAACCTTGAAAATAAAATTTCTTTACAAATAATACATGTATATGTATCAATGTAGCTAACTTCTACTGTTCATCTTACTATATATCCATACTACCGGCTTTGCCCCTAGCCTCTAGGAGCTTTTCTCCAAGAAGTTTGATCAACCTATGTATTTTTGTGTTATTTAGATTTAAAAAGAAAAGTAAAAAAAATTTGGGGGGGAGGGGTAATTTATTTTTGGTGGGGGGTTATTCGACCCCCTTTTTAAATTTTAGTTTTAAAAAGGAAAAAAAATTGGGGGGGGGAGATGTCCTACCCCTCAAGAAAATAGCTTAAAACCATCACAGGTCCAGTAGGTATATTCCCTGAAGAGTAGAGCCCAATCGATTCAGTGGTTACTGAGATCTTAAGCTTCAGTCAGACGGACAGACAGACATCGTACTACTTTGTATTATAGATGTCTATATAAGGGTTATACAAAAATTGGTTGATTCCCAATTTCAAAAGTTACCAAACCGTTCAGCTTTTTAAACGAAAGTGTATATAATATACATTTTTCTGACCATCAACTTACCTTTCTTTGTTTAGTTAAATAAAATAATTCTTTCAATTAAACAGTGTTTTTCTTCATCAACTTATTAATCTATCCATCAATATATACCCAATATCAATAGGCACCAAACCAACCAGCTTCTTATACAGTAGTGATATCCAATAATCAGGTTTTGGGTCCAGATTTTCATCCAGCAAACTAAATAGATCATATTGTCACGAGTTTGATAGGTTACTTTTCTAAGACAAAGCCCAAATTGTTCCGAATTTGTATCACTTTTGAAAAGTGCGACTCCAGTCATATTTTTCTTTCCCGAAAAAGGAAAGGGGGGAAGAAAATCTCTTCAAAAGAGATGGGGAAAACCCCCTTTTCTCTCATCTCTTTTTTCTTCCCCCTTCCCTTTTTTTTCTTTCCCCTTTCCCTTTTTCGGGAAAGAAAAATATGACGTAACTGGAGTCGCACTTTTCAAAAGTGATACAAATTCGGAACAATTTGGGCTTTGTCCTTTTCTAATGGAAATAATATTACTTGGATCTTACACCAGATTTTCATACTCTAATAAAGTGAATCTTGCAGCGGGCTAAGATAACGATTCCCCCTTTTCAATCCATCTACTTCAACTACTCCCCTCCTACTGGATAAATGAACTAACCATTAAAAGATTTTCCAAATAATCTGCGGTTGCATTTGTTTTCATCCGCGGCCAGTAACAAGTCACAATTATAATATTTAAATGAAAGTCACCTGTAACAACCATGATAAAAAGTTTGTCTTATCAGAACTAAAAAAAAAAACATAAAATGAAGCCAAAGTTTTCGAACATAACTTAGGGTGAGTGGGATTGTAAATTTGCTTTAGAAAATGTAATTTCCTATCAAAACATTATAAAATTATAAATCTATGTTAATCATAATATCTAAAATTAATAAAAACTACTGCTTTATAACAAAATATATTTCAAGGGAAAAAACTTCATTATCAATCGCATCTCTTAATCAAGTGAATCAAGCAAATTTATCTTGGTCTGTTTAGATAGATGAATAACTTGTTATATATTTAACCTGGCACACTTCTTGTGAAATTTCAGGGGGGTTTATTTTCATTTTTGCTACCCCACCAAACATAAAATGCGAAGAACAAGATTGTATGTTATTAAGTTTACCTTTATGTTTATACAAGGCAGACATTCCCAGTTTATCAATCCAGTTATATCCACCAACAAACCTACAAGTTACAGGTATATAATGTCCAGGGAGGACCGTTAATAATTAATATTTACGGTGAGCGATTAGCTATGACATTCAACTTGTCTGTGTTACACCCATAAGATACCCCCCCCCCTCCCCCTCCCACATCCACCTAACGATAATAAATAAATTAAACCTGGAAGAAGAAATAATGTGTAATTTCTTTTTGTAATAAAGTTATAAAAAACCTACGTGTTTGATAAACCATCCGCTCCTCCACTCCAGGCTGAACTAAAAAAAAACAATAAGATTTTATCAATAATAAGTAGATTAGAACAAACAATTTATAAAGTAGCTGCGCTACAAAAGAAATTGTTAGAAAAAGAGCAATAAGTTGCAAAGACAGGGCAATGGGTATGCAATTTTGTTTTTATAGTGTATAGTTATAGAGGGAAAACAAAAGTTGTAAATAATTATTGCTATTGCCCTACCCCTCCATTGATTTACTATACCTTGTTTCTCCCAACCAAAAAGGCTTATCAATTTTTCTAAATTCTGAAAAGTTCTGTATTGTTATGTACAAGTCCTAAAAATAATAAACTTGCTTTAAAAAATGGTTTAGGAGGGTGTCAACACCTTCCTTAAACTTCTCCTCCCCTTTTTACACTATCTCAAGATTAACATCCCCCTAAAAAACGGTGCACGCAAAATTTACCATAAATAAACTTTTTTATTCTTTATATAAACTCTGCATAGTGCCTTGGAAAAGATTACGTCATACAATACAAATGACCAATGATGCACAGACTGAATTTCCAATGACAGACTGGTATCCATTTTAATGGACCAATAGGTCATAATTTATTTTATTCATTTTTTACAGGCACTGTAAAAAGCTTCTTCTATACACAATTTCTGGAGATCAGTTTACTGTTCTCTTTAAAACTGTATGAAAGCTTACTGTTTTAAATCTTTCAATCTTTAGTTAGTCTTTTTATGTTGTGAAGAACGATTACGTAGCTAAGCTGTTTGATATTGTAAGCTAAACATACGGCCAACAAATAAGAATGTTTGAAAAAGAAGAAAGAGACTAACAGTAACAATTCCCATTTAATGCATATTTATAAACCTACTAGTACTTATAGCAAAAGCGTTACAGACAGACTGACAGAAGGACAGACACACAAACGCTTATAGAGTAGCTTCGCCACGTCACCTGGAGTGAATCCAACATTCTTGGATCTAGAAACTGTTGAAGAGTAGCTTTGGCCCCATCAACATAATAGTGGTGCCACGTTAGGGCATCTAGATAGATAGATATGTACATAGATAGATAGATACAAAAATAGATAGAGAGATTAAAAGATGGACAGGAGTAAGATAGATTAAATATATAGATTTAACCGACAAACAATCAGAAAAAAACTCATCCAGTTACTTGGCAAACTTTTTACCTAGAATACTGTTTGAATTTTGATTAACATCATCTAGGTATTGAAGAGGGGCACAATTCTGTAATATAATAGATAAATAAATGATTTTATGTATGTTTTTTATTCAAATGACGATAGTGTCCACGTAAATTCGTTGGTTTCACAACTCAGTGGACTTTTATTGAATTTTGAATTGTTGGTTCATTAAGTTGAATGTCCAAACGTTTCAACCACTAATCTACAGAATCTTTAGATCTCTGATTATTGCTAAAAATAAGTTTGAAATAAACTTATCGCCCATTTAAAAAATTTAATATATAATAACTTACCACCAGATGTGTACATCTTCTCAAATAAATATTCTTCTTTAAATAAAAATATAATAGCATTCTAGCTATGCAATTTAACCCTTATTAGTAACATCTAACAGACAACTAACTCTTTGATTGCACGACCCTTGTCTGAGAAGTACGAACTGTGCATGGTAATGAGTTGCGCCGGATTATTAGCCAAGGCATTCCCCCTACTCTAACTATTTATGTCACCAGACATAACAGCAGTAGGAACCATTTTTAATGTCTTTAGTTATGATGCAGTGTCGGGCAGAGATTCGAACCTCCCCGACGACGGGAGGATGCGCTACGTGTTGAGCTACAGTCGCTGGTTAGCCTTGCAGTAATAAATTATTGATGAAGAATATTAATTTGATCTGCCTGCCAACTTGATTAATATCAGGTCCAACAAGTAGGGAATTATTATACAACGGATAACTTTGTAATAACTCTTTCAACCTAAACAAGGATAATTACGTACAATAGTAGTAAGTTTTGACAGTCATAAAAATGTAACCCCGTGATTTTTCCCAAACCCCATAAAAATATCCAGATTTATAACGAACACAGTAAAAGTGCCGGACTGATTATGACGTAAAAAAATAAATTAGCCAATGAGAGGCCACTATAAATTTTACCATTGGTCAATAATGGCCTCTTATTGGCTAATTTTTCTTGTTACGTCATAATCAGTCTCTTTTACTGTGTTCATTTATAACCCATTCCACTCTCTCCCCATTAATAAAAGCTTGAACATCCTCTAATATCGCATAAAAAAACATTGGCCAAGCTTTTTTTGCAATTATATATATGTCGAAGGCTTAGTTAAAAAAATATTACAATCTTAGCTTTACATACAGACAGATAAGAAGACATAAAGAGTAGCTATGCTACTCAAAATTACAAATACATAGTTTAATTAAAAATCTAATTCTAACTTATGAAGAATTTATAATATCTAAAATACTTGGAAATTAGGAAACATCCTATAATAAGATTTTAACCTTAGAAAGTCTTGACCCAACTGAGAACCAGAGATTGTTATATTAAATTCATGTCTAAGTTTTCATTTGTTAAATCATCAATAAGACCCGTATGAAACTCTTCCTCCCACCCAAACCCCAACCCATCCCACCCCCCACTACCTCCCCCCTCCAAAAAAAAAAGAAAGATAATAGAATGTATATATCTACATTTAAACATCAAACTAATGTTTTTTTTTTCAATTTAAATCTTATCCCTAACATGGATAACTCAATCGGTTTAGTAATTATTAAAATCATAAGCTTCAGACAATAAAAACCTTATTATTACTCTATATAATTAGATAGTTTTTTTAGATAACAGCTTGATTAAGTCGTCATTTTACTTTAACAAGAACAAATTTGCTAATAATTAGCACAGCAACAGTTAGCTGGTAAATTTTAATTATCTTTACAGACAGACGTTAGTCTAGATAAAAAAAAGCTGCGCCTAAGTACAATGAGGAATCCATGCAAAGATACAAACTTTTAAATCTAAACTTATTTTACTTTTAACTAATGAATTTCCTAAATGAGTTTGGTTCATTTCCAAGCTGCCACACGATTCCAGTTAAATTCTAGAATATGATTTTTTATATGTATAGTATTAAAGAATACACGAAAGATCCCTGTTTTGTTGACTTCGATGAACCGTTTTTGGACTACAAGATAACCTTTAATTTGTATCTTATTTTCCATAGATATTTTTATCCACAATAGTTAAAAAGTAGTTTTAATTCAGTGGAAATTAATCGGATTCGGACCCATACGGGAAATAAATAGATAGCTAGGTTATCCTTATGATGAAGTAAAACGATCTCTGTCTGTCTGTGTGTGTGTGTCCCGAAGATATCTCGCAAACCACTGAACCGATATGGTTCTCTTCAACGAGTAGCTTCTCATAGGTCCTGTTATTTTTTGGAGGTTATCACACCCCTACAAAAAGAAACCGACCCTAGAAAAAAAATACACCCCCCCCCAAAAAAAAAAAGATCATTTTAAAAACTTTTTCTTCCTAAAACTAAAATTGAAAATGGGGACGGTGGTCGATATCCTCCCCGCCCCCCATCAAAGGTCGTCTAGGGGCGTAGCCGCTAGTTAGAAAAAAGGAAGTTATAGAGTAGCTGCGCTACATCTAAAATTACTTACATTGGCACTGGCAAAGTCAAGGAGTTGTTTAGCATTACTAAAACAAACAAAAAATTTGTACAAAAAAGATTTAGAAATTTTTATTCTCATTTCGAAAAAATGTTTCTTAAATATATAAAGCACTGTCAAGCTATTTTTTTAATGTTCGTTTGTGTGCTTCGCTCTAATGGATGTAGTCATCCTTGTTTTTTTGTAACAAACGTTTGCTGGCTTGAATACTCACAAGCTTAACTCATATCTGCCATAAGATTGTGAAAAATGGGTGGAGTACTTTAGCTTGTTGTACCTTGAAAAGGCGAGAATTTCACATAATTAGGGTATTTAATAAATTTATGTACGTCTCCTTATCTAAAAGTTTGATAACCTATAAGACTTCTATCATATTTGAAAGATTGGACGTGCAGAATAGGCGTCAACACCCCCTGTTGAAGTAGAATTTGGAAGGCCTGTATTTTACCCATTTCAAAAACCTGTGCACTCCACGGGAGGAAACTGTATGTAAGTATTTCGGTAATTTGTTTAATACTATCCCAAGATGCAAATTCAAATATCAAATATAAAATAGCCTTAATCCATATATGTAAAGCTTTTTAAAACGGATAACTTAAACGCTTCAGTGACTAGGCGAGATCTTAGCAAAAAAAGATTAGAAATACATTATGTAGCAATGCTACTCTACATGGGAGTCTGTATGTGCATTCGAAGGTCTTCTATGGTTTGACAAATTAGAAATCTAAATTTCTGATTATAAGAAATTCAATATTTGCAATTTCTAGATTCTAAATTATTACTTGCTAGCAAATTAAGATATGTACTTTAAAACTCAAATGAATACTTCTCTTTTTCATGTCTGATTTCAACCTTTTTAATCTTAATCCCCCCCCCCCTTCCCCCAATTGTTATAGCTTAGTCAAATCCAAAATTATCCGACTAGCAAATTTGTGAGAAGTGGGCGTGGCCAAAACTGTGCTTCTCTTGATAACCTGGCGCGCGGTCAAACTGTCCTTTTACACGTCAAAGCAGTATAAATATAGGGACAGCACAGTTTAATTCATCAGTCAATATTGTAATCATGAAGAGTAAACTTCTATTTTGTTTTGTCATAAATATTGCGTTGGCATTTGGCCATCCAACACAACCCTCACCAGCCTGTCCTATGGTGCCAAGCATGGAGTGCAAGGACGTTGACACACCCGTTACAAAGGAGAAGACAGAGAATAAGTGCAAAGTATATGATGTCAAGACCTGCACAGAAAGTTTGGAGAAAAAGTGCGAGACCAAAACAGAGGATGAATGTTATACTGTCCCAAAAGAGGTTTGTAAAACTGTCACTGAGGATGTTGTCACTAAAGTTCCTGAAGAAAAATGTGAGACAGTAACCGAAGAAGAATGTAGAATTGAAACGGAAACTGTATTTGATGAAGTAGAGGCAGTTGAATGTAACGTTGTCATGGAAGAAAAATGTCACGAGGTCCCTGAAATGTCCTGTAAAACTGTTACTAAACAGGTTGAATATACTGTAGATGAAAGAGTCTGCAAGACTGTAACAGATAAAGAATGTGTTGATGTTCCAGAACAAGTTTGTGTGCAAGTACCTGTAGAGGACTGTCATATTGAGGAAACAATTGAAAAGGAGACATATACCACCAGAGAATGTAAACAATCCACAGTGCCTGCCTGTATTCAAGTCCCAGAAGTGAAATGTGAAACTAAAGAAGTTCCTGTGGAAGAATGCATGGAGCAACCCCATAGAGAATGCAAGGTTATCAACAAAGATGTTTGTACTGCCACCAGCTGCTATACTGTACCTGCCATGGAGTGCTTTGATGTTCAGGAGAAGACTTGCAAGGACGTTATTGAAAAGATTGAAGTATGTGCAAGTGTCATGAAAGAAGAATGTAATGATCTTCCCAGCATGGTTTGTGAAGATGTCACTAAAACTAAAGATGTCCCTGTCCAGAATACAGTCTGTAAAATTATTAACAATGAAGAATGTAAAACAATGTCCATACTTGAGTGTAAAGATGTACCAAAAGAAGTATGCAACAATATTCCTAAAACTATGACTAAGCAAGTAGAGGAAGAAATATGTGGTTTAGTCCCAAAACAACTCTGCTACCCAGTGCCCACAGAATCCTGCAAGACAGTCATCAACAAGGTCCCCAGAGTCATCACCAACAACATCTGTGAGCCCAAGGAGCGTCAAGCTTGCAACACTATCATGGTTGATAAAACTACAACAGTTGACAAGAATGTATGCGATACTGTTGAAGAAAGTGTGTGTAGACCTGTTCCCAGAATGGTTTGTACTGATGTACCCGTTACAGAATGTACACAAGAAAAGAGAGAAGAATGCACACCTGTGCTTGTACAGTACACAGAGTATGTCAAAGAGAAAAAGTGCGTCTCTGTTATGATTAAAGCTTGTTAAAGTCAAATTTATATTTTGTATATACTTGTTAATAATAGAATATAAATATTTATATTGACATAGAAATATATTTTCGAATGTTAGAAAAATAAATATATAGAATTAAAAATTGTTTTATTCATTTTTACAGAAAAAAAACTACTTTTATTGCATAACTAAACTTTGCTTATGGTTGAAATAATTCTTTTACAGAAAAATTTTCACCTTTTATCCCAAGAGCCGTCTGGAAGTCGTTTTAGAACATTTATATCAAACAGCAAAGTCCAGCCAACCTAAAATAAAATAAGGATGACAATATCCAATAAAACAAAGCTTAGTTATTAAGAATCCGCATTGTTTTTAATTTACAGCCGCATCATAACATTAGTCCTCAAAGTTTTATGATAATGTTTTTTTATTCATTGGTTTAATAACTTTGAAGACTTTTAGGGAAGTTTGACTAATGTAATCTATAGTAGAGTTACTTTTGTGTATCAACATTGGGAATGTACATCAATTTATCGGTCACTGTCTTATCCCTTTGGATCCCAGAATACTTTACCTCCTTACTGAAATTATAAATGTTGATTAGATCATCTCCACTCATGTTAAATTTGTTTAGCTGCTTGTACAGTTCATCCAAATCTTCATCTGCCTGGGAAAAACAAGGATGACTTCATCCATAAAAGCGAAGCCCTGAAATGGTAGGACAAACGAACATTAACACTTGTATTATGTCAGAGATTAATAAGGAGAATATTAAGGCATAGGTCGAAACAAAATATTGTAAGTAAAATTGTTATAAAACTTCATGAATACAGGTAACTGTTTAGGGACATACTTACATTTTTAGGACTTGATTATAACGATTACGCTTCCTAAATCATACCTAATCCTTATAGGAATCATCATGCAAAGTTTAAAATGGATAGGACAATTCTAACCTGTTTAAAAGTTAGCCGACCCTTACTATAGAAAAGCTTCCCTTTTATGCAACAACACGCTGTGCTTCCCGTAGAAGAAAGTTGAAGGGGGCGCATTAAAAAAATGTTAACCTGTCAATAAGGAGAAAGACTAAACTACATAACTTTTGTGTCACTTTTGAGGAAGACGATTCCCTTTTCTCCCTTCTCTTTTGAAGAGATTTTCTTTAACCCTTCCCTTTTTCTTTTCCGAAATGTATATGACGTCACAGGAATCGTCTTCCTCAAAAGTGACACAAAAGTTATGTAGTTTAGTCTTTCTCGTCCATAAGAAGTCAATTTTTTTTTTATATTTCTTCATTTTTTAATTTGATTTCTACACCAAAATGTAAAAAGATTGAAAAAGATTCTATCAACTTTCTTCGCCAAAGAGCCCAAAGTGTCAATAGCAGCACAGGGATTACCAGGTGGGCGTGTAACCAATTTAAAAGGGGGAAGACAGGCCTTTCCAAATTTTACATATGATCAAACACAAATATAACTTTTATTCAACTTAAAATAACTATCATATAATTAATTTTAAATTGATCTATCTAATTTTAAGAACAAATGAATATCTATATTTTTATATGCCTCTATAATTATCCTTATAATAAAGTAACACTATGTGTGTTTGTCTGTCTGTTTGTACCGAAGGATCTCGCTAACCGCTGAACCAATCGGGTTCTCCTTAACAGGTTAGCTTCTCATAGGTCCCGGGAGGGTTCCACCACCACCCTCCCAAGAGAAATCACAAAAAATTCGAATTTTTTTACACAGAGACTTCAACGCAACATAGATAGGTATCGTAGAGACTTGAACGCAACATAGAAAAGTTACGTATTATTTTTTCAAAAAACAAACATTTAAAGTGCCACTAGAGGCCTATAGGGGCGAAGCCGCTAGTCTTTACATATACAAATACCTAAACGTAACCAAAGATTTTAAAATATAGGAAACATTACCTTTGAGCCATTTTTAGAGTTAGCACACCATTTATGAGTCTCTGTAACATCTAATTTTTCCAACTAAAACAAGGAGTATTTATTTTTCGCATCGTATAATAAACAGCTTTCCGCGGATATAAAAATGTAAATGATAAGACTGAAACTAGTTTTGTTAGCCCAGAGATGCCGAAGGTACGGCTAACAAAACTAGCGAAGCAGGGCTATGCAAAATTAAATTTGTATTGAAGTATGTTGACTAACTTATGATTTTTAGAAATAGATATTAAAGATTCAACATTAAGAGAAATAAGTAAAGCCGTTTATGAGAAAACTAGCGGCTACTCTACTACAAGCCTCTAGGGGCACTTAATGTGGAAGGGAAAGCCACTCACACCCACAAACTTTTGGATTTGAGTTTTTTTTAAATAGTAAAAAATATTTTTTTGGGGGGGTGATTTTCACATATTTCATTGGGAGTGTGAAGATACCCACCCCCAATATATTTTAAAAATTCCCTGGATCTGTAAGAAGCTCCACTGTTTAGGAAAATCAAGAAGAATATGAAACATTTAGCAACAACTAATAGTCCTTTGGTTTATAAGGTTTAACCTGAGGTTTATCTGGAACAAATGTAACCAAATCAGCGGCTGTTCCTCCTAATCTAATAAAAGTTATGGGTATAGTCCTTTCCATGACATCGCTCCATATGGGGCGATGATTTTAATTGATCGCCTCTTATGACAAGGGGCGATGTATTGGCTCCTTGAAAGGAGCGATTTAATAGCCCCATATAACAAGAGGCGATGTTATGACTCCTTGAAAGGAGCGATTTGATAGCCCCTTGCCCTAAGAGGCGATTAAATGATCCTTTATCGCTCCTTTATTGCCCCTTCTAAAGAGGAGATGATATGTCCTCTTATCCCAAGGGGCTATTTAATAAAATATCGCCTCTTCATGGCCCCTTCACGATTTTATATATCTTAGTCCCTTGATGGCCCCTACATCGCTCCTACATCGCCCCTTCATCGCTCCTCCATCGCTCCTTCTCCAAATTTATATTACATTGTACTTTGATGGCCCCTACATCGCCCCTCCATCGCTCCTACATCGCCCCTTCATCGCTCCTTCTTCAAATTTATATTACATTGTACTTTGATGGCCCCTACATCGCCCCTCCATCGCTCCTACATCGCCCCTCCATCGCTCCTACATCGCCCCTCCATCGCTCCTACATCGCCCCTTCATCGCTCCTTCTTCAAATTTATATTACATTGTACTGTGATGGCCCCTACATCGCTCCTACATCGCTCCTTCATCTCTCCTACATCGCCCCTTCATCGCTTCTTCTCCAAATTTATATTACATTGCAACTTGATGGCCCCTACATCGCTCCTTCATCGCTCCTACATCGCTCCTTCATCGCTCCTTCTCCAAATTTATATTAAATTGTACTGTGATGGCCCCTACATCGCTCCTACATCGCCCCTTCATCGCTCCTTCTACAAATTTATATTACATTGCAACTTGATGGCCCCTACATCGCTCCTACATCGCTCCTACATCGCTCCTACATCGCTCCTCCATCGCCCCTTCATCGCTCCTTCTCCAAATTTATATTACATTGCAACTTGATGGCCCCTACATTGCTCCTACATCGCTCCTACATCGCTCCTCCATCGCCCCTTCATCGCTCCTTCTCCAAATTTATATAACATTGCAACTTGATGGCCCCTACATCGCTGCTACATCGCTCCTCCATCGCTCCTACATCGCCCCTTCATCGCTCCTTCCACAAATTTATATTACATTGTACTTTGATGGCCCCTACATATCTCCTCCATCGCTCCTCCATCGCCCCTTAATAGCCCCTTACCTTAATTTATATAAAAAAGCCCCTACATAGCCTCTCCATCGCCCCTTAATAGCTCCTTACCTTAATTTATATAACATAGCCCCTACATAGCCTCTCCATCGCCCCTTATCTTAATTTATATAACAAAGCCCCTACATAGCCTCTCAATCGCCCCTAATAGCCCCTTACCTTTATTTATATAACAAAGCTCCTACA
This sequence comes from Acartia tonsa, assembly GCF_053477335.1. NCBI lineage: Eukaryota > Metazoa > Arthropoda > Copepoda > Calanoida > Acartiidae > Acartia > Acartia tonsa. The sequence goes on from NC_137270.1 coordinate 28,738,687, forward strand.
TAGCCTCTCCATCGCCCCTTAATAGTCCCTTACCTTAATTTATATAACATAGCTCTTACATAGCCTCTCAATCGCCCCTTAAAAGCCCATTACCTTAATTTATATAACATAGCCCCTACATAGCCTCTCCATCGCCCCTTACCTTAATTTATATAACATAGCCCCTACATAGCCTCTCCATCGCCCCTTAATAGCTCCTTACCTTAATTTATATAACATAGCCCCTACATAGCCTCTCCATCGCCCCTTAATAGCCCCTTACCTTAATTTATATAACATAGCCTCTACATAGCCTCTCCATCGCCCCTTAATAGCCCCTTACCTTAATTTATATAACATAGCCCTACATAGCCTCTCCATCGCCCCTTAATAGCCCCTTACCTTAATTTATATAGCATAGCCCCTACATAGCCTCTCCATCGCCCCTTAATAGCCTCTTACCTTAATTTATATAATCCTTACCTTAATATATATAACATAGCCCCTACATAGCCTCTCCATCGCCCCTAAATAGCCCCTTACCCTAATTTATATAACATAGCCCCTACATAGCCTCTCCATCGCCCCTTAATAGCTCCTTACCTTAATTGATATAACATAGCCCCTACATAGCCTCTCCATTGCCCCTTAATAGCCCCTTACCTTAATTTATATAACATAGCCTCTACATAGCCTCTCCATCGCCCCTTAATAGCCCCTTACCTTAATTTATATAACATAGCCCTACATAGCCTCTCCATCGCCCCTTAATAGCCCCTTACCTTAATTTATATAGCATAGCCCCTACATAGCCTCTCCATCGCCCCTTAATAGCCTCTTACCTTAATTTATATAATCCTTACCTTAATATATATAACATAGCCCCTACATAGCCTCTCCATCGCCCCTAAATAGCCCCTTACCCTAATTTATATAACATAGCCCCTACATAGCCTCTCCATCGCCCCTTAATAGCCCCTTACCTTAATTTATATAACATAGCCTCTACATAGCCTCTCCATCGCCCCTTAATAGCCCCTTACCTTAATTTATATAACATAGCCCTACATAGCCTCTCCATCGCCCCTTAATAGCCCCTTACCTTAATTTATATAGCATAGCCCCTACATAGCCTCTCCATCGCCCCTTAATAGCCTCTTACCTTAATTTATATAATCCTTACCTTAATATATATAACATAGTCCCTACATAGCCTCTCCATCGCCCCTAAATAGCCCCTTACCCTAATTTATATAACATAGCCCCTACATAGCCTCTCCATCGCCCCTTAATAGCTCCTTACCTTAATTTATATAACATAGCCCCTACATAGCCTCTCCATCGCCCCTTAATAGCCCCTTACCTTAATTTATATAACATAGCCTCTACATAGCCTCTCCATCGCCCCTTAATAGCCCCTTACCTTAATTTACATAACATAGCCCTACATAGCCTCTCCATCGCCCCTTAATAGCTCCTTACCTTAATTTATATAGCATAGCCCCTACATAGCCTCTCCATCGCCCCTTAATAGCCTCTTACCTTAATTTATATAATCCTTACCTTAATATATATAACATAGCCCCTACATAGCCTCTCCATCGCCCCTAAATAGCCCCTTACCCTAATTTATATAACATAGCCCCTACATAGCCTCTCCATCGCCCCTTAATAGCCTCTTACCTTAATTTATATAACATAGGCCCTACAAAGCATCTCCATCGCCCCTTAATAGCCCCTTACCTTAATTATATAACATAGCCCCTACATAGCCTCTCCATCGCCCCTTAATAGCCTCTTACCTTAATTTATATAACATCTCTCCTACATCGCCCCTTCATCGCTTCTTCTCCAAATTTATATTACATTGCAACTTGATGGCCCCTACATCGCTCCTTCATCGCTCCTACATCGCTCCTTCATCGCTCCTTCTCCAAATTTATATTAAATTGTACTGTGATGGCCCCTACATCGCTCCTACATCGCCCCTTCATCGCTCCTTCTACAAATTTATATTACATTGCAACTTGATGGCCCCTACATCGCTCCTACATCGCTCCTACATCGCTCCTCCATCGCCCCTTCATCGCTCCTTCTCCAAATTTATATTACATTGCAACTTGATGGCCCCTACATCGGTCCTACATCGCTCCTACATCGCTCCTCCATCGCCCCTTCATCGCTCCTTCTCCAAATTTATATAACATTGCAACTTGATGGCCCCTACATCGCTGCTACATCGCTCCTCCATCGCTCCTACATCGCCCCTTCATCGCTCCTTCCACAAATTTATATTACATTGTACTTTGATGGCCCCTACATCTCTCCTCCATCGCTCCTCCATCGCCCCTTAATAGCCCCTTACCTTAATTTATATAAAAAAGCCCCTACATAGCCTCTCCATCGCCCCTTAATAGCTCCTTACCTTAATTTATATAACATAGCCCCTACATAGCCTCTCCATCGCCCCTTAATAGCCCCTTATCTTAATTTATATAACAAAGCCCCTACATAGCCTCTCAATCGCCCCTAATAGCCCCTTACCTTTATTTATATAACAAAGCTCCTACATAGCCTCTCCATCGCCCCTTAATAGTCCCTTACCTTAATTTATATAACATAGCTCTTACATAGCCTCTCAATCGCCCCTTAAAAGCCCATTACCTTAATTTATATAACATAGCCCCTACATAGCCTCTCCATCGCCCCTTACCTTAATTTATATAACATAGCCCCTACATAGCCTCTCCATCGCCCCTTAATAGCTCCTTACCTTAATTTATATAACATAGCCCCTACATAGCCTCTCCATCGCCCCTTAATAGCCCCTTACCTTAATTTATATAACATAGCCTCTACATAGCCTCTCCATCGCCCCTTAATAGCCCCTTACCTTAATTTATATAACATAGCCCTACATAGCCTCTCCATCGCCCCTTAATAGCCCCTTACCTTAATTTATATAGCATAGCCCCTACATAGCCTCTCCATCGCCCCTTAATAGCCTCTTACCTTCATTTATATAATCCTTACCTTAATATATATAACATAGCCCCTACATAGCCTCTCCATCGCCCCTAAATAGCCCCTTACCCTAATTTATATAACATAGCCCCTACATAGCCTCTCCATCGCCCCTTAATAGCTCCTTACCTTAATTGATATAACATAGCCCCTACATAGCCTCTCCATTGCCCCTTAATAGCCCCTTACCTTAATTTATATAACATAGCCTCTACATAGCCTCTCCATCGCCCCTTAATAGCCCCTTACCTTAATTTATATAACATAGCCCTACATAGCCTCTCCATCGCCCCTTAATAGCCCCTTACCTTAATTTATATAGCATAGCCCCTACATAGCCTCTCCATCGCCCCTTAATAGCCTCTTACCTTAATTTATATAATCCTTACCTTAATATATATAACATAGCCCCTACATAGCCTCTCCATCGCCCCTAAATAGCCCCTTACCCTAATTTATATAACATAGCCCCTACATAGCCTCTCCATCGCCCCTTAATAGCCCCTTACCTTAATTTATATAACATAGCCTCTACATAGCCTCTCCATCGCCCCTTAATAGCCCCTTACCTTAATTTATATAACATAGCCCTACATAGCCTCTCCATCGCCCCTTAATAGCCCCTTACCTTAATTTATATAGCATAGCCCCTACATAGCCTCTCCATCGCCCCTTAATAGCCTCTTACCTTAATTTATATAATCCTTACCTTAATATATATATCATAGTCCCTACATAGCCTCTCCATCGCCCCTAAATAGCCCCTTACCCTAATTTATATAACATAGCCCCTACATAGCCTCTCCATCGCCCCTTAATAGCTCCTTACCTTAATTTATATAACATAGCCCCTACATAGCCTCTCCATTGCCCCTTAATAGCCCCTTACCTTAATTTATATAACATAGCCTCTACATAGCCTCTCCATCGCCCCTTAATAGCCCCTTACCTTAATTTACATAACATAGCCCTACATAGCCTCTCCATCGCCCCTTAATAGCTCCTTACCTTAATTTATATAGCATAGCCCCTACATAGCCTCTCCATCGCCCCTTAATAGCCTCTTACCTTAATTTATATAATCCTTACCTTAATATATATAACATAGCCCCTACATAGCCTCTCCATCGCCCCTAAATAGCCCCTTACCCTAATTTATATAACATAGCCCATACATAGCCTCTCCATCGCCCCTTAATAGCCTCTTACCTTAATTTATATAACATAGGCCCTACAAAGCATCTCCATCGCCCCTTAATAGCCCCTTACCTTAATTATATAACATAGCCCCTACATAGCCTCTCCATCGCCCCTTAATAGCCTCTTACCTTAATTTATATAACATCTCTCCTACATCGCCCCTTCATCGCTTCTTCTCCAAATTTATATTACATTGCAACTTGATGGCCCCTACATCGCTCCTTCATCGCTCCTACATCGCTCCTTCATCGCTCCTTCTCCAAATTTATATTAAATTGTACTGTGATGGCCCCTACATCGCTCCTACATCGCCCCTTCATCGCTCCTTCTACAAATTTATATTACATTGCAACTTGATGGCCCCTACATCGCTCCTACATCGCTCCTACATCGCTCCTCCATCGCCCCTTCATCGCTCCTTCTCCAAATTTATATTACATTGCAACTTGATGGCCCCTACATCGCTCCTACATCGCTCCTACATCGCTCCTCCATCGCCCCTTCATCGCTCCTTCTCCAAATTTATATAACATTGCAACTTGATGGCCCCTACATCGCTGCTACATCGCTCCTCCATCGCTCCTACATCGCCCCTTCATCGCTCCTTCCACAAATTTATATTACATTGTACTTTGATGGCCCCTACATCTCTCCTCCATCGCTCCTCCATCGCCCCTTAATAGCCCCTTACCTTAATTTATATAAAAAAGCCCCTACATAGCCTCTCCATTGCCCCTTAATAGCTCCTTACCTTAATTTATATAACATAGCCCCTACATAGCCTCTCCATCGCCCCTTAATAGCCCCTTATCTTAATTTATATAACAAAGCCCCTACATAGCCTCTCAATCGCCCCTAATAGCCCCTTACCTTTATTTATATAACAAAGCTCCTACATAGCCTCTCCATCGCCCCTTAATAGTCCCTTACCTTAATTTATATAACATAGCTCTTACATAGCCTCTCAATCGCCCCTTAAAAGCCCATTACCTTAATTTATATAACATAGCCCCTACATAGCCTCTCCATCGCCCCTTACCTTAATTTATATAACATAGCCCCTACATAGCCTCTCCATCGCCCCTTAATAGCTCCTTACCTTAATTTATATAACATAGCCCCTACATAGCCTCTCCATCGCCCCTTAATAGCCCCTTACCTTAATTTATATAACATAGCCTCTACATAGCCTCTCCATCGCCCCTTAATAGCCCCTTACCTTAATTTATATAACATAGCCCTACATAGCCTCTCCATCGCCCCTTAATAGCCCCTTACCTTAATTTATATAGCATAGCCCCTACATAGCCTCTCCATCGCCCCTTAATAGCCTCTTACCTTAATTTATATAATCCTTACCTTAATATATATAACATAGCCCCTACATAGCCTCTCCATCGCCCCTAAATAGCCCCTTACCCTAATTTATATAACATAGCCCCTACATAGCCTCTCCATCGCCCCTTAATAGCTCCTTACCTTAATTGATATAACATAGCCCCTACATAGCCTCTCCATTGCCCCTTAATAGCCCCTTACCTTAATTTATATAACATAGCCTCTACATAGCCTCTCCATCGCCCCTTAATAGCCCCTTACCTTAATTTATATAACATAGCCCTACATAGCCTCTCCATCGCCCCTTAATAGCCCCTTACCTTAATTTATATAGCATAGCCCCTACATAGCCTCTCCATCGCCCATTAATAGCCTCTTACCTTAATTTATATAATCCTTACCTTAATATATATAACATAGCCCCTACATAGCCTCTCCATCGCCCCTAAATAGCCCCTTACCCTAATTTATATAACATAGCCCCTACATAGCCTCTCCATCGCCCCTTAATAGCCCCTTACCTTAATTTATATAACATAGCCTCTACATAGCCTCTCCATCGCCCCTTAATAGCCCCTTACCTTAATTTATATAACATAGCCCTACATAGCCTCTCCATCGCCCCTTAATAGCCCCTTACCTTAATTTATATAGCATAGCCCCTACATAGCCTCTCCATCGCCCCTTAATAGCCTCTTACCTTAATTTATATAATTTTTACCTTAATATATATAACATAGTCCCTACATAGCCTCTCCATCGCCCCTAAATAGCCCCTTACCCTAATTTATATAACATAGCCCCTACATAGCCTCTCCATCGCCCCTTAATAGCTCCTTACCTTAATTTATATAACATAGCCCCTACATAGCCTCTCCATCGCCCCTTAATAGCCCCTTACCTTAATTTATATAACATAGCCTCTACATAGCCTCTCCATCGCCCCTTAATAGCCCCTTACCTTAATTTACATAACATAGCCCTACATAGCCTCTCCATCGCCCCTTAATAGCTCCTTACCTTAATTTATATAGCATAGCCCCTACATAGCCTCTCCATCGCCCCTTAATAGCCTCTTACCTTAATTTATATAATCCTTACCTTAATATATATAACATAGCCCCTACATAGCCTCTCCATCGCCCCTAAATAGCCCCTTACCCTAATTTATATAACATAGCCCCTACATAGCCTCTCCATCGCCCCTTAATAGCCTCTTACCTTAATTTATATAACATAGGCCCTACAAAGCATCTCCATCGCCCCTAAATAGCCCCTTACCTTAATTTATATAACATAGCCTCTACATAGCCTCTCCATCGCCCCTTAATAGCCCCTTACCTTAATTTATATAACATAGCCCTACATAGCCTCTCCATCGCCCCTTAATAGCCCCTTACCTTAATTTATATAGCATAGCCCCTACATAGCCTCTCCATCGCCCCTTAATAGCCTCTTACCTTAATTTATATAATTTTTACCTTAATATATATAACATAGTCCCTACATAGCCTCTCCATCGCCCCTAAATAGCCCCTTACCCTAATTTATATAACATAGCCCCTACATAGCCTCTCCATCGCCCCTTAATAGCTCCTTACCTTAATTTATATAACATAGCCCCTACATAGCCTCTCCATCGCCCCTTAATAGCCCCTTACCTTAATTTATATAACATAGCCTCTACATAGCCTCTCCATCGCCCCTTAATAGCCCCTTACCTTAATTTACATAACATAGCCCTACATAGCCTCTCCATCGCCCCTTAATAGCTCCTTACCTTAATTTATATAGCATAGCCCCTACATAGCCTCTCCATCGCCCCTTAATAGCCCCTTACCCTAATTTATATAACATAGCCCCTACATAGCCTCTCCATTGCCCCTAAATAGCCCCTTACCCTAATTTATATAACATAGCCCCTACATAGCCTCTCCATCGCCCCTTAATAGCCTCTTACCTTAATTTATATAACATAGGCCCTACAAAGCATCTCCATCGCCCCTTAATAGCCCCTTACCTTAATTATATAACATAGCCCCTACATAGCCTCTCCATCGCCCCTTAATAGCCTCTTACCTTAATTTATATAACATAGCCCCTTCATAGCCTCTTCATCGCCCCTTACCTTAATTTATATAACATAGGCCCTTTATGGCTCCTGTACAGCCTCTGTAATTGTATTGCCCCTTCATTATAGAAGGTAGGGCATTAAGGTAAGGAAGGAATGTGACCCTCTACAGTTTTAAATTTAAGTTTTAAAAGGATGACAAGGATGACAACATTTATAAAAGCAAAGCTCTGAAACGGTAGAAAAAAGTTTAATGAACATTAATAATGTAGAGTGTCAGAACTGAATAGTCAGAACATAAATTTAAAATTCGAAACAAAATTGTAAGTAAATTTATTGAGAAATTGCTTACATGCAGGAAAATGCTTAAGGACGTACTCACATTTTTTGGACTTGATTATAGATATGATTCGCTTATAACATTCTATTTTGTTGTCCTAGGAATCAGTATCCCAGAAATCAGATTAATCGGATAATTTTGATACATAAAAATTTGTTCTAAGTTAATAATTAGTATGCTTAAAATGGACGTACGGATATTCTGATAATGATTATAGACTTTCTAAATCGTACCTTTCTACTACAGGAATCACATGCCTAAATTAACGAAAATAGCTAACCGTTACAGACGTACGGACTGATCCTTAATATAGAAAAGCTTTGCTTTTAAAAAGTTAAAAAGATTTTTTGAGGGGATTGGGTAATATTTTTCTTGGGGTGAATTTTCTGGGAGGGTGGAGATACCCTCCCTCGAAATAATTATAAACCCTCTATGAACTTAAAAGAAGCTTCACTGTAAAGGAGAACCATATAGGTTCAGCGGTTAGCTTTTCTACAGACAAAAAAAAGATTACTACTTTATATAATAGGTTATGAAAAAGGAAAAAAAAGCAAGATAACAAGGATAACAACATTCACAAAAGCAAAGCTCTAAAATCAGGAGGTCAAACATAAATTTTGTTAAAATTAGCGTAAATCTATAAGACAAAGTAGAATGATGTCTGTCCATCAATCTGTCTGTCTGTCCGTCTGTCTGTCCGTCTGTCAGTCCTTAAGATCTCGGTAACCACTGGACCGATTATATTCTACTATTCAGGGAATATACCTACTGGTCCTGTGGTGGTTTTAGGCTATTTTCTTGGGGGGTGGGATACCCCCAACCCCCCCAAAAACAAAAAAATCCCCCCCCATTTTTTTTTTGCTGAAGATTTTCTTGGTCCTATTACGAATTTCGCCAAAAAAAATTTTTATCACCTCTTGGGGCAAAGCCCCTAGAGGCTAGGGGCGAATCTGCTAGTATAGAATATAGTAAAAGGGCATAATTTTATTTTTAGTATTTGATTATAATACTAAACCTTGTTGTCCTAAGAAACATTACTCCAAAACCCAGATGAATGGGACAATGATATTATACAAAAAAATGGACGTACATACTTTCTAGTAATGAATATAGTATTGTACCCAACTGTTATAGAAATCATTCTGCAAAGTTTGAAATCGATAGGATATTTATAACATGTCTAAATTAAAGAAAATGTCGTCAAACCGTTTGGACGTACGGACAAACCAATCCTTACTATAGAAAAGTTTCGCATTTAAAAAGGAAAATTATAATGAAAATATAATGAATTAATAAAATAAATATAAATAATATAATAACATAATGAAATAAAGAAAAAAAAATAAACTAAGAGAATGAAATTTTTTAGTTAAATAGAATATTGAATAAGGATCATATAATGGACAAACAGACAAAGTAAGTTATAGAGCAGACTTTAAGAGAATATGCTATTACTCAAAGATTATCACGAAACCTAAGTCTTTTGAAGCATAATTGAGAGACAGACAAAATAATTTATAGACTGGATATACATATGTCATGGGAATATTCACTAAAAATCTCAACAGTCTATCTTTAACAATAGCAGAGAAAACCACGTGCTTAACTTAATGAGAAGAGCAATGACGAAAGGACTAACCCTAATTGTAGAAAAGTCTCTCTTTTAACAAAAAAAGTATTTTTTTTGGTCTGAAGCTTAAAAATTTCATAAACTGACTAAATTCTCCATTTAAGGGAAGCTTCACATAGGTCATGGGATGGTTTTTTGCTTTTTCATTTTCAGATTTAAGCCCCTAATTGGTTTAGGCTATTTTTCTGCCTCCTTACATTAAAAAGAGCGCAGCTGCAAGTGAATAAGAAAAGAGAAATATAAAAGAAGAATACATATTATCCTATTATATAAAGTAGTAAAACATAAACAAACGTTGGAGTGGACAAACCTAGGAATGGGACAATCGTCGGAGTGGACATTGCTTATGTAAAACGCAGGAGTGTCTTTTATTTTATTTATAAGATAAAAATCTTTCAAAACAAAAAAAAATCTTGAATATCTTTTCTCACAGACTGAAATTTTAAAATCAGTCTAACAGTTTTCCAAAGTAGGTAAGTTCTATCGAAAGGCAAAGGTTTGAAACAGATAGAACATTTCATTAAACTAAAACATATTTTTTTCTCACATTGTTTACAACTGTCAAATATGTTTTTTTATATGCCTAACCCCTGCAGGGGGCTTATTTGTATATTTATATCTTAACCTAACCTAACCTGTGTAGAAATAACTAAACAAATGTTGTTGAAACCTAATTTTTAAGATATTATAGACACTTCTGCGTTTTACTTATATAATGTCCACTCCGACATTTGTCCGAAACATCCTGCGTTTGTCCACGTTAATAAGGCTTTCTGTTCTGAAACTTAAGATCTCAATAATTACTAAACAGATTGGGCTTTCTATTTCAGGTAAGCTTAATATTTGTCTTGTAATGGCTTTAGGCTATTTTATTTTAAGTCGAGGGATGGTTTTAGGCTATTCTATTTTAAGTCCTGGGAAGGTTTTAGGCTTTAATTCATTCCCCTTTGAATACAGAGCCAATAGATGCTGGGGGCGTAGCCGCTAGTCGATATACAAAGTTTTTTTTTGTCTGTAGCAAAGGATCTCGTTTGCTGCTAAACCGATATGATGTATGTCTGTCTGTCTATACCGTAGGATCTTGCTAACCGCTGAGTCCTGAGATGATTTTAAGATAGTTTATTTTTTTTCCTTATAATAAAATAACAGGATATTTGTCCATAAAAAGCGAAGCAATATCTTAATTTTTGTTGTTGGAACTGTTATTCAGTTGATTATACCAAGGATCTAAAGGAATAAGACAATGGCCGATAAATTTTTATCCATCCCTAATAACGATACACAAAATTGCAACACTACAACCAAAATATGACAAAAGTCCCCAAAGTTTTGAGCCAACGAATAAGAAAACTTCATTATAAAACTTTGGAGACTATTGTAAAAATTGCCTAATGTTTCCTTTCTCCCTGAGATTATACAGACTATCCTTAAACTAATATTTACATTAACGTAACAGGATGTTTATCAGTATCAACTGAACCGATATGCTTCTCCTTTACATTGAAGCTTATTTTACTCGCAGGAAAAGTTTTCATTTTGGGGAGGGGACCAACACTTTCAGCCCCCGGAAGGTATCACTTCCCTTAAATTCTTAACCTTCCCCCTCCCCCCCCTCTCCACCACATCTATTCATTAAAGTACTCCTAGGGTCATCTATGGGATTAGCCGTTAGTGACTTAAAAATAATTCAAGTGCAATGATATATTTACCAAATTAATACGATAATTTTGTATACATTTTTTATGAAAAAAAATTATTTTGCCAAAGGCAGCCAAAAAATAAGCAGCAAATATTTCAAAAATGCTCTGATAATCAGAGATCTACAGGGATAAGACGATTGTCGATAAAATGATATATATACATATATACAGTGTGTTTTTTATGAGAACTTTTTTGAAAGCAATTTTACCTTACTTATAGTTATCAGAATTTAATGATTAATGGCTTATTCTCTTCTTTTTTATAACCTTTAATAGAAAAGCAAAAAATATTTCAGTTTTTATTCAAAAAGTACAGTAAATTAAAAAATTTAAAACTTAGGTGTCAACATCTAAAAATGGTTTTAGTGCATTTTTCTTATAATCTACCTTTGCAAGAATGGCTGCAAAACGCTTCAAAGTTGAGATATAGAGCTAAAAATTTATATAGATACTATTTGTGACATGTACTAGAACATTTTGAAATTTGAAGGCCATATCTCAACCAGGGAGGGAATACTGGCCCCCCAATGTACTCCCTCCATTCTTGGAAAGGGTAGAAGATTTGAGCATAAGAAAAATGCGCTAAAACCATTTCTCGTATTCATTTGAATCCGGTGGATAGGAACCGGTTCTCATCCATACGAAAAAACTATGTCTAGCATCGTATTATATCCAGCTTTCTACGAATATAGATATGTACAATCATAAGATTAAACCCAGTTTTTTTAGCCGGTGCCTTCGGCACCTCGGGCCTAAAAAAACTAGTTTTAATCTCATAATTGTACTTTTTATATCCGCGGAAAGCCGTTTATAATACTATGCGAGAAATAACTATTTTAGATGTTGACACCCATGTTTTGAAATTTTGAATTTACTGTACTTTTTAAATAAAAACTGAAATATTTTTTTGCTTTTCTGTTAATGGTTATAAAAAACGAAGAGAATAAGCCATTACTCATTAAATTCTGATAACTATAAGTAGGGTAAAATTGCTTTCAAAAATGCTCTCATAAAAAAAAAACACTGTATATATATGTATGTTTATATATTAATTATTCCCATTGATGATTCACAAAATTACCCCTTCTTTAGTTTAGAATTAGTGGTTAAAACATTTAGACACTCAACTTAATGAACTAAACAATCACAAAACAATAAAAAGTCCCCAAGGTTGTTAATCTAACGAATAAGAAAACGGTATTATAAAACTTTGGAGACTAGACAGCACTCTTGGATAAGCCAACTTATAACACTTTGGTAACTATCCTAATCCTCCCTGGCGAAATGACAATGAGATTTTTTGGTAAATTTGTGGCAAACTTTATTCTTAATAAATTAGCACTTGCCAAAATTATACTGGAGAGATATTTCATTGAAGGATAAATCTTTTTTTTTGCCCAAACTTTTCGTCAGCCAATAATAACAGATAAGTTAAACATTGTAAAAATAATATAGTAACTTAACTCGAGTTGTCAACGGCAGAAATTAGGTCCTGAGATGGTTTTAGGCCTGGAAAGGTTTATAACAATTTTATCTGTATTTCTTAAAATAAATTAACAGAATCTTTGTCTGTATGTATGAATGTCTGTCTGTACCGAAGGATCTTGCTAACCGCTGAACCAATATGGTTCTCCTTTACAGTGAAGATTCCTATAGGTCCTGAGATCGTTCTCTTTAATAGGGTAGCTTCTCATAGGTCCTGGGGAGGTTAATAACTATTTTATTTTAATCCTTATAATAAAGTAACAGGATCTTTGTCTGTATGTATGTAGAGGCTATGTTATATAAATTAAGGTAAGGGGCTTTTAAGTGGCGATGGAGGGCTATTAAGGGGCGATGGAGAGGCTATGTTATATAAATTAAGGTAAGGAGCTATTAAGGGGCGATGGAGAGGCTATGTAGCGGCTATGTTATATAAATTTGCTATTAAGGGGCGATGGAGAGGCTATATAGGGGCTATTTTATATAAATTAAGGTAAAGGACTATTAAGGGGCGATGGAGAGGCTATGTAGGGGCTATGTTATATAAATTAAGGTAAGGGGCTATTAAGGGGCGATGGAGAGGCTATTTAGGGGCTATGTTATATAAATTCGGGTAAGGGGCTATTAAGGGGCGATGGGGAGGCTATGTAGGAGCTATGTTATATAATTAAGGTAAGGGGATATTAAGGGGCGATGGAGAGGCTATGTAGAGGCTATGTTACATAATTAAGGTAAGAGGCTATTATGGGGCGATGGAGAGGCTATGTAGGAGCTTTGTTATATAGATTAAGGTAAGGGGCGATGGAGAGGCTATGTAGGGGCTATGTTATATAAATTAAGGTAATGGGCTTTTAAGGGGCGATTGAGAGGCTATGTAAGAGCTATGTTATATAAATTAAGGTAAGAGGCTATTAAGGGGCGATTGAGAGGCTATGTAGAGGCTATGTTACATAATTAAGGTAAGGGGCTATTAAGGGGCGATGGAGAGGCTATATAGGAGCTTTGTTATATAAATTTAGGTAAGGGGCTATTAAGGGGCGATGGAGAGGCTATGTAGGGGCAATGTTATATAATTAAATTAAGTGGCTATTAAGGGGCGATAGAGAGGCCATATAGGAGCTTTGTTATATAAATTAAGGTAAGGGGCTATTAAGGGGCGATGTAGGGGCCATCAAGTTGCAATGTAATATAAATTTGGAGAAGGAGCAATGAAGGGGCGATATAGGAGCGATGAAGGAGCGATGGAGGAGCTATGTAGGAGCGATGTAGGGGCCATCAAGTTGCAATGTAATATAAATTTGGAGAAGGAGCGATGAAGGGGCGATGTAGGAGCGATGAAGGAGCAATGTAGGAGCAATGTAGGGGCCATCACAGTACAATTTAATATAAATTTGGAGAAGGAGCGATGAAGGAGCGTTGTAGGAGCGATGGAGGGGCGATGTAGGAGCGATGGAGGGGCGATGTAGGGGCCATCAAAGTACAATGTAATATAAATTTGGAGAAGGAGCGATGAAGGGGCGATGTAGGAGCGATGAAGGAGCGATGTAGGAGCGATGTAGGAGCGATGTAGGGGCCATCACAGTACAATTTAATATAAATTTGGAGAAGGAGCGATGAAGGAGCAATGTAGGAGCGATGGAGGGGCGATGTAGGAGCGATGGAGGGGCGATGTAGGAGCCATCAAAGTACAATGTAATATAAATTTGGAGAAGGAGCGATGAAGGAGCGATGGAGGGGCGATGTAGGAGCGATGGAGGGGCGATGGAGGGGCGATGTAGGGGCGATGTAGGGGCCATCAAAGTACAATGTAATATAAATTTGGAGAAGGAGCGATGAAGAGGCGATGTAGGAGCGATGAAGGAGCGATGTAGGAGCGATGTAGGGGCCATCACAGTACAATTTAATATAAATTTGGAGAAGGAGCGATGTAGGAGCGATGGAGGGGCGATGTAGGAGCAATGAAGGAGCGATGTAGCAGCGATGTAGGGGCCATCAAGTTGCAATGTAATATAAATTTGGAGAAGGAGCGATGAAGGGGCGATGTAGGAGAGATGTTATATAAATTAAGGTAAGAGGCTATTAAGGGGCGATGGAGAGGCTATGTAGGGGCTATGTTATATAATTAAGGTAAGGGGCTATTAAGGGGCGATGGAGATGCTTTGTAGGGCCTATGTTATATAAATTAAGGTAAGAGGCTATTAAGGGGCGATGGAGAGGCTATGTAGGGGCTATGTTATATAAATTAGGGTAAGGGGCTATTTAGGGGCGATGGAGAGGCTATGTAGGGGCTATGTTATATATATTAAGGTAAGGATTATATAAATTAAGGTAAGAGGCTATTAAGGGGCGATGGAGAGGCTATGTAGGGGCTATGCTATATAAATTAAGGTAAGGAGCTATTAAGGGGCGATGGAGAGGCTATGTAGGGCTATGTTATGTAAATTAAGGTAAGGGGCTATTAAGGGGCGATGGAGAGGCTATGTAGAGGCTATGTTATATAAATTAAGGTAAGGGGCTATTAAGGGGCGATGGAGAGGCTATGTAGGGGCTATGTTATATAAATTAAGGTAAGGAGCTATTAAGGGGCGATGGAGAGGCTATGTAGGGGCTATGTTATATAAATTAGGGTAAGGGGCTATTTAGGGGCGATGGAGAGGCTATGTAGGGACTATGTTATATATATTAAGGTAAGGATTATATAAATTAAGGTAAGAGGCTATTAAGGGGCGATGGAGAGGCTATGTAGGGGCTATGCTATATAAATTAAGGTAAGGGGCTATTAAGGGGCGATGGAGAGGCTATGTAGGGCTATGTTATATAAATTAAGGTAAGGGGCTATTAAGGGGCGATGGAGAGGCTATGTAGAGGCTATGTTATATAAATTAAGGTAAGGGGCTATTAAGGGGCGATGGAGAGGCTATGTAGGGGCTATGTTATATAAATTAGGGTAAGGGGCTATTTAGGGGCGATGGAGAGGCTATGTAGGGGCTATGTTATATATATTAAGGTAAGGATTATATAAATTAAGGTAAGAGGCTATTAAGGGGCGATGGAGAGGCTATGTAGGGGCTATGCTATATAAATTAAGGTAAGGGGCTATTAAGGGGCGATGGAGAGGCTATGTAGGGCTATGTTATATAAATTAAGGTAAGGGGCTATTAAGGGGCGATGGAGAGGCTATGTAGAGGCTATGTTATATAAATTAAGGTAAGGGGCTATTAAGGGGCAATGGAGAGGCTATGTAGGGGCTATGTTATATCAATTAAGGTAAGGAGCTATTAAGGGGCGATGGAGAGGCTATGTAGGGGCTATGTTATATAAATTAGGGTAAGGGGCTATTTAGGGGCGATGGAGAGGCTATGTAGGGGCTATGTTATATATATTAAGGTAAGGATTATATAAATTAAGGTAAGAGGCTATTAAGGGGCGATGGAGAGGCTATGTAGGGGCTATGCTATATAAATTAAGGTAAGGGGCTATTAAGGGGCGATGGAGAGGCTATGTAGGGCTATGTTATATAAATTAAGGTAAGGGGCTATTAAGGGGCGATGGAGAGGCTATGTAGAGGCTATGTTATATAAATTAAGGTAAGGGGCTATTAAGGGGCGATGGAGAGGCTATGTAGGGGCTATGTTATATAAATTAAGGTAAGGAGCTATTAAGGGGCGATGGAGAGGCTATGTAGGGGCTATGTTATATAAATTAAGGTAAGGGGCGATGGAGAGGCTATGTAGGGGCTATGTTATATAAATTAAGGTAATGGGCTTTTAAGGGGCGATTGAGAGGCTATGTAAGAGCTATGTTATATAAATTAAGGTAAGGGACTATTAAGGGGCGATGGAGAGGCTATGTAGGAGCTTTGTTATATAAATAAAGGTAAGGGGCTATTAGGGGCGATTGAGAGGCTATGTAGGGGCTTTGTTATATAAATTAAGATAAGGGGCTATTAAGGGGCGATGGAGAGGCTATGTAGGGGCTATGTTATATAAATTAAGGTAAGGAGCTATTAAGGGGCGATGGAGAGGCTATGTAGGGGCTTTTTTATATAAATTAAGGTAAGGGGCTATTAAGGGGCGATGGAGGAGCGATGGAGGAGAGATGTAGGGGCCATCAAAGTACAATGTAATATAAATTTGTGGAAGGAGCGATGAAGGGGCGATGGAGGAGCGATGGAGGAGCGATGTAGCAGCGATGTAGGGGCCATCAAGTTGCAATGTTATATAAATTTGGAGAAGGAGCGATGAAGGGGCGATGGAGGAGCGATGTAGGAGCGATGTAGGAGCGATGTAGGGGCCATCAAAGTACAATGTAATATAAATATCAAGAAGGAGAGATGAAGGAGCGATGTAGGGGCGATGTAGGAGCGATGAAGGGGCGATGGAGGAGCGATGTAGGGGCCATCAAAGTACAATGTAATATAAATTTCAAGAAGGAGAGATGAAGGAGCGATGTAGGGGCGATGTAGGAGCGATGAAGGGGCCATGGAGGAGCGATGTAGGGGCCATCAAAGTACAATGTAATATAAATTTCAAGAAGGAGAGATGAAGGAGCGATGTAGGGGCGATGGAGGAGCGATGAAGGGGCGATGGAGGAGCGATGTAGGGGCCATCAAAGTACAATGTAATATAAATTTCAAGAAGGAGAGATGAAGGAGCGATGTAGGGGCGATGTATGAGCGATGTAGGGGCGATGGAGGAGCGATGTAGGGGCCATCAAAGTACAATGTAATATAAAATTCAAGAATTAGAGATGAAGGAGCGATGTAGGGGCGATGTAGGGGCCATCAAAGTACAATTTAATATAAATTTCAAGAAGGAGAGATGAAGGAGCGATGTAGGGGCGATGGAGGAGCGATGTAGGGGCCATCAAAGTACAATGTAATATAAATTTCAAGAAGGAGAGATGAAGGAGCGATGTAGGGGCGATGTAGGAGCGATGAAGGGGCCATGGAGGAGCGATGTAGGGGCCATCAAAGTACAATGTAATATAAATTTCAAGAAGGAGAGATGAAGGAGCGATGTAGGGGCGATGGAGGAGCGATGAAGGGGCGATGGAGGAGCGATGTAGGGGCCATCAAAGTACAATGTAATATAAATTTCAAGAAGGAGAGATGAAGGAGCGATGTAGGGGCGATGTATGAGCGATGTAGGGGCGATGGAGGAGCGATGTAGGGGCGATGGAGGAGCGATGTAGGGGCCATCAAAGTACAATGTAATATAAAATTCAAGAATTAGAGATGAAGGAGCGATGTAGGGGCGATGTAGGGGCCATCAAAGTACAATTTAATATAAATTTCAAGAAGGAGAGATGAAGGAGCGATGTAGGGGCGATGAAGGGGCACTGGAGGTAAAGGACTATGGAGGGGCGATGGAGAGGCTATGAAGGAGCCATCATGGGGCTATAGTATAGCCTCTTATCATAAGAGGCGATATTAACGCCCCTTCAAAGGAGCTATTAAGAGGCCATGAAGGAGCTATAGCATAGCCTCTTATCATAAGAGGCGATATGAACGCTCCTTAAAAGGGGCTATCACATCGCTCCATATGATAAGAGGCTATGCTATAGCTCCTTGAAGGAGCTATAGAAAATCATCGCCCCATATGGAGCGATGTCATGGAAAGGACTATACCCAAAGTTATTTATCGCATCATATTATAGACAGCTTTCCACAGATATTAAAATGAAATTATAAAATTAAAACCAGTTTTTTAAGCTCCGAGGGGCCGAAGGACCGGCAAAAAAAGACTTGAATAATTTTATGTTATTATCTTAATATTCATGGAATATTGTCTGCAATACGAAGCTATACATGATTTTTCAGTATGGCTGAGAACTGGTTCTAATCCATTGGAAATTTATCGAGTTCGAGCCATACTGGAATAGTTATTTCTCGTATCGTATTATAAACGGCTTTCCGCGGATATAGAATGTACAATTATAAGATTAAAACTAGTTTTTTTAGCCCCGAGGTGCTGGATATAATACGATGCTAGACATAGTTTTTTCGTATGGATGAGAACCGGTTCCTATCCACCGGATTCGAATGAATACGAGAAAAAATATTATTATCATTTTAGTTATACATTATTTTTTTTGAATTAAAGTAAAAAATTAACGTATCATACAGTAAAAGTTATAGACATGTATGTTATTGTAGTGGACTGACCTAAAACTGAGTAGCTGCGCTCCCATGGAAAATCCTGATAATTGTTGTATAGCCATGTTATCGTAATGAATTCTATTTTAAGCCTATGACCGTTGTCCCCAAAATACATATAGATAAAAGGCATTTAATCCTATTGTAATCTACCTAAATTATATAGTAACTTTATGTTATCATGTGACACAGTAAAGGTCAGCACTATTAGAGAAGTTATAGCGTAGCTTTGCTAACATTAAAATGTATACCTTAGGTACGCAGGAGCTAGGCCTCTTGCAAGATTCTTCAATTTTTCTGATTTAAAATCAAAATTTTTCCATCTCTCTCCGATGATATGACTTAACAAAAAGAATTATTTTCACAAAATTGAAACTTAAAAAAAAAATTTTAGTCTATTTCTTTCCCTTTTGTAACAGAAGTAGAATATCTATCTTATTTACACTTCCCCCCCTAATTTATTTTTAAATACAAATTTAAGTGTTTGAGGAGAGAACGCCCTTCTCCAATCTATAGGATAGGGATATTTCAGATGATTTGCAAACAGATAACAGAATTTTTTGTTTGGGTTTTCAATTAATGAAAAGAACATTTATGGCAAAGAAATTCTATCTATTTCGATGTATCGTAGTGTATCTTCGTTATCAAAGGATACCTATCTAAAGAAACGCTAAGATATTTAGTATCAACAGGGTCCAGTGATTGCAAATTGGACGTTTTTACTGGTTTCTTGTCATCAATAATGTCATATTTCAAGCTATTGACCTAAAATTATATAAACATTAATTAAGAAATTTTTTTGCGAAAAAAAGATTTTATCCCAAATTTGGGGGTGCCAAATGCACAACCATAATTTTTTTTTTGCTGGGAGACACCTCCATAAAATTTTAAGGAGTGGGGATGGGGGGTAATACGACTTCCAAAACCTCTCAAACCACCACAAAAAAAACCTTTTTCTATTTTAAGCCCTTTAAATCGAATTCAGGTAATTATTTTGAATTTCAACTCAAAAGTATGGGCTCCTCCCCCCCTCCAAATAAAATTAAACCATCTGTCCAGATTTTTACTCCCCCTAAAGAAAAAGCTTGGACGTCCTTGTATCTACATTCACATATATATAAAACAAATTTGAACTTACATTTTCATGTTTATCAGAATTTATATTCAAGACATTAAATATATGTATCAATTTACTTATATACATCTTTTTTTCTGAAAAAAGTAATACATGTAAAAATAATAAAGTAACAGTATGTCTTTCTATCTGTCTGTTTGTCTGTAAGGATCGCGCTAACAGCTGAACCGATATCCTACTTTTTTACAGGGTAGCTTCTTATAGGTCCCTGTAAAATTTATAACTATTTTGGGGGAGGGTACCACCACCCTCCTAAGAAAAATCGCCCCTAGAAAAAAAACTCTAGAGGCCTCTAGGGGCGTGGCTCTAGTTATGAATAAAATATAAATGTCTTCACCTACAGAGCTCTCCTCGAATTAAGCATATATGTCAAAAAAAATTTATTTTTGGTACACAAAATCAAATTTTAATTTAGTTTTTAAATACACGATTGATTATAGAGTTTCAACGCTCAATCTTGTGTTAGAATTATTTTATTTGAAGTCATAAATTTAAAACTAACCAATTCAATTAAAATAAAATTTTAACAAAAAAAGGATTGACTTTATCAATCAAACGAAAAGCTTCACTTTTAAAATTTTCTGAGTAGTAGTTAACAATAAAATTTATTTATATTAACTTTATTATCAGTGTTAAAATCAAGTTTCTCAGCAGCACATGTCTTACATAATTTAAAGACTAGTTGTTACTAAATGAAACATACAAACATGCGCATAATCCCATTTTTGTTACTGAATGATTTGTTACTCTAGCCATTTTGAATATTGCAAGAAATTGTGTCTAAATAAGATTTCATAATAAATTAATAAATATAGGAGAAATTACAGTCATTGGAATAAAAAAAAAATAATTTCACAAATTTTTAAAATCTCCTTTATAATATGCTAATCAAACAACTTCAGACGCCCTCATCTGTAACCGCGCAACTGTATTCAGCCGCGAGAATGAAGACGCGGCTGCCGACCCTGAATTTATTCATTGCACAATATTGCATCTAAACAGCTTACTTTTACACAATATGAATTGAACTTGATAAAATAAATCACGAATTTTTTACAAAATTTATAATAGTCTTTTGAAGGAAATTACGACAATAAAGTAAACGTTTTAGCACCCTAACCAGTAAGCAGATCATTATTAAACTGGATAAAAAAATATGTTGAATGTAAACTTATTCAATCTCTGAAAATTTCAGCCGTCTATCTTAAATAGGAGTCGAGAAAATCACAAAACTTTAAAGTCTAGGAATCGATCTAGTACTCCAAACAATAAGCAAATCTTAATGAAACTTGATGAAAGTACAGGGTGGGGCAAATAAGACCGGACAAACTTTAAACGGCCATAGCGCCAAAACTACTTGACCAATTAGGACGTTTGACCCAGGGAGTAAGGGAGGGGACAATGGATCGAATATTCATATTTTAGGAGTCTCAGACTTTGGGGACTGGCTTAAAGGGAATGTGCATGAATTTAGCAGTTTCTGACTGACTTTGGGGACTAAAATATGAATGACGTCACGAGAAATCATGCAACATGACGGGGCATTCTTATGCTAACTAGCGCAATAATAAAAATGTAAACAATAAACAAACAGACAGGAAATTTTTACTTTAATTGTTTTAAAATCATAATGAAACAATAATTATGGAATATTTGTTTGCAGTTATGATTATAGAAATTATTGTATTTATTTTTTTAAAATTAATAATTAAATTGCTTTTAGATATCTTTCATTAATCAAATTTAAAATAAATGAGTTATAAAGTAGCTACGCTAATAGAATATATTTTCTGCTGTTGATTATAGCTCAGTGTATGGCAATATTAGAAAGAAATACATACACAAACAAGCGTCTCAATATACACACACATTTCTGAATACAAATTTAGTGACACGTGGCGATTTTTGGTTTCCTTTTTCAAATGTTTTATTGACAAGATATAATATAATATTTGTATCCTTTTATATATAGTAATACATTTTTTGTATGTTGATATAGATCTCCATTTTAGAGGGCATTACATTACAAGATAAAATTTAGTCTAGTGATGATTTTATAAAAATTTTAAAAGCGAAGCTTTTTATAATTTAAGGGTCGGTCTGTCCGTACGTCTGTCCATTACGGTTAGCTCATTTTGTTAAATTAAACAGATTAGAATTGTCCTATCAATTTCAAACTTTACATGATGATTTCTATAACAATTAGGTATGACTTGGAAAACGAAGCAACTCTATAAGAATCTTTAATATTTTTCAGATGAAATCTTGTATAAAATGCAAACAAGCAGAAAATGTGATACTGCCTAGGTTTCCAGGAGAACAACAAAATGGTTACGGTATATATACATTTTTTATCAAAACCAAGTTGACAACTACCAAAGCATAGAAATTTAAATATTAAGAAAATATGTTGTAATTAATGGAATGTTAGGAAGGGAAAGACATACAGATTGACATTTTTAATCATACTGTACCTTTGCCACTAATTATTAACAGTTAGAAGATTGCTTTTCGGTTATCATTTCATTCTTATTAGGTACCTAATTTTGAGAAAAGTAAGGGAATAGTGAATAGTCCCTTACGTAACATCGCCCCATATGGGGCTATTCTTCGTATTTTAAAATGGCTTTTTATAGGTTATTTTAGGTTAGGCTAGGTTAGGTTAGGTTAGGTTATATTGGGTTAGATGATTGTCCCACAGGGTTAGGTAATGGCCCGTTGGGTTAGAGCCTCCCGCAGGGGCTATAAATAGAAAAAAAGCTACTGTGAAAAATACGAAGAATCGCCCCATATGGTGCGATGTTACGAAAGGGACTATATCCAAAAGTAATGTCCAGTTATGGTTTTTAAAAGCGAAGCTTTCTATAATTAGGGTCGGTCCGTACGTCCGTCCGTCCGAGATAGATAGCTTTTATTCGTTAATTTAGGCATGTTAGAATTGTCCTATCGATTTCAAACTTTGCATGATGATTCCTGTAGTAGTAAGGTACGATTTAGAAAGCAACTCTATAATCATTACCAGAATTTCCGTACGTCCATTTTAAACATGTTGATTTTTCTACTTTTTTAACCACAAATTTTTATGTGATCTAATTATCCGTTTGATCTGATTTTTGGTATATTGATTCCTGGAACAACAAAGAACAATATTATAAGCGAAGCAACTCTATAATCAAGTCCTAAAAGTGTAAGTATGTTCATAAAAATTATGCTGTATCAAGCAGTTTATCAACAAATTTACTTACAATTTTGCTTCGAATCTTATACTTCTATATTCTGATTATTCAGTTCAGACACTATACAAGTGTTAATGTCCGTTTGTCCTACCGTTTCAGTGCTTCGCTTTTATGGATGTTGTCATCCTTGTTTAACTAGGTAGCAGTAGGTAATAATTTCATTGGTATTTATATTAGTTCTGAATTAATATTTTTGCCTTTCAGTTAAGCCTATAAATACTAAAAAAAATATTTATTTCAGATGACTAACAAAGAGAAAATTAGCTTTCCTGAAAGAAGATGTTATTGATATGGTGCGAACATGCAAGAAAGAATTTAAGTTACATCACGGAGGGTATCTGCAGCGTGTAGAGGTGGTCCGTAGTTTGACATTTACATAATTTTTTTTTTTTTTAAGCGAAGCTTTTCTATGATTACGGTCGGTCCGTCCGTACGTCCGTCCGTACCTCAGTCACAGAGAGTTAACTCTTTTCGTTAATTTAAACAGGTTAGAATTGTCCTATCGATTCCAAACTTTGCGTGATGATTCCTGTAATAGTTAGGTACAATTTAGAAAGCGTAGCAACCCTACAATCAATACCAGAATGTCCGTACATCCATTTGAAACATGTCGATTTTTAACTTTTTTGATAACAAATTATCCGATTCTTCAGATTTTTTGAAAACTGATTCCTATTTTAAAATGTTATAAGCAAAGCATCTCTATAAACAAGTCCTAAAAATTTAAGTATGTACTTAAACAGTATTATCTATTTATGCAGTTTTGCAACAAATTTACTTACAATATTGTTTGTACTGAAGCATTAATATTTTGCTAATTCAGTTCTGACAATCTACAAGTGTTAATATTCGTTTGTCCTTCCATTTCAGAGCTTCGCTTTTATTGATGTTGTCATCCTTGTTTTTACTTATCTAATTGATTTTATTTTTATTTATTATTTTGTTGTAATTAAATCAGGGTAGTCCCTTTCGTGACAACACCCCTTAAGGGGAGTTTCTTTGTATTTTCACAGTAGCTTTTCTCCTATTTCCAGCCCCAAGCAATTTTGAAAATACGACGAATCGCCCCTTAAGGGGTGTTGCCACGGATGGGACTATCCCCATAAATCATTTTTGATTCAATTGTTTTATATTTACCTAACAATTCTATTGTGATATGATATATACATATATGTATTATTTAAGTAGATTTTGTTGTTATTTTAATAATTTTTAATACAATTGTTTTAACTGATTCTTGTTTATTATTTATTACGATTTAGAAACCATAAAAACTCAATTGTTACTAGAAAATCCGTACGTCCATTTATAACATGCTCATACACATATAGTAAGCTGCGCTAATATCCAATAAAAAGTAGTAAGTTTTGTTTATTTATAGCTTAAGAATTTGGTTACCGATCCGATTAAGTTCTACATTTTAGGGAAGATGCATAAAGGTCCTGAAATCCTTTTAGACTGTTTTTATCATTAAAATCTTAAGATGGTTTTATGCTATTTTTCTATGCTAAATTCTAAAACTAATATTCTTTAGTAAATGAATTGCTACCAAGTTCTTTATCTTGATAATCAGAGGCTATTAGTAAAGTAGAATTTGGGGGATGGTGCATTTTGAATTAAAATTAATTAAAAAATGAATAAATTTCCAATAAAAGTTGCACTATCAGAAATACTCGTTTTATCTGGAATTATCTGGTTTTTCAACCTTAAAGTGTCACAACTATAAAATTGAATTAATTGCCCATTGTCCCCTCCCTTCCTCCCTGCGTTTGACCCCACTATAAAAAGCTTAGGTAATTACCTTTTAGCACAAAAAAAATCTTTAGACGAAGATGGGCTCGTACTCCGAGCTGGCCGCGCTTATGTTCAACAAGGCAGATTCGAAATGCGCCGGTCGAATAATCTGGATTCTCGACTAGGGACCACTAAATCGGATCTCAGCCCATCTGTAGATGAGGTAGAGTTATGCAACTTGCTGGGGATACTGTTAGATACATAAATAGGACACTAGAAAAGACTAGAGCTCTTTATCTAAAGTGGCTTGGCTGTAGTACTCCGGCAAAGTGAAACGTGACAGATTTTAAGATGTCAAAAATTGTGTAAAATCGTGAAAATTTCCCGGTTCTCGACGTTAGAGACCCTTATGAAACTTAAAAACTCATTTTAGACTATGAATTGCGCTGACAACCCTAGCTGAATTTTCATGCCATTTCCAAAATGGTATAGAACGTCGTTCAAGCTCAACTGTGGTCCAAATAAGAGCCTCCGTGTCAAAGGGTAGCGTTAAAGTTGGGTGAATTTGGATCCTGCGGTTACTCACGTTCCAAAGGAAATGGGGCCTCCCAGCATCCCGATCTTAATTCAATAGACTTTTGGGCCTGGGGCTACTTTGAAGCATGCACCAATAGACGTGCCTATACAACAAAGATCTCCCTCATTGCCACCATCAAGGAGAAATTCGCCAGCTTGGACAAGGACATGGTGACCAGGGCCTGCGGGCGGTTCAGGGGGCGGGTGGAGGCGGTGATTGAGGCTGGCGGCGATTTTATTGAATAATCTAATAGTCATATACCTATTTTGCTTGCCAGTTTTTAAAATTCAATAAAATCTTTAAATTTGACGATTTTATGTTCATTTGTTTAGAAGTTAGAATTTGTCCGGTCTTATTTGCCCCACCCTGTATGTAGAATGTAAACTAATTCAATCCCTATTTTGAATAGGAGTCGAGAAAATCACGGAAAAAATCTAGGAATCGATCTAGCACCCCAATTGATACAAAAATCTTAATGAAACTTAATGTGAAATGTGAACTTATTAAATCCCTGAAAATTTCAGCCGTCTATCTTAAATAAGCCGAGAAAATCACAAAAACTTAAAAATCTAGGAATCAATATAGCTTCCCAATTAATGGGCAATTCTTGATGAAACTTGGTAGATGTATGAAGAAAGTGAACTTATTTAATCCCTAAAAATTTCAGCTGTCAGTCTTGAATTGATTAGAAAATCACGTTTTCCCATAGTGTTACGGACGGTTTGGCGGACATACAAAGATGAGGAAGCTTTGCTACTAATAAGTGTATAAAATTTGTGCAATTAAAGGGTTCATTGTATGTTACTTAACCTAATATCCTATAAGTGGACGTTAAAACAACGCATCCCATTACAAGCGGATGATGCTCTGGGTTCTTTAGATGATTATTTGAAATCGAAAGAGAGCCCCATCCCAAACAGGTAATGCGTCCAGGAGATTATTTTCATTAATTTTTACCTGAACAGAAACGATTGCAAGAGGTTATAAATTGACACTTGAAAATTTTTTATTTTTATTTTCATTGCTTTATTTGAAGAATGTATAATATGAAACAATTTTAAATGTATAATAATTATTCTTTACATTGCATGCATTGTACATTTTTATTTAGATTAATTATATGGCAGTATCCCTCCAGTAGAAAGTGGACCAAACTATAACTCCCCCTCCCAGAATTTTATTTTAACATGATAGGGTAGATTAGATGAACCATGGCCTCACAGGATGAGAAAAGCTATCAAAAAATGAAAGGAAAGCGGGGTTTATGTGTGGTCTACCTGAAGATTAGGGAGATACTGCCAATTAATAATAAGGGCTGGACATAATAGTTTTATTTTTTATCTAAGAGACAACAATAGGCCTTAATTAAACATTTTTTACCGGTTTTTATAGGCTTTTCAAACTTTTTAAAAAATAATTCTTACTTGAAACATGGCCTGAGGAGATACAGAAATAATTTTACAATAATTCAACATTTAACATAAGGGTAAAAAGATAGTTTAATCATTAACATATAATAAGTCTTAAAAATTTAATTAAATGTTTTGTTTTAGAACATTATCAAAGAAATTGCATAAGTTTTCTTATTTTTTTGTTTCAAATTTTCTGGCAAAATGTTTTTTTTCTAAATTATTAAATGGCAAGAAAATGCTTGCTCTTATTATAAATTAAATTAATATACAATACTATAAATTGAATATTTTTACATAACTATATTGTTTTAGATTATTTTCGATACTATAAATACTTGTTAATCAACCATAACTAACAATTTTCATAAATACAGTTCTTTTAATATTTTTAAAAAGAATTTTTATATTCAGAACTTTAATTTCATTTTATTCACAATTAGGTTCAGAAAGATTTTACATATTTGTTCTCTAAATTGAAAAATCCGTCAAATTTTATTCCAACGAATATACATATACTACAATGTAGATTTTCATATGTATATGAATTAAGGCACAAAAGTGTATTTACTATCTAATTAATATTTACAAAAAGACATAAGGCACTTTTATACTTGACTAGAAATATCCAAAGATCATTTAAAATTACCAAAAGTTTTATAATAAACTTTTTATAAGTTGTTAGTTAAATTTTAAATTCTCTTTAGATCTAGTAATTTAAATACTAATGATATTAATTTAATATTATTACTTAACTAGTATACTAGATTAACAATTTAATAAATTAGTTAGATCTAACTTTTATAATATTTTTTCAATTTTAATGCCACTTAAATGAAGGACAACTATAGTCATAACTATAAAATAAAAATTACAACATTTGAATATGGCAAAAGTAAATAAAAAGCGTTGTAAATAAGAGAGCAAAAATATTTTTTCTGTGATATGATTTTCTTCTGTAGATGTTTAAATAATAATTAAAAATAATAAATGTACAATAAGTTTATACGTAACAATAACTTATAGATTTTTTTTTTATAAAGGTCTAAAGTTATAGGACTAGCCATTGAATTTTGATTACAAATTGTATTAATGCCACAAAAATTAAAGCTTCATATATAGGATCTTAGTAGAGATTTTGATCTATTGTAACTTTGTAATTAAACAGGAATGCTTATAAAATAATAACATAACATTAAAATAAACATTATATGGTCAAATTGTATTAAAATATTAAGTTAAACGTAGAAAATTCTGCGTTTTTATACAAAATTACATAACTAATAATTAACGATACAAAATATAAATAAGAGTTCAATTAATGAAATAATAACTGGTTGAAATATTAACATTTTCTTTAGAAATTGTCTCGTTTCATCCTGATTTGCGCAATTTATAATTGTACAACGTACGAGATTTGCGCGCGAAATTTTGTGCGGCATTTTAAGGTTTTGCGCGCATCTTCGCCTTCTTTTCAATTCTCCAAAAAATTTTGTCATCTATTGAATTCTGAAATATCAAAAACATTAATTTTAATTTGCAAAATTTTTTTTATAATTCTCACAAGACAAATATAAAAGGACGTACAGACCTTAGTGGCCGAGAAATAGAGTTGCTCTGCTTGTGATATCACGACCAATAAGAATCAAATCTAAATAAGGTTATATAAATCTAATTTCCTTCTAAAAATATTAAATTAAAATACCTATGCGTTATACAATTTTTTAAAGATTTATTTTTTAGAGATAATATAGGTATGTCACTTCTATTTGACAATTTCAGTAAACTTTTTTCTTGTATTGAGTCATTTTTAAATATCGGCTGACCAATCTTTAGACTTTTAGAAAACTTCGATGCTTAAAAACAATTACCTTGCATCGGCCTGCTGTTGTGCAGCTTGTTGCTGCTGTCCGTTGGCGGCTGAATTAGCGCCAGCAGCGGCGGCTGTTGCATAAGGAATTCCAGCTGCTGCCAGCTGCTGTGCCGTATAAGGAGCTGCATAAGTGTACCCAAAATATCCACCTAAAAATATAAATAATAAAATTATTCAGTTTTTAAGGTGTTTAAAATGAAAAAAATCTTAGTGAAATCCAAAAATAGAAGGACATTCTATGGCAAACTTTATTTTTGTTTATTCCTGTAGTATATTTTACACTAAAAAAACAAAACATATAAAAATATACATGCAAACTTATGAATTTAAAATTATTTTTCAATAAAAACTATATTATCAATTTTGCCAAACACGTTGGAAATAAGTTTTAAAGCTAGAGAGAGAAACATTTTGAGGAAAAAAGGTTTAGCAACTGAAATAAATAAAAGTTTAAATTAAAAACTTTAATCCTGATACATCAGTAAGTTGGTGTATTCACACAAAAATACACATTTAAACTATTTTAGTTGATTTTTTAACCTATAGACTTTTTTTATGAATTATATAAGGGTTAGTTTATAATTTAGAAATAAGATATTTTTCCCAAAAAAAAAAATTTTTCTTTGACCTCAACAATTTTCTATCTAATGCTATAAATTATATTTTATCTTAACATAAAAAGTTTTTGAGAATTTGTTTGGGTACAGAATAAAAAAAGTTTTTATCTCAGTCTCTAAAACACATATCTTTTTTCTAATACCAAATCCATTGTAATTTTTTGTGTACAGGGATGGGTCAATTGTAATTTTTCTAATAAACATCAAACCAATGTTTGACCGTACCCAAAAAAGAATGTTAAAACAAATAACTATAAAGAGAAGATTAATTAATCTTACAAAGCCATGTTCATCCAGGGATCTAAAGGTATAAGACAATGGCCGATTAATTAATGTACATTCTCAATGTTAATACACAAATTAGCCATCCTGTAGATTACAATAAGTAGTTTAAACGTTTGTATTATAAACTTAATGAACAAACCAATCAAAATTATATAAAAGTTATTTAGCCATTAAATAAAAAAATCTTTAAAAACTTTGGGGACTAACGTAATAAATAAATAAAGAACCCAATGTCCCCTCCCCCCCTGATGAACATCCCTGTTCTTATTCCAAATATCCGTACTTATGAATCCTGAACAAATAGTGACTTTCACTTTACGTAAAACTTTTATCAGTCATACAATAATGGGAATATAATATATTAGCAGAATATCAGAAATTAAAATATTAATCATTAATCAACAAGGATGACAGCATCCATAAGTAGCAAAGCACAAAAATCATAGATGGGAATACGTACAAGTAGATTTAAAGGGTATTTATTAAAATCAAGAATAGATTTATTGGATAAAATAAACACGAAACCTTGTTTTATTTTGTATGATGACGATAGTCAAAGTAAATTACATTAAAGATGCACATAACAATGGGGAAAATTATTTTGATCCTGATATCCCAAAAAAGTTGGATAAAAAAACAAAGATATGAGGAAATATGTAAAACATATAAAAATAGCCAAAAACCTGATAAAAGGCAATCTGGCCGCTATGGTTGTTTTCTTAAAACGACAAAAAATTAAATTTTTATATCCTTAACTTAAAAAATTTGGAAAATCGGACCATATACACTGAAGATATGGAGAAAAATGTGAAAAATATAAAAATAGCCTAAAACCTGCTAAAAAGGGAGTCTGGCCGTCATGGTTGTTTTCTTTAAAAGACGGGAAATTTAATTTTGATATCAATAATTGAAAAAATTTTGAAAATCGGACCATAAACACTGAAAATATGGAGAAAAATGTGAAAAATATAAAAATAGCCTAAAACCTGCTAAAAAGGCAGTCTAGTCTTCATCGTTGTTTTCTTTAAACGACGGAAAATTTAATTTTGATATCTATAACTAAAAAGATTTTGAAAATCGGACCATAAACACTGAAGATATGGAGAAAAATGTAAAAAATATAAAAATAGCCTAAAACCTGCTAAAAAGCGGTCCGACCGCCAATGATGTTTTATAGTCAATTGTGCTCCTTAACGATGGGAATGTTGTCAAAAAATTTCAGCATTCTATCTTTTATAGGAGCTGAGTAAATCCCATTTCCCCCATAGCGTTACGGACTGACGGACGGACATAGTGAATTATAGAGTAGCTTCGCTACTAAAAAGATGGAGTAAGTCAAAATTTATTATTATTCTATTTTAAGACTGATAATTGGTATAAATTCAAAGTAAAATGGATTAAATAAATAGGCTTTTTGACATGAACGTCAAAAAGTTTCTACTTTTATGTGAAAGTTTAGTATTGAAGCCTTTCCTAAAGACTGGTCTGTATTTTCCTATCAATATTGTTATGTTCTTTTTAGTGCAAATTGTAAATATATAACAAGCTTGACAACTTACATTGAACGAATCTTAATTTTAAATACGTTGTGATTTTTTACAAGGGCTTTTCAAATGTTTTACTGTGGTAATATTTTATTTGACACCAGTGCAAGTAACATTTTTGAAGTGAATAATCACCATGAAGACATGAGTTATAGAATAGTTGTGCTGATAGTTTTACAAAGAAAATGAGAAAAGACATAATAATAGAAAACTTCATCATATTAATTCAATTTTTGATTTAATCACTGTAAATAACTAAATGTGGATTTCTTCTTAATTTCAAATATCTCCTATGATATTCTCTTTTCAAAACTAAATTTAGATGTTGTATAGTTTGAAGTAGTATCAATCTTAGTAGGGCCCATGAAACTTACTCTACTGTAAACATATTAGAATAGAACTTTTTAAGGCTAGCTATTTTTGAAAGTAATACAAAGTTATGTATATGTATTATTTATTGTTCTAACATTTAACCCTAGTTTAGATTGTAATCAATATAAATTTTTTTTATAGTTTTGGAAACAACTGAATTGACCCAATTAGTGTAAATTTTTGGAGAAGTATTGTATGAATCCTTGACAGGTTTTAATAAATTTTTTTTTATAATTGGTAAATATCCCCTCTCCTTCTCAATGATAACATCTTCCCATTCCACTAGTTTCCGATATATAAAAGCTTGGTTTCGCACTCGCAACCGTATTTCCTAAAGAAGCCCGCATCCCAAGTTTGTAAACAAGTTTTTTCATTAAGTTAGTTTGGTTTAGTTACACCTACCTCTACTACTGGACAGGGATACATGGATAGGGGAGTAGATTGGATATGGGATATACGAGGATATTTTGACAGGGGAATATTTGTCTTTAATTTTTCTTCTATTATGGACCTCATTTATTGGCCAATACGTTCATCAAGTAGGAATCAATCATTCACCCATTGCAAAAAAATTTTATCTTTGTGTAAGTTTTAAAAAGATATTCAATAAAAAATAAATAAATCTTCCAACAAATTAAAGTTAGACTTCTAGAATTAAAATTAGAAAAAAATATTAATTCTAATTCCCATTGGCTAATCCCTGTATGCCTAACTACAAACCAACTTTTTCCCTACATGTCCATAATAACTAATAAATATTTTAAAGTAGCACGTAGTTACTTTTATACATACTAGCGGCTGCTCTCCTAGCATCTAGGGGATGGAGGTTGGTAAATACCCTAAACCATCCCAAGACTAAAATTTTAAATAAAATATCCCAAATCATGCCAGCATCAAAAACAAAAATCTTCTTTAAATAACAGAAAATTGCGCTAATTATTTACATAATTGTTCTTGTTCAGATATCTTTAAATTGGTAAGAATGAGTGAACATATGTAAAAGCACTATCTTTCCTAACTCTTATGCCTAGTTTATATTTTTCACTCTTTATTCAATTTAAAAGAATCCCCCAAAAAATTAAATGCAGATCATTTCTCTGAAAAAAATTCTGTATAATTGTTGAACATTTTTGTTGACACAAAATAGTGATAAAAATTTAAATCAAATGGACAAAGGGTCTCAAAAATAACCCTATATCCATTGGGTTACTTTATATTTAGGGTTGTATCCATTTTTATTTCTTCCATTGCCTGTACGTTAGAGTATATTGATTTGACCTAAATAACAGTTTCAGCTTGTCTGTGCTCCCTATGGACATAATTCTCCTTGGTTTCTAATCTCAGATATATTCAACTATTCCCCCCTTTGTTTTACATGCCACAGCATTGGTAAAACTTTTATTTCATTCAATGTAATTAATGAAACTTTCAGAATTTATTGTTACAGAGGCGTATCCTCTCTCTAAATGTATTAGCACCACTGGATTATTATTTTTTAACCTAAATATTATTTTTACTTTATGAAACAGCGTATATTGTCCAATAAAAAATTACGTTTTACAATACAAATGACCAATAATAGGCCAGTATACATTATAATTAACCAATAGTATACTGTATACTGGCCTATCACTGGTCATTTGTATTGTATGACATCATTTTTTATTGGACACTATTAAGTTTTCTTTAATTTTATACATTTTCGGTGTTATATATGTAAATGCCTGTTTTTAATCCTGTTTTTAATCGTATTCTGCAATCTACAAATAATCTTGACAAATTTTATTTTTTTTTGCATAAAAATAAAGTTTTTACAGTGATTTAATGGAGTTAGCCTTGAAAAAAAATCTTCTTTAAAATTTAGCTCAGCTTTAGGCAAAAAATACATACAATAGATTATCTAAAACTCTTACACAAAAACTTTTTTAACAAACATAAGCAAAAGTGCATCATTCCTTTATGGACTCTGTTTTAAACTTTTTTTGTGAACATAAAGTGGAAAGCTAAAATTATTTTGACAAGAATTTTTTTGTGCCTTAATTTTCTATTAAAACAATATCAAAGAGTAGAAGTCAGAGAAGAAGGGAACAATAGGTGAAACCTTAATGATCCCATGATTAAATTCTGCTTTTCTAAATTTAGGTGGTTGTCGGCAAGAATATTTTTACCGGTATGGCTTTGTAACCGATTAATATCCGCTGGATTAGAATATGTATCGTATCGTATTATATCCAGTTTTCTACGAGTATAAAAATGAACATCTATTATATCAAAACTAGTTTTTTTTATTGGCGGAAAGCTGTTTATAATACGATGCGATAAATAACTATTCATCTATTCCCAAACCCCCTTCCAACATTTTAATTTGAATAAGGCCGGATTGGTGAAGATTAAATAACAAAAAAGTCCCTTCCCTGTATCCCTTAGAAGTAGGGTGTGCAAATATTTTGGGGAAAAAAAGATCAAAGTAGATTAATTTATTTTATAGACGAAAATTTAACATTTTTTTTCTATCCTTAGGCAAAACATTGTGTGAGGCTTTCTACATTTAGGTTGTATTTGTCTCTCCGTGACTAACAGCTTTAATTTGGCATCTTAGAATAGTCAGAATGTCATAAAATGTTAAAAGGAAATTAATGATACAATAGTGTATCATCTATGTATTAATTTTTTATGTTAGAATTCAAAATGTTGATAATCCCATAAAGTTTAGAAACATTTTTATGATAATAGCCAACAATTTTTTGTGTATGTTAAAATAAGTATTTAAGATCTATTGAAAAATAAGCATTTTTAGTCCAAGTCGTTTTTTCCTTTGAAAACGCAAAGATAAAGGGATGGATAAAACAAAATACAATATTTTGAAAACCTTCATTTGTCTATGAGAGTAAATCTAATTTTTGTTAAGCATCTAGATCAAAAACTGTTATAAAATAAAATTTTCAAAAATAATACATACATACAAAACATCCAATTTTTATGTAGATTAAATATCTCTAACAATCCTCTCACTCAAACTCACAATAAAAACACTCCTTTTTTTGTAAATAAATCACAGTAAAACACTGATTAAGAAAAACAAATATATATAAATAAGCAGTTTAGATTATCAAAAAAAACGCCAATTTAATAATTCCCAAACTATATGCAGCAAAAATTATTTCAGCCAGCATTCAAAAATACAAAAACTGAATCTAAATTTACAAATACAATTATTAAATATTGTAGTACAAAAAAAATCTGAAAAAATATAAAACCAACACTTTTATTGTTTTATCATAGCAGACAATAATTATAAGAGCAGCAAAATAAAAATGAAATGTTGTTAATATGGAGCACTCAAATCTGGGAAAACTAAATGATTATATTCATATAGCAGCAGTTCTCAATTTACCTCTCTCCATCAAC
Organism: Acartia tonsa; assembly: GCF_053477335.1. NCBI lineage: Eukaryota > Metazoa > Arthropoda > Copepoda > Calanoida > Acartiidae > Acartia > Acartia tonsa. Next base: position 28,773,798 of record NC_137270.1, read on the forward strand.
CTCTATAGTAGAGAATATTCCCGCATTAAAATTGTCAGTTCTAGCCAAAATCTACAATAAGAAAATAAGATAATTCCTGATTTTGAATTATTTCAACCTTGTTTTTTTTTAAAACAAAAATCAGCATTTTATCATTTTGAAGTCTAATAATTAGAACTCTTTTAAAACTCACATCTAAATTTATCTAAACAAGTTTCTTTTTTTGTTTAAAAATTTTTACCAACAACTCATTTTTTCGACCTTTTTTGTTTTAGAATTTATTATTTGAATAAATTTTCTTTCTTTTTTAACCTACAAGTTATATATTTTAAACCTAAAACTGAAAGTTTTGTTTTGATGATATTTAGCTAGAAAAGTTTTTAAAACATCAGCAAAGTGAGAGATGGAATGGGAGTGAGTCAATAGAAAAGTAGGAACAAAGGGATTGGCCACAACATAAATAATCCCCCCCCCCCTTCAAAGAAAAGGTGGCTTGTGTATATGTTTAGATATTTTAGACAATTCTTAATTTCATCACAAACTAATTACTACTCTCATTAAAAACATTCCTAAACAAGAATTGAGAACAATTAATACCTATTGTCCTATCCCTGTACTGCTCAGTTTCTCAGGGAGGGAGGGAACATTGGACTGTTTATTACACTAGTCCCCAAAGTTTTATTTAACGTTCTTATTTGTTGAATTTAAAACTTTGGGGACTTTCAATGAATTTTGATTGGTTGGTTCATTAGGTTGAGTGTCCAATTGTTTCAACCACTAATTGTTACATACGGGAGGGGTATCATTGGGAATGTGCATTAAGTCATCGGCCATTGTCTTATCCCTTTAGATCCCCGGAGTTTCTAGTATATAGTACTGTCAATTTACTTTTGATTAAAAGTTTGTTCAAGTTTGGTATTAACTTATGAAGAACACAACAAGAGAGAATTATATATAAACATACCAAGTCTTGTTACAGGGATAAAGTTAAAAGTAAAATAGGTAGCGGAGCTACTCATTAACCAGTGCATCCGTCAGTTTATTTTTTTAATTGGACTGCCAACAAACTGATTAAAACTTTTCTGTTTATATAATAACATAAAATTTAAATATGGTAGGTGATTGTTGCATTTCTTAAGGAAATAGAGTCCTTGTTAAATAATTTAAAGTTATATAACTTTTTTAGAGAAAGATTTTTGTTGCCTATTTTCCTATCCCTATTTGACTAAATTCAACACTTACACACTACAGATGTAAATAAACATCTTATATACTCCTATGTTGATCTTCAACAATAAAGCAAGGATGCCAACTTTCTTAACTAGCCATGCCTATAAAATGATGACCAATAAAGTCTGTTTATGAAAATCCAAACAGTATAAAAAAACAGCCGAAATGTAATTTTTTCTTTGAATAAGAAAAAATTAACAATTATTTTTGTATCAATTACCAAAATAGAATTATTTTTTCGTACATCCACCGACAACTAAATCTTAGAGAAGCTTTGCTTATAAAAACTTTTAATATTGTATATACACATAAAACATACATGACATACGTATTCTGTATTCTCTACCTTGCAACTTTGTTTTTTTTGTCTTCTTTGTTTTCATAACTTTGTCCAAAAACTTTTAATTATGTGTAAAGAATTTCTTTCTATCACAATGAAAGGATTAATTTTTATATGTATATGTATTATGTATAGTGTTATCATTATTGAGATTTTTGGTTTGAAACTTGTTAAAATTCTTTGGATAATAGTTTAGGAAGATCTTTATAGTGCCTATAAAACAATTACGCCATACAATACAAATGACCAATGATAGGCCAATACATAGACTAAATTACTAATGACAGGCCAGTATACATCTTAGTTGACCAATGGTAGGCCGGTATGACGTCATTTTTATAGCCACTATAAAAAGCTTTACAGTTTAGCAGCACTCGAACTTACTACTAAAAAAACAGTAATCAATATGTTTAAGTAATAATATCAAATGCTGTCATAAAGTCAAAAAGACTAAAACTAACCCCAAATAATATGAAATATATTAACTATAAGTCTCCAGGAATCAAATGGGATAAGATAATGGCTTTTAAATTAATGTACTTTCCCAATGATAAAACAAAAAGTTACACCTGATGTAGATTAAATTAGTGGTTCAAACCAATTCCGACCAATCAAAATTCACCAAAAGTCACCAAAGTTGGTAATCCAACGAGAAAGAAAACTTTATTACAAAACTTTGGGGACAAGCGTTTTAAACAGCCCATTGTCCCCCCTCTCTTTCTCTCTGAGAAGTCCCACTGTTAAATCTATACTATATATTGTATCCTGGTACACAAATGACATTTTAAATTTCTGATGTAAATTTACAGCAATATAACAGTATATTGATTATACAAATTCAATAGATTATATCTGTAATACTAAAGAACATAAAAATGTAGGAACCCGTCAAAATTGCATCCATTTTCACCACATGCTTAATTGCCTTATCCACTTTTATTAGGTTTCAGGATTAGCAACTCTTAAACTAACTATATAGAAGCTATTTAGGGTATGACGTCATATAATACAAATGACCAATGATAGGCCAATACACAGACTAAATTACCCATGGCAGGCTAGTATACATTTTAATTGACCAATGGTAGGCCAGTATGACGTCATTTTTTTTAGGCACTATACAAAAGCTTCAACTATATACACATTTTTGTTAAATTTTTTAATTTCAATTAGTCTTTTTGCTTTAATGATGTCATCCTTTACTTTTCCTTAATGAATTTTTAATTTGCATGCAACTCCTCTAAACTTTTTGATCCTTGTTATTTATCTTATTTCTTTAATGTAAGTTTGTAGCGTGTGATAATAGAATGATGTTCATTAACTTAATGTGTATTATATTAGCAACAGGGATCATGGATAATTAATTTTCATAAGTAGCACAGCAATAACAGTAATACAATGTGTGATAAAAAATAAAAGAGTAAAGTGCATAATAGCCATAAAATGCAAAAATAAAAGGAAAAGTATCGTATTAAATATTTTAAATAATAAAGTCAGAAGAAAACAAAATTAAAATCCTTTAATTCTTTTATTTAAGTCTTACAATTTAACATAACAGGAGACCGACAGATTTAAAGATAAAAATAAATAAATGCGTAGCTGCGCTACCAATGGAAGTTATTTATCCAGTTTTGTTAATATTTTCATTTAATTCTAATTCTCTTTATTCCCTGATATTGATGACCTCCCCCCCCCCCTAATCCGAATACAAAATGTGACAAAACAAAAGGGTGATCAGAATTTTTGGGAATAAGAAATGAAGGAAAATATTCGGTTTATATAGAATGGGGGGATAGAAAGGCTTATTTATAATTCTTGACCCTAGGACAGGGTATAAGAATTGTTAAAAACAAAACAAAATAGGCTGTAATCATATCAAAATAATAAAATAGGACTAATAATGTAATAAAAAGGATATAGTTTTATAATATTTAGAGCAATATAAAAGTTATTAAAAATGATATTCAGTAGTAAGTTCTTCTACTTGTTTTTAAAATATCACTATTTATTAAACCAATTGAGTTCTCCATTTCAGGGATCTTCAAATAAGATTATTTTTTTTCTCGCGTCCACTCTCTCTAATACAAAGCCCCTATATGATTGGGGCTAAGGCTGCTAAGCACATAGTATTTATATTTTGATAAGGATAATATATAGATATCTGTTTTTTTTCCAAGTGTTTTTTTAGATTAATGTTTTGTGTTTGTAAATTTTTGACCCTATGATACAAATACATGCATATTTATAAATAGCATGGGTGTACAACATACACAAAAACAGAGAAAGCTACAAAATCATTTTATATATATTATACATATGTACTAAAGGACCCACAAATTTTGCTATGTTAGAAGGCAGATAATTTTATTAGTAAAATCCAAAAATTAAAAGACCTGGTTTAATTAAGAGGTCTTTATATTAAAGTTATAAAAGAAACCATAAATTTTAGAAGGTATAATTTATTAAACTATTTCATATGGTCCGCTTTCTTACTCTATCATGGTCATATTCGTGGGTTCTGCTCAAATATGTATATTTTACTTACGTATAGTTAAAGAATTATCGGGGAATTTGAAAGTATGTTCTTTGGAATTTTTAAAGACTATTTAACTTGTACGCATTGTAAGATGTAAAAAATAAATAAATTAAATCTATGCAAAATAAACATAAAGAAATTAAGATTTCCCATACATGAAATAAATCAACAGCGCTTTCTTTAATCTACTTGGAACTTGGCCAATTTTCAATGAAAATAAATTTTCAACAACTTATAATAAAATAAAATATTATTGGTAATAAAATAAATATTGTATATTATTAAGAAACTTAGGGTATTTTAGTTAATTGGCGCTAATTATGTAAAAATATAAATACCAAGTTACTAAAGTTTCCTTAATTTTCATAATTATAATAATTCATATATAATAGTTTACTGTTATAATTTTTCAAAAAATTTGTTAGCGTGTATTTGCTGCACTACTTCTGAACATAATTGTTCATGTTGTCCTATGACAACCGTTGTCTAGATAAGATATAATAAATCTCAGTTAAAATATTTTCTACAGTCCAATATTCACAACTAATATGAAAGAGAATTGGATATAAAAACCAGACAGAAAGGGGACAATAGGATGTTTATTACACAAGTCACTAAAATTCCTATAACAATGTTTTCTTATTCGTTGGCTTAACAACTTTGGGGACTTTAGTGAATGTATACCAATTTATCGGCAATTGTCTCATCCCTTTAGACTTGTATTATAGTGGCCTTGAAATATAAAAAAATATAGGAATCTAGCAGTAATGATTGGGCGATAAAAAGAATTGACCACTTTTATTAAAAGATGTAAAATTGACTAAAACATTTTTGTTGAATGTCGCGCAATGTTTTCAGAATTAACAATAAATAATTTTCGAGCTAGGTGGAAGTTTAATTGATGTTTTGTCCAGTTTCAATACATCCATTTTGAAAATTTATTTTGTTCAAAGGGAAAAACTTATTAACATTCCAAACCAAGGAATTCTAATCAATTGAAATATGTCAAGGAAATTTTAAAACATGGATGAAAATATTGATAGTTGGGATAGTCTAACTTACTTTTTATGCAATTGAACCCCCCCCCTGCCCCCATTCACACCACATTTCTAAATCTCACAAGCGATGAAAAAAAAATATTAAATTGATGGAAAATGTTAAAACACCTTTTTTTCTATTACGTTTGAAACTGAAGTAGAGCAAATATATCTTTTTTAAAAGAATAGTTATTTAAACTTTAACTTTGATCAACATCTTAAAAGAAAAGTCTTAAAAATTTGGCTTAATTTGTGAATATACGTAGTACTAAAAACTCAACTATTTGTAGAATTTAGCTTTTTTTAATTAGAACTTTATAGAAAGAAATTGTGTAACGAAGTTGGTAATTTCTATCCAAAGTTTAAAGAAACATTTTCTATCTCTGAGAACAATATGAAAGAAAAAAGACAAAGAATGCAGAAAAAGTGCAGTTTTTATTTTTAAAGCTAAAACTTTTTTAAACAAAAGTCTTTTGAAACTATTTTTACTTTTTACTCATAATAAAATGTCAACTAGGACAGCGAGATCTATACGGACAAACCAAAATCTTTGTTAACAAAAACTTATAATGCCAAATTACAATTTTATTATTTCAATTTTAAAATAAAAGCTTTCTATTTGGCAAGACACAAACACCCATAAAGACACCCACATACCCTTTCCTTTCCACCTATTGACACCTAAATTCCTAAGGGAGGTTTCTGGGGATACATTTTACATTACAATGACATAATCAGTGCTGCTAAATTTTTAAAAATTTTATCGATGCCTTGCTTATATATTAAAGAAATTATTGCTAATATGAAAAACTATTCTACAATAGTTACAGTATGCTGTATTGGATAAATATAAATTTAAAATTGACTATACTAGTGAATTTGAATATATTTTAAAAGGAATAGTTTTAGATTTACAAGACGCTAGAATCTAGTGGCCAAAATTTAACCCTCTTTAACTTTCCAGCTATTAAAAACGGACAATTATGTCAGATTTTTTATTAAGATCTTAAAGCAATAAAGATGAATCAAAGGATTTTTGTTCATTTATATTAAAAATCTTCAATCTAAAATCGTTTCCTCTTATTTTAGAAAGAAGAATTAATCCCATTCGTTGCCCAAGGCTTTGGTACCACAGGCAAACAAAAAAGAACTAAAAATACAAATTTTCATTTTAGAAGCCGTGGACAATTGTTCCTAAAATCATAAAATAGTCCAGTATGGTTTTAGTCAGTATAAGTATGTATTTTTCATGAAGTGTTAAGGCTTAAATAAGATGAATAAAAGTTTAGGCCTTGATTGAAATACCAAAAAGATGAAAGGGACCGTGTCAATGCAAAACTGGCTAAAAGTGATTTCCATGAAAAAATATACAAGAAATGTAACAGTAAAGTTAATACTTTGCAAGGCTTCAACTTTACTGGTATACCAGAGAAAAAGTAACTTTAGGTAAAGTTAAGATTAGCCCACCTTCAAAGTGTATTGGACCTATGAGTGTTTTTGTATTCCAACCAATTTAATTCTTTATAGATTATTTTTAAAGTAGTGCTGATATTCTATAATTTATGCCTGTCCAATTGTTAATACATTAATCAAAAGTTTTGTACTATCTTTAAATGTAGTTTGAATTTAGCAAAGCTATTGATAATTATATTGTTAAAGCTTAAATAATTGAAATTCTTATTTCAAATTTTAAGAATAAGGGGAGATAAAATAGACAGATAGTGAAAGAATGTATTGCATTCACTTTAAGATAAGTAGATAATTAAATTTAGGGTTATAGAGAGGACAGAGAGAGTAATTTCTTAATTATCTTCACAAATACCTTTATAATAAAGATAGTACATATATTTATATACATATATAATTCTTCACCCCCAATTGTAGAAAACAAAATTTTATTTTTCAGCTTCCCTATGTTCTATCAAAAGTCTAAAAGTCTCTCACTATATCTTCCTTCACTTAATAAAGCTTAAAGCTTAAATTTCGCATAATACTAAGTAATTTATTGGCTTTAGCTATTAAAAGGTTTTTAACTGTAAAATAAAGTTCCAAATATTTTTTATAGTTAAAGAAAACAGGGATATACCATTAATAAATATAAATATAAGAAATCCTTTATATTATAATTCTAATCTAACCTTATCTATAAATTAAAAGTACAGTATTTTGGTGCTTAGTGATAGTTTTTGAAAAATTGGTGTTTTTATTTTGTCCGCTATACAATTATTTTTTTTGGATCAAATTTACAGATGAAAAAAATTTAAATTATCGATAAAATTTTGATGATAAATCCGCGAACAAAATAAAATACCTAAAAAATAACCATTAAGGAAGAAATGCCTCAAAATATATCAAGGATTTTGTCCAACTAAAAGCTACTTTGATGGTTGATGCAAAATAAAACTGTTGAAATAAAGATTAATAAATAAACTTAATTAAATGAAAGTTTTTAAAAAAATTTACAATTTGAGTAAAAGTTTTAGTTCAATCCCTAATGGTTATTTTTTCCACACACACACACACTCTGGTGCGAACCTGCGGCGGTGCTAGAATCAATACCGTTAGCTGATGGCTGTACGGCGGCTGAATGCATCAGGGTGGCTCCATTGGCGGTTACAGGTACAACTGCCTGGGTGGTCTGGCCGCCAGGAGCAGCTGCGGCCACAGTGCCTGGCGGAAAACTGGCGGCGGCCGCCGCAGCGTACTGGTTGTAGAAGTCAAGCAGCGGGTTGCCAGTATAAGGATCTAAAGTAAGAAAGTAATGTTAATAAATTTCCTTTCTTTGCTATCTATGTACAGTCTTTAGAAAATCTCCGTTGTTAAATACTTGACATTCCCCTTTTTCCCTCTTTTTCTGGTGTAACATTGTATAGAGAACAAGAACCTATACTACTTTTGATGATACATTAAGATTTTTGGACTGTTATTGATATGGAAATAATCGTCCTTGTTTCTTTTTATCAACAGCGCAGCTACTCTACAAATAGATTTTTTTTCAATTTACCTTGAGCTCCCATGGTGGCCAAGTTGAGGATATTTGGATGAATATAAGGATTAGCAGCGTACAACTGGTGCAGATACGGAGACATGGCTGCTCCACCTCCAGCCTGCACACCAGCTTGCCTAAACATCATAAAGTTTTATTAGATCAAGGATATTAAAATAAAGGACATAAACACACAAATATTAATAAAGCCTGAATAAAAACAATTTCAACCTTAAAATTAGGAAATATTATTTGCTTTATAGAGAGATTAAATAACATTTTTTAATAAGGAGTCATAAAAGCCTATATGAAAACCATGGTCAAACTTACATTAAATGCATAGTTTTCTTGGGTAATTAAGAATAGTCCAGGGGAACAAATACAATTATAAGCAAGTAAGAAAACAAGTTTCAAAGTATTACATCATTAGTTTAAAAGAAGTTATTTAAAAATGGATGCCATGTATAGAAACCATGTTTTAAAAACTAAAAAAGATTATAATTATCAATATAACTTTGTATTGTAAATATTTTTGTCGCTTTTAATGTATCTAAATTTGTCTAATACCAATTTAAATTTCACCAAAAAGAAATCTATAAATGTGTAGATACTTTATTGTTTAAAGTTGACTTTTACTTAATATTATTCAACGTTTCTATATTAAGGAATGTATGTAATTTGTTATGAATTTGAAGTAAATTTAAGAACTGTAAAAATGTATATTGAAAATAAAGTTTTATGATCTCCGATTACATAACCTAAATTCTCAATATAAATATTTAAACTTGCTATGCATATAGCAAGAAAAGATTTAAAAACGTTCATAAAAGCAGTAGAGAAAACAATAAAGGGGAAGGGGTTAAATAACTGTATGTCCCCAACCCGTGAACCCCGCGCAGACTTTCAATTGGGTCTTGGAATATCAGCCAATAGCATCAACACAGCCAAGTCGCTACAAAAGAGCAGAAAGCAGTTTGTTAGTACACGAAAAAGATCCTCAAGACTGGGGCCAGGTAGTTGTTTGGGGAGTTACTTCTATCATATTACATTTATTAGCGCAGCAATAACGTGAATGATAACTTAGATCAGCGTGACGCACAGACATATTTTACTTTAAATATTTTTTAAAAACATTAGCAAAGCTACTTTAAGTGTATTGATTGTTGGCCAGCATTCAATTAAACTTTAAAAATTAAGCAGGGGACATAACTAGGCTTTCTTCTCTTTATGCTAATGGTACTTTGATTATATTTTTATTTAAGGCTTTTATAATTATTATAGATCTTTATTATAAATAATATGAAATGTTTTACTAATAAGTTTTCGGCCACAAATGATTAAATTTTTATCCTTGACAATTGGTATAAAAATGACGTTGGATTATACTTCGATTTACTTTGTCCTTGTTTGATTTGTCTGAATATGCAAATCCCGGGGTATAAAGAGTTGGACATCAATAGAGGACAGATGGACAGATAAACAGACAGGTATTGACATTTTAATTAAAACATTTTCATACCAAAATAGATTTTGCATTTTTGTAAATATTTTATAACAAAACATTTTTTATTTTGTCCATACTAAATATCAAATATAATTTTTTGAGGCGAAAGTTTTCTTCAATTTGTTTCTATCCGTGTGTCTGGTTGTTAGAATATTCATATAATTTTCAAGTATTGCATAAGATTTTCTTAATCAATCTTCAGGAATAAGGTATAGCCAACAAGCTAAATAAATTTCAATGATAAAAATGTCGTCAATTCTACTATGTGTTGCGAAAGCTGAAAATCACGTATAGGTTTCGTGATTTTTTTGCCAAATGAATTACGTTGTTGGTACAAGATGTTAATCTTGAAAAATGTTGATTTTTTTTATACAAGGTTTTATCAACTTGTTTCTGCATAGTGAATCCTGAGATGATTAGGTACATTCCTATATTCCATGAATATCATCCTTGTACAATTTTACGATAGTTTAACATTTTTATCTTTGTCATTTTTCTGTCATTTAGTATTAAAAATGCTTTAATGATATCACTAGCGGCTACGCCTCTTGGTAGGGTCAAGTAAATAGTTACAAACCTTCCCTAGACCAATAAGAAGCTTCGATATTTGATATTAACAAAAAATATTGTAGTCCCAATACTAACTAAAACACTAAAAGCATTTGGCAAAACGGTTACCTATGGTAAAAAGCAATTCGTTTTTTAGGAGATTCTAAAAATTCAGCTAAAATTTAGAATAGATCATTAAATAATATTAATCTGCAAAAAATGCCCTGGTTATAAAATTGAACTCTCATAAAAAGCAATTTAAGAAGTGTAAGTCCCCGTTTTATTAGCTAATTGTTATTAGTTCTTTAATATTTCTGTCAATCTAGTAAAGATAAAACATGTACAAATGAAAACCACGTTTAGAAATAAAAACCACTGCAAATTTGTTCACATGGAGAAATCATGAAAAAACTGGACTAAAATCGTCAATCAATCACAGCAAAAGGATTTAAAAATATTAAAAGGCCAAAACACACCGTAAAATACAAATTCATAAATTCATCATTTTTCTAAAATTAATATGAGCGTGGTTAATCTTAAAATATCATTTTAAAAAGGCTTCTTTTTATTGTGTTATATATTTGATATTTTAAGAATAACAATGCTATGAGTTAGTATATCTAAATAGGTGCGATAGATTTTGCTAAGATTACAAAAGATAGAAAAAACAAAACAACAGCGGATACAGCGCAGTTTTAATCAATATTAGATATAATATTTCCACTAGAACACAACAAGAAAAAACACACGCGACACAAGCAAATCTTGGTTATATCTAATCAAACTTTAATATTAATATATAAATATATATGTATAATAGCTACTTGATGTATCAACTCAGGCATTTAGAGTCCTCATTTAAGACCTGAAAACATTTTAGTTGATTAATTTTGTATTTTTTTCTAGTTGTTGTTAATATATTGAAGGGTTTTGGATTGTTGTTAAGACTACAAATAGATGGGATTTCATAAACCATTGTCGAGATTTTGGTTTCATATTTTTATTAATGGAAGGAGAGAGGGTTGAGAAATAGCTAACAGTTTACATAATTATGGCAAAACTCAAAACTGAGGTCAATAAAAAAGCACATGAAAACTATTTTTGTTAATTTTTATACTTAAAAAAAGTAGACTTCAGTTTTAGTTTTGCGCATTTTAATTTCTCTTTTCAAGGAATATTTTTTTTCTTCTGTAGCTTACCTCCCAGAAATTAGGCCGAGATTCATGCTGGAGCGAGCTTTGCCGCCGGGAGCTGCCTGCACCAGACCAGCCGCAGCCGCTGCACCACCTGTCAGGCCAGACATGGCCGAGACTGCGGGCAGGCCTGCAGCTGCGGCTGGTAGACCCGCAGCATGTGCCACGGCCGCGTGGCCAGCAGGTGAGGCTGTGAATGAAGCTGGTGTTAGTCCCAAATGTCCGGCAGTCAAAAGGTCGCTGAAATTGAAATGTTTTCATGTTTTTTTGCTTTAAAATTATTGTATTTACTTCTATGAGGTTCTTTTAACCAGCTAGGATCTTCGTGGTGTCTAAATTTGTGATAAAAAAATCTAAAATTCATAGAGCAAATTTCTATTTAAAAGTTAAATTTTTGAAAACAAAAATATTCTTTTGTAATGAATGTTCAGAATATCTGCTTGAATCTCATTTCATTCATTAAAACAAAAAAAGTATTTAAAATAACATCTATAAAGCAATCTATTCTAAATAACATTAAAATTTAAAAATTAAACTGCAAGTAAAGTTTTGAATAGAAAATATAATCTAAAACATTCTCTACATATTTTAACTAAAACCGTAAAAGAAAAGTTGAACATTTTAAAAAGTTTGTTTAAGACTAGTTTTTTTAGTTAGTTAGATAAGCAAGTAAATTTAATATTAATTTTGTTAATTTTACTCAAACTTATCTTTATGTAATGGTTTCTTTATGTAATTTTAAACAAAATTAACTAAGTTTTTTAATTTGAAGAAAAAATGCACAAAAAACATTTCTAAAAAGATTTTAAAAATTTTAGATTTGTTATAAATGTTATAAAATTATATTTAAAAGTAGCACAGCAATAGAAAAAAATATTTAAAAGGTTAGGTAAAATTTCGAAAATCCCCGTAGTGATAGCACCCTGTTAGAATATAGGCCCTGTAGGGACTAGTAATATTTGATTTTTTTTTCAAAACTAAAAATAAAGGAATGGGTGGGGGAGTGTAATAAAGAACTTTATTTTTTTATTTTGAGGGGTTTCAGAGGTTTTACCTCCCCACTACCTGGAATTTCTTGTTGTCGCTCGATCGGCCATAAATAATCTTTTTCTAGAGTTGCTGCGCTATATACTAACATCAACTACCATATAGAAAAATAATTTATTTATTCTTATAATGCTTAGCGAGTTTGTTAAATTTTTTGTTTTTACACTTAGTTGGAAGAATACATGGATATTTGGTGTTCTTGCATTTCAGTAAATCATCAAAATTCAATAAATCTTTATTTAATAGCAGTTTCAACAAAACTCTTTAATTAGGAGCCCAACACCTAGGTTTTTGATTTACATTAATTTTTCTTATATGGGCTAAACTACTACAGTAAAAAATTCTATAAATCGATCGAAAAATTCGAGATTTTATTTGACACACACACACAAACATCATACGTCTATGCGCTCACACATTCAAACGTCCAGCTTTTTTTTTAGTATTTTTGTGCAGGGAAGGGACATTTTGCTAATTATTGCACTAGTCCCCAAAGTCTAACGTTTTCTTCTTCGTTGGCTGAACAAACTTGGAGACTTTAATTGAATTTGATTTTTGGTTGATTTAATTGAGTGTTCAAACATTGTATTCTGCAGAAGGAGCAATTTTTTGGTTTATCATAAAGGGGAGGTACATAAATTTATCAACCATTGTGTTATCCCTTTAGATCCTCGATTTTTGTGACTTTATAATTTTTATTTGTATTGCAAGAACACCACTATCCATAGCCGGAAACTTAATCAAGACTTTTCCTACTTACTCTAACTTACACTCCTACTCAGTCTTACACAGAATCTTGCACTTAGCAAGTTTTTCAACTACGCTTCCTGTTCGCACTGTAGGATAATATTGGACAAAATAAAATGTACTATGGCTTAAAAACAAGTTAAATGAGATTAGGGTTTATTAAATCATTGTAAAAGAAAAACCTAACATTAGAAAAAAACAAAAGATAGCAAAACAAAAGGTTTGGGTATCTAAAAGGCACCTTAAAAGGTCCTAAAATGACAATACTTTAAAAAAAATTAGAATTAGGGAAATTTTGAGCCTTATCTTCTAAAATTTTATTCATAATTATTATTTCTAGAAATTTTACTTTTGAAATTATACTATTTTTTTATTAAAATGTTCACAAAAAGGAAAATGAAATAAAGTAGGACATTCTTTTACAGTAAAAGATATTAATTGTTTTTTACAAACTTCTTTTCAAAGCAATTTCATAAGCTTTCTAAAATTATCATTTGTAAAAGCAGTTGGCCATGAAATTTGTTTTTTAAACTGGACAAAAAATACATTAAGAATGCTTTAAAAACAATTAACGCTGTGAAATCTTTCAATTTTAATGTTAAATTTAATCTAATTTCATAATTTAAAAAAAAATCTTGGATAATTGCTTTTTATGTAGTTTGATTTTTGCAAAGCATTTGATAATATTTATGTACAATATTCAAGGAATAGAAAAATATGTTATTTTTTTCTATTTAGTTATATAAGCGGAAAATGAGATCTAGATTAATTTAACTGGGACTTAAATGTACATTTCAAAATAAAATTAAACTAAATCTAAAAGATCTGGTACTAAATCTTCGCTCTGAACCTAAAACTACAAAAATAAATAAAAATCACCTAAATAAAAAATTGTTAATAAATGTAAAGACAAAGCAAATATACACAGGAGAAATAGTGCCTCGGTGAGTTAGAGAAAAAAAAACAAGAACATAATTAAATATAGAAGCGGAATTGATACAGATACACATTAACAACTCTATTTTGGTTCAAAAAATGTCTTAAGATAGGTATCGAAGACTTTAAAAAAAAATTCAGAAAATGCAAACATTTATCTTTTATAGTAGCCAAAAACAAATAAATTTTTTCCCTAGTGCGTTATAAACAAACTGAAAGACAAACGGATCTAAAGCATATATGCTAGTTAATTAAGGAATTCTTTTTGAAAATTCAGCTATCTTGAACAACAACCGAGAAAATCATGTTAATCTCGACACCCCGCCCCCCCCCCCCCCCACCTTTTTAAGTACATTTGGATTTAAAAAAACAGCAAACTAATAAAAAATTGCTGACTAATTTGAAAGTTTTATTTGTAATTTTACCAAAATTTATAACACTTCCCACCCAGATAAATTTATTCCAATTAAATGAAACTTGTGTAGTCTTGACATGTTAATGTGATTTGAGTGGAGAGAGAAAGAAAAGGACATGAAATAAAATACACTTTTTTGGCAACCAAACAGAGAAATTGGATGGAAAAGTTGCATTTCTAGTTGGTCTTACATATCCGCAAAAAAATGGGTGACAAATTGAAAATCTTTCAGCATTTTTATACTCAAAATAGCGAAAAAACTATCTATTTAAGACATTAGTTAGAGAGAAAACATCTAATAAAAAAAGGAAATTGTTTATAGTTGTTAAAATATAGCTATATCAATTAACTTAATAGAATATAATAACACAATTCATAAAAATTACAAAGGCTTTTTTGTATTTGTTTTCTTAAAAGTTTAGTGAAATGTCTATGAAATATGTTATTTAGTTCTAAAGCCTGACTACTAATAATTTATAAGTCACTAATCTAAAAACAAAATATGACTATGAACGGAAAATAAATGATATATGAAAGTGCCTAAAATCTCTAATTTAAAAGTGCAATATCACAAAATATAAACGTTTACAGCTCAGTTAAAAATAAGAAATTATTTTTTCTTGGTCAATTAGTAATAATTCTTCAAAGGAACGTTAATTGGAGTTAGCTATTTAGTTTCATATTAAATAGAAAATCATAATCTGGAAAATATATAAGTACAGTATGATCAAAATTGAAAATAATTCTTAAGAACATTGAAATGAAATTTTAAAACCTAGAAATTTTTTTGAAAATAATGGCAAATTAATTTTAAACACACTGTAAAAAAAGAATGAACAGGACTCCACGCCATTTCCAATAACTAGAAATTCATCAGTTAGCAACAATACATAATAAAATTGACTACATATAAAATCAAAAAAAAACAAGCACGCACAAGACCAAAAAAACTTACCCATACTGTGAAGGAATAATAGTGGGGAAACCAGGACGGTAAGCGGCGGCCAAAGGAAGGCTTGCTGAAAAATAAAAATATAACATTATTTTAATGTTCTCCCTAATCCAATTGAATCTAATACAGTTTAAATTAGTGAAAAGAACTTATTTCTTTCCTAATTAGAAGGAACACAATTAGATGTAAGAAAAGCGTTTGATTGTGTAACTAACAACCTAATTATAGAAAAGAAAGCATTTTTTGGAGCGAAAGTTTCAGACTATTTTGCTATGGTTCCAACAAATTTTGTACAAAAAAGCATAAATTAATAGGTCATGAAAATCTAGCTATCAATTATTTAAAACTTCCATAAAAAGTGAGTGATTTTTGGACATACACTGTTTTCTTATAGAGTAAAATAAATGCATTTAACGTGAGCTTATTGTGACGTATAGACCCTAATAATATAAAAGCCTTGCTTTTTAAGAGTTATTTTTTGGCAAAAAATAGTCTTACTTGTATTAGTAATTCCCTTATTAGAGAAAATCCAACAAAAATACATACACTTGATGAGACACGCACAAATAAACCCACTCTCTCTCACCCACTTAAACACACACACACACAAACACATACACACAACCACACACACACACACATACACACACAAACACACACTCACACACACAAACACACACACAAATATACACAGACAAAAGATCGAAGGCATTAATAATATAATAATTTCGAATCTGTGCAAATCCCAGAAATTGGGAATTAGTGTCCAAACAAATTCACCTATAAAGAAAATGATTCCTATGTAGTCTATAAATAAATCATAAGTTATTTCAAATTAAACAATTCTGGGGAAAAAAGCTAAATCATTTTCTATATTCTCGGCATAAAAATGCTTAAAAATTTTACAGTTCTTATTTTTTTTTGTGTAAATTTTGGCAAACTTTAGTTGGAAAAAAATAAAAATAGTTTTTCTTCTTCATATTATAAATACATTTTATGCTATTCTGTTTTTTTGCAGATTTGTAAAGCAATCCAAGAATGCAATTCCTGGCTTTTCAGAGATTCCAGGTTAAGAAGATTTAAGTTTAGCGGTAAAAATGCCTAAAAAATATTCAGCTAATTATGTTTTCTTGTAAAACTGTGAGTCCTAATAGAAATCTTCATAGAAATTTTTAATTTCAAAGAAATTATAGAAATTAACCCATTGTTTTAAAATCCAAAACCTTGATAAATTCACAGCATTTTTGAATAAATATGGAAAAAAGCAGCATAACTTTAGTCCCTAGTATATCTTAAATATAAGAACTTAAGTTTCCTTACAAACCAAGAAAACTACAATCTCAAAAAGGGTATCAATAAAATTTGAACCTTGTCAACCTGTTTACAACTTTACATAATGTATAATACGTGTAGGTATTAGAAAGTTCTAGAACTATATCTATCAGAATATAACAGTTCAATATTTGATTGGATTAACATATAAATCGGTGTGTTTCTAATAAACTATTTGGCTGTGGTATACTCTTATTATGTGGCCCTCAGATGCACAACACATTTACCCCTCTAAAACATATTGTCAAGGCAAAATGATCAGAAATTTACAATAGATATACAATGATTTAGATAAACAATTGGGAAAATCAAATTTTAAGTACTAAATTGCAAATATGATAACAACTTACAGTCTTACACAACCAATTAAAACTTTACATGAAATTTTAAACAAATTTAAAGTACCAAGAATGATTAAACATTTATTATATATTGTCCAATAACAATTTCTTCTATAGTCATAAGTCTAGTAGCTTTTCTTATAATCATCTACAAAGAAACCTTTTTATAAAGTAATTTCTATTTGCCACAAAAACTGATTGAATTTTCTTCTCCTTTTCACAGTACTCAAAAGATAATTTGTTGCCAATATACTTTCATAGCTTTTGATAGGAAAGTTGGAATTAATTTTAAATAGATATTTGTTTCATATTTATGAAACAGTTTGTAAATATTAAAGTATAGAATATTGAACAAGGATATTGATGCCACATAAAAATAATCACAATTCAAATAGTCTAATTGAAGTCAAGGTTTAAAAAAGGTCATTTCAAGCCATATTACTCCGATTACTTTAAGTTTATGAATAGTCCGACAAATTTTAAATGTTTTACAAGGTTATGTTAGGTCTAGTGAGGCTTTGGAGAGCCCCAGAGTGATATAGCACCGTATGATTTATTTTAACCCCAAGTTTTAAGAAAAGAAAATATGATAGTGATGGATCACAATGCTAATAGTGTTTTAGAAGCTTGCATAATCATCATTGTTCATAATATTATTAACAATCCAATAAAAAACCATTGTTAAAATCTTTGTGTTATGTTATACAATCTGATAATGAGACCAGAGCTGGATCTTAAAAGCGTAGCCGTTGCCGTAGTCGTGGTCAGAGTTACAGCCACCAACCTAATAGCGATCTTTAAATCATATTAACCACGCGTTGCCGTGGCCACAAAAAAATGCGATCTTTAAATCATATTGGCAACGCGTGGTCGTAGTCGTAGCGTGGTTAACCACGCTAAAAGTGACCACAGTCTGTTAGTGTGGCTACAACTACAGCCATGACTACGGCCACGGCTACAGCCACGCCAACGGCTACACATTTAAAGATCCAGCTCAGTTGTCCCTGTCAGTGTAGCTAATGTGCACACATTTATATTCACTTAGTCCTTATCAAATTGAGCAAACATATTAGCCCATGATATTTGTTTTGATATTTAGGAATTCAGGGGAGCAGTGTACTTTTATAATTTCATTTTTAATCTTATTAGTTTTTAAAATATTTAATTTTAGAAAGGAATATTTCTCAATTTTTTTATTTGTTAATATCCAATCTTGATTTAAATTAATGTTTTTATGTGAAAAAATGCAAAAGTCATTTCTGTTATTTGTCACATGTGTATGAATTATCATGAAGACTAAGCATGAAAAGACAGCACACCACATGCAGTGACAATGCGTAAAGCATGGATGCCACCTTCCACAGTTAAGCAACTACATATTTTTGTTGTTTTAACAGACATTTATTTTAATATTAATTTGCTTTTTATTTATATAAATATGATTAAATGACCTAAATTTAATAAATTTTCTTATCTTTACTTTAATGAATAATTTATAGTAGCTAATCAAACAATTTTAATCTTGCTGTTATGTAAATTGTACATTTTTTTTTATAAAAGCCTTGTTATCTTCTTGAGTTTAATTATTTATAATTTTCATTACAAATTTAAATAATTTTTGTATTAAACTTTGCATAGGAAATGTACAATTTTATACTATTTAGGGTAAAAATTTCCATTAAAAAAAGTGCTATGGCGTAGATGTTAAAATAGAAAGAATTGGAGGGGCTTACAATAAGAAAAAAAACCAGCACAGCCATTTGCAATATTTTAGCAGACATACAGACAATCTTTATTTCTTAAGATTTTATTTGCTATTTTTTATTTGAATTGTAAACAATTGTAGGTATTAATCTTATGGTCCAATTAAAATTTGATCCTCAATAAAAAATTAGATTTAAATTGATTGTTGATAATAGTGTCGCCAATGAAAGTTTCATATTTCAAATAAGAATAAATATTGAGGTCGTTAGCAATATAAATATTAGTATCAAGAGCAGAATTTGTATTAAACAAAAAATTGTAAAATTTATATAGTTTTCATTTTCATAATAATTGTTGTGTGTCTTTCATAAAACAAGAGATCGTGGAAAGAAAACCAAGTATTAGGTTTCGTCGTATTATCACAGTAGCTTTTCTCCATACGGTGGGCTCTAACACTGCGGGACCAATTTTCAAACCTTGAGGGGCAATCATTAACATTTGCCTAACCAAAAATAACAAAAGTTACTGTGAAAATACTTCGTTTTCTTTCCATGGTCCAATATATTTATATTTGTGTTGTTTTTACTGTTATTAAATGTTTTATGCATTAGGCATTTTCTGAGATTACCCAACTTATCTAAGCATTTTCTTCTCCTTTTTGACAAACTATACTTAGCAGAATCCTTGGGACCAATATATCATAAAATGCACTATTTTGGATGCATATATTGTTGTAACATGGTGTCAAAATGAGTTAACTAAACATATCATTATTTTTAGAAGAAAAATCCAAGCACAAATTTCTGCATCTTCCGGAATCTTAAAATCTAAGAATCTTTTTTAAAAAAATGCAATATGCAACGATTCATAAAAAAAAGACTTTTGATGATTATCTGTTTACTATCAAATTCTTTGCCATCTCTCTACACAATTATTGAGCATTATTTTTATTTTAGTTATGGATATTATTAAACTTCTTATCTCTTTACATGTTGCAAGTAATTTTTATTGTATTATTGGTTAAATTGTGAGAACACTTGAAGCGTGCAAAGGATTTAGATGAAGCTGTAATTTTGAGTGATCAAAACTAAACCAAAAAGCTTTAAGAGAGTTAGGATAAGATTAGAATATTTTACATGCCATTGTAAAAAAAAGTTACTTACAGTAAAATTATCTTTTATTTTACATAGTTTTCCAAGAGTTAATGTGATATTCTAATAATGTATTGCACATGAAACTGATGGAATTTAAAATGCATTACTTTTTGTTGAAAACTATCTATTTCCTCAGTGGTTATTCTACTAGATATAGAGAAACTAACCATTAATTCAATTAAATTTGAATCAGAGAGAGAAAGAGCGGGGACAATGGGCTGTTTGTTACATTAGTTCCCAAAGTTTTATAATAACGTTTTCTTATTAGTTGGCTTAACAACTTAGGGGACTTTTGAATGGTTGCTTACTTAAGTTAACTGTTTAAACGTTTCAACCACCAATTTTAAATCAAAGATGGGATAATTTTGTGTATCATCATTTTGGTTGTACATAAATTTATCGGCCATTGTCTTATCCCTTTGGATCCCTGGATATATACAAATAATATTTTGGGTAAAAATGTTCATGTTATTTCATAGAATCCAGGTAAATTAAATTGATGCACATTAACCAATATTACAAAATACGGGTATAGTCCTTTCCACGACATCCCTCCATAAGGGGCGATTAGTCGTATTTTTGAAATGGCTTTTTATAGGTTATTTTAGGTTAGGTTAGGTTATATTGTGTTAGGTGATTGTCCCACAGGGATAGGTAATTGGCCCCGCAGGGTTAGAGCCCCCCGCAGGGGTTAGAAATAGGAGAAAAGCTACTGTGAAAAATACGAAGAATCTCCCCTTATGGAGGGATGTCGTGGAAAGGACTATACCCGTGAAAAAATTTTCATATCCGCAATGAAAATTTTGGTGTGTAACTTAGTCAGAAGGATTCTGTACGGAGATATGATTATTCATATTACCATCATTTAGTCATTTGCTACTCTATTCTGTTAACTGTATAATGTTAGTGCCTCTTCTTGAAAAATTGGCTGTGAGAGAAAATCCTTTATAAGAATTGATTGGAAGAATTTTAAAGTTTTGGCTTGGGCAGGATGCGCTGCCAAAGTTTTGAGAATCAATCTCACTTAAACATCAGGACCAGTAGTCTTTACTAATTTGATCTAGAACAAAAAACCTAGAGGTGCTTTTCCTTTAAGATCCTACAGAGTACTGAAGTGTGAACATCCACCCAACCACCTTATTTTTAATCTATTTTAAAAAAGCCAGTTATTTTTCTTATGCCTATCCAAACACTGCGGGCTCCTAACTATTGAGGAAAAACACAAACCCAAATAATGAAATTGTTAGCAGTTGAGGTATTCTTGAAATAGAATTTTTCCGTCAACCTTAAGACTATTTTCTTAAAACATGAAAAATGTGAAAATTATTCCAAATAAAAAAAACATCAGCCTTTTATCTTTAAACGTAGCTGAGCAAATCATGTTTTTTTTGTACAATTTCTTAAAGATGGACGTACGGACATATGGAATGACAGAGAAAGCCTTCTAATTAATAGAGTATAAAAGCATTCTAATTTCATTTAAATCTATGGTAAATCAACATTAAATATTATTGTTGTAGCAAAGCTAGTATATTTCTCTGATACTGTTAGTAAATTGTGAATGATAGCATCTACTTAAATATCTGGTCTGAGCAGGGCACATCTGTGAATAAGTTTTTCTTTCAGATATTAATTTATCATTTTTTACAATCTACATAGACTTTGTCTAGGTATGTTTTTAATATAATATGTGTTAACTACGGATACTTCTCTAGTATCTAGGAGATCTGTTTAAAATAGATTAGAAAAAAAGCTTAAAACCATCCAAAGACTTATATGAAAACAAATTATTATTTTAGCCAGCTACAAGTTTTACCTTATTAGAGTACATGATAACATGGTGTAATAACCAAGTAAGAATAAATTTATTGTCGAGTTAGTGTAGGTTATATTGGGTGCTTTATAGCCCAGACGGATAAGAGCATCTTAGTGATAGGGTCCCCTGCAGGGGGTTAGGCAAGCAAGAAAAAACAACCCCCCCCCCTTTCCTTATTTTATTAAGCGGAGGGAATTCAGTATTGATAAGCACTTAGAGGGAAAGCAGCAAAGGAATGCACCCATGGATCTAAAGGGATAAGACAATAGCCGAAATATTGATGTATATCCTCAATGAAGATACATAAAATTACCCCTTCTGTAGATAACTTTTGGTGGTTGAAACGTTTGGACACTCAAATTAATGAACCAACCAATCAAATTCAATTTAAGTCCCGAACGTTGTTCAGCCAACGAATAAGAAATCGTTAATATAAAACTTTTGGGACTAGTGTATTAAACAGTCCAATGTTCCCTCCTTCCCTTGAACTCACCTGCAAGATTTCCTCTGGGTTTAGCTCCAATACAGGCCAGGTTAACATTTGCTTTTCTACCATCAATAATTGGATTTGGCTCCTTGCAAGCTCTCTCCGCTGCATCCTTAGTACTCATTATCACCTGGATATATACATTCATTTTAGGAACAAGTAGATGAATAGATACAATACAAATGACCAAAGACAGTATACATTGTAATTGACCAATGGTAAAATGTATACTGGACTATCATTGGTCATTTGTATTGTATGACGTCTTCTTTTATGAGACACTCTATAAAGCATAGGTAGATATATTTCAAGATAGGCAAATTGCTAAATGGATGGATTGATAAATAAATGTATACATGAATGGGTGAAGGGATAAATGGATGAATAGACAAATAAAAGGATATTTCATAATGCAGGGCTCGGCAGCCGCGCTTCAGTAACCGGCCTGTAAGCCTCAAGGAAATCAACCTTTAACAATCTTAAATATCAGCTGGAAGTCTAAACCTGGCCCAAATATGACAATCCCTCTTTTAAATCTTTTAAAGCATCCAAACGGGCTAAAATTCGAAGCTTAGTCGTGGCTGACGAGCGGTTGCCGAGCCCTGGTATATTGAAAGGTGAATTGATAAATTTATGGTTAGACGAACTAATGCTGAATGGGTTGATAGATGTGTTGATAGAATTTTGTAAAAGCGGGATGAATGTATGTTATACCAACTAATAGATGATTAATCAGATATAACAATGGATAGATAGAAAGATACTTACAAATCCATATCCTCTAGATTTTCCAGTGCTTCTATCAGTGATGACAACTGCCTCCTCAATCTCTCCAAATACTTCAAAGTGCTCCCTAAAAGAT
The DNA here is from genome assembly GCF_053477335.1 of Acartia tonsa. Classification (NCBI taxonomy): domain Eukaryota; kingdom Metazoa; phylum Arthropoda; class Copepoda; order Calanoida; family Acartiidae; genus Acartia; species Acartia tonsa. The sequence continues at coordinate 28,796,945 of NC_137270.1, forward strand.
AACAAAATTAACCTATTGGATTTTTTTTGTCTGTCTCTCGTAGCTGTTGAGTTTTCCCTTTTATGCACTGAACATGTTTATTGCTTGTTTTCTCTTTAAAACATTGATTGCCCTTTAAGCTTGATGGCGCTACTACTACATTCTTAAAGAGATAGTAAAAACTAATATTTTTATAGATATCTTGAAAAGGGTATATTATATATTTTCCAGTATGGCTTCGAAACCGATTAATATCCGGTGAATTAGAACCGGTACATAGGCATATTGAAAAATCATGTATATCATCGTATTGCAGACAATTTTCAAAAAATATTAAAATAAAAATCATAAAATCAATACCAGTTTTGTTAGCCTGGGTCCCTTTGGTCTAACAAAATTGGTTTTAATCTTAGAATTTTTCATTTCAATATCCCCGAAAAGCTGTCTATAATGTAATGCGTTACATACCTAACTAATACAGAATTACTTTATTAAGCAGCTATTCCACTAAATAACGCTTGTTCCTTGTTTTTAATCAAATTTAATTCAAATATGTATTTTGAAAAAAATTTGGGGAGTAAAGTCAATCTGTTGATTTATTTGAAATTACACATACTCTGAAACTACTTGACAAAATTAAATTTCATCCGACCATTGGGGATATTTGGTTTGTTAATATGAAAACATCTAAATATAAAGTAAAAAATGTAGAAAAACATATATACGAGCAATTATAAGGAACAATGCACTGTGGCCAATCTTATTATTTAAACAAGAATGACAACATAAATAAGTAGCACAGCACCTAAAAGTTATGAAATGAGAGTTATAGAGTAGATGATCAATTGTCATAATAAAGAAAAAAGAGAGAATTTGATGCAAAACAATCAAAGAAAATCATGATACTTTTAAAAATGAGGTTTTTGTTTTTTGAAACATGAAAGATAGACAAATGGACTAAACAACTTTAGACTAGAAGCATATAAAAATATGAAATGCAGCTGACTTACCTTAAAGATTTGTCAGTTGTATGATATGGAAGTCCTCCTACGAATAATTTCGTCCAGGTTGTGTCCTTCGAGTGAGGGGGCTGAAATAAAAAAAGTAAGGTTAGTTATAGTCGAATATTTAATTGATCGGGTTTAATTGTAACGACCTTAAAACCTTGTTTGACTTAATTGTCACTTTTAAATTTACTTACAAGCTTTTTATTTGTTAAATTTTATATTTAGAACTTTTTTAATATTAATAAAATTATAACCTACTCTATATTGATTAATATGAATATACAATATACACTAGGGATCTAAAGGGATAAGACAATGGCACATAAATTGATGTACATCCCCAATGATAATACCCAAATTACCCATTCGCTAGATTGCATTTAGTGGTTGAAATTTTTACACTCAACTTAATAAACTAAAAAATTAAGTCAGTAAAAGTCCCCATAGTTGTAAGCCAACGAATCAGAAAGCTTTATTATAAAACTTTGGGGACTAATGTAACAAAAAGCCCATTGTCTCCTCCCTCCTTGATACAGTTGATACACACTGCACTGTGTATTATTTATTATTAGCAAATAAAGTGAGGTACATCAAAACATAAAAACCTCTCAACTTCATGTTTTCCACCTAGGATTTAGGTATAATAACGTTCATCGTAGTATCGCAGTTTTAACAAGCAACTTTGGATCATGGAAAGAAAACGAAGTAGTGGGTTTCGTCGTATTTTCACTATAGCTTTTCTCCTAATTCTACCCTCTGCGGGGGGCTCTAGCCCTGTAGAGCTTATTTCCTAACCCTGTGGGGCAATCATTAACATTTACCCAACCTAAATTAACCTATCAAAAGCTACTGTGAAAATACGACTAAACCAGCTACTTCGTTTTCTTCCTAAGACCCAAAGTATATTTATTGATTGAAAAATCATTAAAATAGCAAAAGTAAAAATATTTTGTTATGTTACCATTCCATAAATGCTAAGAATTTTTAATTTTGTAGTAAAAACATTACCCTTCATGACATACAATCATTTTTATATAACTTTTTTTTGGCAATTGATTAACTTTACTAATTTGAAGTACTCTCAAAAGTACACTTTTTTGTCTTCATTTTATTTAATTTTTTAAAGACTTTATATTTGGGCACACTTATTTTAGAAGTCCAGCTACTCTATAACTATAGTTAATCAACCAGTCACCACTTTACAGTTGCAAAAATTTATTTATTGACTAGCCTTTATTGTTTTTTAACCGATTTAGATCATTCAAATATCAAAATAAAAAATTTACTTTGCTCTCTTATTTGATTTAGACAGTAAAATATTAAAAAATAAGAAATCGTCATTTAAAATTTTTTCAATTCTGTATAAAATCTTTTAGTAAAGTCGATATGTGAAGACATTGTTTATTTTTTATTAAATCAAAAGAAAATGAAAATATATGAAAGGTTATTAATTTTCTTGGAAAAATAAAGCATAGTTTTTATTTTTAGTAACGCAGCAAAATTAAGGTTTATTTCATGATATGAAAAAATACATTAAGCATGTGAAAAGAACAAATTCAATTTATTGATTTTTCTGGAAAGATAATTAAACCCGGTTAAATGACAGGTGGACAAATGTCCACGTATATCTATCTATCTATCTATTATAATTATATATCTATTTATCTATCTAGCTTCCGGTTAGGAAAATTATTAGGTACTAATTGCTATAATTAACCCCACTTATATATCATCAATTTTTATTATCATATGTTTATGTTTATCATGCATTAACTCTATGACTACTGTATGTCCAATAAGAGGGCCCTTCCCTAAATTACAGTTAGGTATCTTTTGGATGTACCTTCCTTGTTAAAAAAAACTGCATCAATTGAACCGGTTTGATTCCGCTGGAAATATAGCGAATCCTTAGCCGTAACGCATAATAATAAGAAAACTGTAAATGTTAAAATATGACGGCAAAATTCAAATAAAAAGTATAACTAAACAAATGTATCTTTAATTCTGAAAATTCTATGAAAAAATGCAAAAACATTGCAATGAAATTTGTGCATAAAACTCAAAAATAGCAAAGAGTCATAAAATATATAAAATATCCCCATTAACTACACCATATCGACCACAGGGGCTTTAAACCAATATAAATTATAATTTATTAATCCTTATTAATTATTTAAAACCATACATACATGTTCAATTTGCTAACGTTTCTACAAAAAATTTACAAAAAATAATAAATCAAATGATAAAGGTATATTTATAAATATAAAGTTTTACCAAAGAAAAAGCTTTAATGTTATAGTAATGGATATAGAATACGTGGATATTGTGAGATATTCTCGCCTACCCTGATAAAATGTTTCTCCCACCTGGCTAATATAACGATACCTCTATTCCCCCAGCCCCTCCCCTGACCATGGAGGAATGTATTGACCATTTACGTATTTTTTATCCATTATCCATTGTTAAAGTAGAAATCTAAATATTTCTTCCATAAAAATTTAGCTATTTCATATATTTTCTTTTTTGCAATATAACCAATTTGGCCTAATAACATCATGGCTTTTCATTTACTTCTTGTGTATGTGTGTGTGTGTTTGTGTGTGTATGTGTGCAATATGAATCACTATGAAAGAAAGGGAGGGGGGGGGGGGGGGGTGGCAATGTAAAATTATTATTGACCACTATATGTATCAACACTGGTTTTAAAGTTAACAACATACAACTATTACAAAAAATTTGCACAAAATAAAGCCAGCTATCAAACTGTAAAACTGGTAAAGTATATTCATAAAACTTACAATGTTTCTATTTCTATTTACTGGCATGGTCAAACAAAGACATTTATAATTTAGATTTAACTTTCAACTGATATATAGACAGATTGGAACGTTTGAAAACTCAACTTAATTAACCAGGCAATCAAAATTCTATAAAGTCCCCAAAGTTGTTAAGCCAACTATATTTAAAAAACGTAATTATAGGACTTTGGGGACCAGAGTAATAAACAGCCCATTGCCACCTCTCTCTCTGGGAAGACATGTCGATATATTAATAGAACATAGACTTTTTTTAGAAAGATAGGTGTATAAACAAATAAATAGATAGGTAGACAGACTAATAGATACGCTGACAGACAGACAGATATTTAAGTATGTAGAATAAGTATGTTTCTATTGTCTTAATCTTTAGACAATAGACAAACTTTCTTGTATGAAACAAATAGATACAGGTTAAACTTGAAGAGATAGATGTAGTATTAGATATACTACTGAATATTTCATTCTATTTTTCTTTCTCTAAAAAGTAAAGGAATAGGCAAATCAAAGGAAAACTTGAAAATGATTAAAATATCTATTATTTGAATCTTTGAAATCAAAACAATGTTATAATAAAATGAATAGTAAAGTGTTAAACAGAGATAAAACAAGAACATTTTATATCATAAGTAAACTTGTTTTTTTGCAAGTCCAATGAAAATCGGTTTGTGAATTTTTTATTGTTTAAAAAAAAATTTCATCAAAATAGAAAAAAAATCTTAGAAGTTTTTTGAATATTTCTTTATCCTTACTTTTACCTAGTTTTCCAGGTATTATTGTATACGTTTACAAGATACAGGCCGAGTATACACTTCAAACAAGGAGTTTTTTATGTTAGTAGCGAATCAAAAAAAAACATTTAATTAAAAGTTTTTTATTTCTAAGTCTTTATTTTAGTCTTTAAAAAGACAGATTCTTTTGTAGGCTACCTTAACTATACAGGGTGTTTCATGAGAAATGCGTTTTCTAAAAACTTAATTAGACGTAGAAAATGAAACAATTATATAAAATGTTTTATATATTTGGAAAACCTATTCTGGGACATTTATGTTTCAAATATTTAAAAATTATTTTTTTGACAAATTATGCCCTAAAAACCGGTTTTTCCAAAGGCCTTATTTTTGAAGATTTACAGAATTAAATTAGGTTATTGAAAAAATGCCCTCAGTTTTAAAATTCAAATTGCGCGGCTTGTATTAATAGTAGAAAAATGTTAAGCATACTGTTAGAATTGTCATAATCCCTAGTTGGGTATATAAGAACCATTCCTGTGCTACGTATAGTTTAGGAGCTACGTAGTAAAATGTTCCAACTTACTTAAAACTTTTCAACCTTTCTCACACTTTTCAATGTAGCTCCTTAACTACAAATAGCACAAAAATTGCTATTATATTTCAAAAAAAATAGAGTTTATGACAATTCTAACGGTATGGATAACGTTTTTCTACTATTAATACAAGCCGCGCAATTTGAATTTTAAAAATGTTCACATTTTTTCCACAACCTTTAAATTCGTAAATCTTCAAAATTAAGGTCTTTAGAAAAACTGGTTTTAAGGCATAATTTGTCTAAAAAATCATTTTTAAATATTTGAAAAGGATCGGTTTTCTAAATATAAAAAGCATTTTATATAATTGTTTCATTTTCTATGCCTAATTAAGTTTTCAAAAAACGCATTTCTCTTGAAACACCCTGTATTTTCGAAGCAGCTTATAGTGCATAGTAAAAATGACGAAATAATTATACACTACAAATGATAGGCCAGTATACATTTGAATTAATCAATGGTAAAATGTATACTAAGAGATATAAGTTTTCCGGAATTGTAATGTAGGGAGTAGATTTGAAATCTGCATCAAATTTTAAGGATTTTTTATAAAATTTGTTTTTTGTATAATTCTTTATCTAAAAGCGGAAATACAAATTAAGTTAATTAATTTTGGCAACTGTGATTGGTGGATTTAAAAAATCTGCGCTCTGATTGGATGTCGTACATCATTCAACCAATTAGAGCGCAGGTAGTTTAAAATCCACCTATCCTATTGGTCAAAATTAATTAACTTAAAATGTATTTTCGCTTTTAGATAAAGAATTTTACAAAAAACGAATTTTATAAAAAATCCTTAAAATTTGATGCAGATTTCAAATTTACTCCCTACATTAAAATTCCGGAAAACTTATATCTCTTAATGTATACTGACCTATCAATGGCCATTTTTATTGTATGACGTAATTTTCTATTAGGCACTATAAGCTGCTTTAAAATTTTCCAATGATGGTCTTCCGTTTATTTTATTATAGCCTTTTTGCGACAAACCGACACAGCAAGACTTGTAGAGTTGCTTTGCTCATGAATATGTATCCTTTATATACTTTTAATATGTTTAGCAAAAAGTGTAATATTGTGTCTCTGTTTTGAAAATATCTATTGACATTATTGTCAATATTGTTGAAAATTCCAATATTTCAAACATAATCAAATCTTGTTTTAAACCCTTTTTTATGAGCGTAGCTACAGTATTTTAGGGTGTTGTTCATCTACTGAACTTCAATTAGAGATTTCATTTATTTTAATTTATGTCCTTTGTTTCCAGTTGTTACTGCTGTGTTACTTATCAGTGAGGGAGGAGACATTTGGCTCTTTATTACACTAGTTCCCAAAGTTTTAACATAACGTTTTCTTATTCATTGACTTAAATACTTTGTGGGCTTTTATTGAATTTGTTTGGTTGGTTCATTAAGTTGAGTGTCCAAATAAAGAAGGGATAATTTTGAATATCATCATTGGGGATTTACATCAATTTATCGGTCATTGTCATATCCCTTTAGATCCCTGGTTACTTACGGACATGATTGGCCTTCTTTTTTAGAGTATTTTTACCAGCAATTTAATCTTTCTATTGCACAAAATAAAAGACCATTCCTTCCAACTTTTGCAAAATCTTAAATAAAGATATACCTAGGCTGTTATTATATCAACATAAGACATAGAGCTGAGAGTTAGTTAAAAAAGCACGGTAAAGACTGTTATATTTTTTGTGCATTACTTCAAAATATTTTTTTATATTGAGTAGACGGGAAAAAAAGCATGTTTCAGCAAGACTTTATCTAATTACATCAACAGGTTGTAAAATAACTAGTAGCAAAACTAATCTATAACTAATTTAAAGTCAAAATTAAAATTGTTATAAAAATATCTTTTTTAATAACAAAAAAAACTTTGTTAGGAAGTCTGCTAAGTTTTCAATTATATGTTTTTAATGAATTTTTTGGTGAAAAGAAAATTATAAATATTAAAATTATTGAACATGAGATGAAAAACAAAACATTTACATAAAGAGTTATTTTTAAAACAAAGTCAATCATTTACAAAGATGTCTTGATCACAGCTTTGAAGAAAGAATTGTAATGTGTAATACAATTAAAAATACAATGAAAATGAAATAATTGCTAGAATGTAAAAATTTTCTCTGAATCTGCATACCATGTTTACAGTGTAGCAGCACTACTTAACAGAAGAAAAGCCCTGTAACAATTAATCACCTAGTATGAAACAAATAAATTCCAAGCAGTTCAACACAGTTGCCTCTGACACTTTTATGAATTGGAAAAATATTAAATGTTATTTCAAATATTGAAAAGTGTGGATGTACTTTGATATTAATTGTTGGTTTGACTTTTGTAAAGCGTTTAAAATAGTAAGTATAAAAAAACAAGGTATCCTAAGAAATAAAACAATTAAAGATAAACTCTAATTATGTCTTTCTGTACATAACTACAAATACAAATAACCTTTTAAAATGTTAAAAAATACAGAAATAAAGTTATATTAAGTATACAAGTTCAGTTATATAAGATAAACAGTATGTAGCAGGGAGGGAGGGGACATTGGGCTGTTTATTACACTAGTCCCCACCAGTTTTATTATAGCATTTTCTTATTCGTTGGTTGGGCAACTCTGGGATCTGGGGATAAACATCAATTTAACGGCCACTGTTTTATCCCTTCAGATCCTTTAGTATGGAGACTGAAACAAGTTGTAAATAATGGTGTATATTTATTTCCACACAAGTCTCATATTAAATAATTAAAATTATGTACTCTCACTTTTAAACATCAGGGAGGGAGGGGACATTGAACTGTTTATTACACTAGTCCCCAAAGTCTTATGATAACGTTTTCTTATTCGTTGGGTTAACAACTTTGGGGACTTTTGTTAAATTTTGATTAGCTGTTTTATTTAGTTGAGTGACGAAACGTTTCAACCACCAATTGTAATCTAAATAAGGGTATTTTGTGTATCTTTAATTGGGGATATACATCAATTCATTAACTATTGTCTTGTACCTTTAGATCCCTAATTTAATATCCTCTGTTGTTTCTGTGCAAATAAGAAACACTATGCGAACTTGATAATAGCGGAAGTAAATGCACAGTTTTAGAAAGCATAAACTAGATAAACTTTAAGCAGACATAAAACATTTGTTGGTGATTTTCTTTAAATAGCCTCTGGAACACCATGAACCCTTATCTTTATTCATTTATAATTTTGTGACTATCAAAAATAGCGCCCTGCAGAATAACCATTTTAAGATACCCTTTCAAAATATTTAAAATAATAACTGTATGTCCCTACCCAGAGAAACCTGTGCCGACCTTCAATTGCAGCCAAGTCGCTACAAAATAGCAGAAAGCAATTTGCTGGCAGACGAAAAAGGTCCCTAACATAGGGATCCAGGTAGTTGTCTGGTAATACTTCTATATTTATAGATTTTTTTGACCTGACCAACCAAATGCAGATTATCTGACCGTGATTAGATTAATCAAAGTCGGAGAGTGTTAGAAAGATTCCACCAAATTACAAATTAAACAAGGATGACAACATCCATAAAAGCGAAGCACTGGAACGGTAGGACAAACGGTCATTAACACTTGTATAGTGTCTGAACTGAATAATCAGAATATAAAAGAATCGAAACAGTCGAAGCAATATTGTAAGTAAATTTGTTCAAAAACTGCTTGATACGGGATAATGTTTCTGGATATACTTACATTTTTAGGACTTGATTATAGAGTTGCTTCGCTTATACTATTGTTCTTTGTTGTCCCATGAATCAATATACAAAAAATCAGATCAAACGGATAACTAGATCACATAAAAATTTGTTGTTAAAAAGGTAGAAAAATCAACATGTTTAAAATGGACGTACGGACATTCTGGTAATGATTATAGAGTTGCTACGCTTTCTAAATCGTACCTAACTACTACAGGAATAATCATGCAAAATTTGAAATCGATAGGACAATTCTAACCCGCCTAAATTAACGAATAAAAGCTATCTATCTCGGACGGACGGACGGACGGACGGACGGACCGACCCTAATTATAGAAAGCTTCGCTTTTAATTATCAGTAATTTTAGTAGTGAATGTGATGTAACTTTATGTATTCATTGTCAATAATAATTTCTATAGGTTTTATATATGTACTTATTTTTTAGTAAACAGACAAAAGTTGTATTTATCTAAAGTCTAACTAATCAGAGATCTAGAAGGATAAGACAATGGCCGATTAATTGATGAAAATCTCCAATGATGATACACAAAGTTACCTATTCTGTAATTTTAATTAAACTTATTGAAACAACCAATCAAAATTCACTAAAGTCCCTAAAGTTGTTAAGCAAATGAATAAGAACGTTATTATAAAACTTTGGGGACTAGGGTAATAAACAGTACAATTATATACCATAGTAAAGGGCTAATCAAGTATTTATCCTCTATCAATCATACAGTCTTTCTGTCTGTCTATCCTACGTCATTATCATAATACTATGTATCTTTATTCAGAGAGATAGGGACAATGGGCTGTTGATTACACTAGTTCCCAAAGTTTTATAATAACGTTTTCTTATTATTTGGCTTGACAACTTCGGGGGACTTTTAAGAATTTTGATGTGTTGGTTTATTAAGTTGGTGTTCAAACTTTTCAAACATTAATTGTAATCTTCAGAAAAGGTAGTTATGTGTGTCATCATTGGGGATGTACATCGATTTATCGGCCATTGTCTTATCCCTTTTAATCCCTGAAACCATCCGCTTAATTGGAATGTTGTACCAATAAGACTATGACAGCTGCAAAACTTAAACCCATCAGATGTAGACGTTCAAATAAAAGCTCGGCTGCCGAGCCCTGGTAGATAATGAGGTATTTATCGTAACTCAATCAGATCCATTACCTCCACATAAACCATTTATTATACCATTAAACATCTATATGTTTATTTGTGTTAGACATACGAGGATTTTACTAACATTTATACAATAATGTTTTAACTTTAAAGTAACAAAACAAGGATGACTATTCACAAATCATGGTTGGACAAAAGGACAATGTAAATTTCAAAGCAGATTTTCAGTGGTCATAACGGGATGGAAAAATAGAGAATAACAAAACCTTTGTATATAATTATGAAGTCTTTATTGTTGCATGACCAGCATACAAACTGAGGAAGTAAATCATATATAGTAGTATAGAGATTCTTCACAACAAATTTCAGCCTTATTTCTTGAAAGAGAGCCGAGAAAATCGCGCTGCCAAAAAAAGATAATTAAAACAGTACATATTAGTAAGTATTTGTTAGAGCTAGATTGTTTGTTTGTCCACACATATACATAACACCTTTATTTATTCATGTACGTAAATACCAACATATCATGGATCTAAAAAGATAAGGCAATGGTCGATAAATTGTTGTACATTTCCTATGTGGATATACAAAACTACCCTATCTGTAGATTAAAATTGATTGTTAAAACGTTTGAACCCTCAACTTAATTAGCCAACAAATCAAAATTCAAGTCCCCAAAATTTTAAGAAAACGTTATCATAAAACTTTGGGGACTATTGTAATATACATCTTATTGTCCCCTCTCTCTACCAACACATAGAAAGGTATTGGACATAGTTTCTGAAGAAGATAGCAGATATATAATTGGAAAAGATTAACTATATCCTCATATTAAAGTCACAGAGTGTCTGTTTGTGTATACTGAAGGCACATGATAACCGTTAAACCGATATGTTTCTTTTTGGGGGTACAAAAGAAATGATCCCCCAAAGAAATCTGATTATACTTATTTTAAAAAAACTTCCCTCCCCCCTCAAGTGCCCCTAGATGCCCTTGGAACGTAGCCGAAAGTTAAAAATAAAGCCTATCAGTAATTCTTCAATCAAATGAGAATTCTATTGCAAAAATTAATACTTATCCCAAATGTCCACATTTTACGAATGTCGATACCTATCCTCAAATAAAGCTAAGTTATTACTTTTTTGCCTTTTCCCCGGTGGTATTATTTGCCACTTTATTCATACTAACGCTAATGTGATAATGTTATTTATATTAAATTATTAATAAACACAAAAAAGTCAGATATTTGATATTAGACTTTTTGCGGAGCGCCGCTAGTTTAGAAATTAACTTATATATGTTCGATTATAAGTTTATAGACAACTGTAGTTTGAAAGCGCAAATACTAGAAGAAAAAACTGAAAAGCTAGGGGCGTAAACATTTGAAGAGTAAATGATGCTTAATATCTATTTTTTTTCACGCCATTATCATCACGGAGGGAAGAGACAATGTACTGTAAATTATGCAGAAACCAACATCTTTAAAAACACGTTTTCCCAATCGTTGGCTTAAAAACTTTGTGTACTTATTATAAAACTTAAATAGTTGGAGCAAACTTTTCAACCAATACTCCATCCAAGTAATTTTGTTTAGAATTTTAGATTCATTAGAGATAAAAATCAATTTATCATCCATTGTCTTATCCCTTAAAATCCCTGATCATAGCGTACTTTAATACATTAGGCTTCTCATATTAACATTAAAATTACCATTCCTTCATACATTAGAAATTTGCTTTATTTTTAATACATAGCTTTTTTTAATTAAGAGAAAGACTCTTCTTTTATAAGGTAAAAAAGAAAGAAAAAACTCGTGATGTCAAAAAATCTAAAAAAAAATATTTATTTTACTTAACGATGTTTCACCGTAGTATGATCTTTCGAACAAACATACCTATAAAAAATAATATTATAATGAAAAATATGAAAAATAAGAAATACCATGTAAAATTGTAAAATGTAAAAAAAAGATACCTGACCCTTAATTTATAGTTGTCCATGATTCATAGATACGTAGAAAACTTAATCACTAGGTTTTGGGATAGTGATTCTTAAATACAATTAACTTAATAGGTATATGTTTACTTCTCTTTATAAAGTAACATGATCTGTGTATTTAGTGTGTTTCAAAATATCTCGCTAACCGCTGGACCGATATGGTCCTCCTTTACAGTGTAGCTTCTATTAAGTCATTTTAGAAAAAAAAAATAGGGAGATAATCGAATATTTAGAATAGTATTAAAATTAAGAACCATTCCCCTATAATATTGAATTGAATTATTAGATTTTTAGAAAAACTAATTATTCTGTATTATAATTATTCGTATCCTTGTTAATGATATTAACCCCAATAACCATTAATGTCGCTCTACTACATGTCCAGCGGAATATCAAATTAATAATTCAGAGCTACAGAATTGATTTTCCATATACATATTAATATGTATATATTTGTTTGGAAAATTTGTGGAGAACAAGAACATTAATATCCATTGGCGTGCCCTGGGTTTTACTGTGGAGGGGGGGGGGGGTAAAACATGTGGGGATAAAGAATTAATGGGAATGGGTAAGTGTGAACAATCTCTATGATTATGTCCATAAAATATATGTAAGGTACATATTTTTTTATTATGGTTTTATCTCAAGGTGAGGTAGGGGGTTCCCCAACCTCCCTTATTTGTTTTTATTTACAAATAAAAAACATTTTTGTGTGGGGTGGGGGGATTTTTTTGGGGTGGGGGTGTAACATCCCCCAAGAAAATAGCCTGAAACCACTGCAGGACTTGTAGCTATATTCCCTGAAGAGTATAGCCCGATCAGTCCAGCGGTTACAGATATCATAAGCTTTTTACGAACATAGAGACACACGGTTAGACGAGCAGACATCATTCTACTTTTTATTATAGATTGTTTCTTTTTTACAGCTCTACTAATCTTCTGTTTTTATATAAAGCCATGACCACATTCAATTTTGCTTTCCTCTTTGTTTTGCTAATACATTATTTATTCATTTTTGCTCTATTTATATCCAGAGGTAAAGTTTGGAAAATACATTTGTTTAGACACAATGCCTTCTAAAAAAGTATTTTTGATATGTAAGGTATATTTATTAATCTCTTCCCAAATCTTAATATACCTTTAAAAAAAATAAAAAAATAAGAAGCGTCTTTATAATGTCTATAAAAATGGGATAAATTTGATACTTTTGGCCGAAATGTACCGAAAGACGTCATATTATTCAGGATACTTTGGCCAAAAATTTTTAGATTTATCCCCTTTTTTGGATTATTCTAATATAACGTCATTTGAGACATTTGGCCAAAAGTTTTAAAATTTATCCCCTTTTTTATAGGTACAATAAAGAGCTTCCATTCATAAAAACATTTTGAAACTCTGAAAAAAAACTCTAAACTGTTGCGTAATGTTAAAAATGAACTATTCTCAGTAAAACCTGGAAACCTTTTGTTGTTATACACTATACAGAACTTTAATACTCTTAGTCAACCTAATGGCGCTTTTGGAAATTAGTAGAGGGAAACATGTCATTATCTTTACATAAAAGTAACAGGTTCTGTGTTTGTCTGTTACGAAGGATATCGCAAAGCTCTGAACCGTTATGGTTCTCCTTTACAGTGTAGATTATCAGAGGTCCTGGGAGGGTTTATACCAATTTTGGGAGAAAGTAATAAGATTTAATTTGCCTATTATTTACTTCTTTATTACGACCATTAATAATAATTACAATTATAATCTAATTTTAAATTATATTTCTATGTTGATATAATAAAAGCACCAAAGTTTGACAATGGTTGTTATGTTTGAAATAAAAACAAGTCATCAGAAAAAAAGTGAAGAAGAGTTGAGACCACTTAACTTTTCAATGAAATAGAATTTAATTTGGTCCATCTGGTCGTTTTAAAATGTACTATAACAGTCAAATTAAAGGATTCAAAAGTTTTACAATTTGGTGTAATACTGATATGTCCGATTGTTTTAGAAATCCTCTCTAATATCATGTTCCATATTTAAACATCAAAAGAAAAATTGAAATGAATTTTAAAATGTTTCTCGAAAATTTCCCCCTCCTTCCTTAGAGCAAAATGTCAAAGTCAGCAATCTAATAAAACTTTAAAGAATCATTTTTTAACATTTTTTTATTAGTTGACAAAAATTAATAAAAAAATAGAAAATCAATTTTGTTCGAGAACATTTATATCCATGGGAATCGCTTCTAAATAAAAAATAAGACAGGTGGCTTTAAAATGTTTTGTGAAGGGGATAAATTTGAAAAAAAAACTTTCTAACGTAATTTATTAGTGATCAAAGCCCCTATATAAATTATTTGAACATACAGGAAGCTCATAATTAATTCATACTATCTATTCATATTAAGTATTTTCTATGTGTATGTTAGAGAACTTATCGATTATTTTTTACCCCCTATTAACAATAGATTTATCATACATGTAAAAATGTAAAATGGCCATTTTTATTCCATCTATCGATCATCACTATACATACTTTAATAGAGAAACTATTTGTTTAAACATTTTGGTTATATTAAGAAGAATAACTTTTTATACAAATAAAACAATATAAACTAAAAAATATATTAGTTATATTGACTGTTGAAAATGGGAATTATAAAGCAGTTACGCTTACCAAGTATTGCTTTTATGCTTTTCTCTTTGTCTGTATGCGAAAAAAAGTAGAGGTAGTGTGTAAAAAAGACAGTGAAAAGGGAAGTAAAAATTAAGGCTTTCTATTTGACAAATATATGTATTAGTTAGTTTAAACATAAATAATCAAATATGGGTTGAGTTTTCCTATAAAATAAAGGAATACATAAATATACAACCGCCCCCCCCCCCCCTCCGAAAAAATACTTCTTTTTTTATGGGGCCATAACCCTGCGGGGAAAATACTTACAGTTTCCTAACTCTCCGGGGCTCGTTTACCCAATATAACATAAGGTAAATACTTTCCTTTCAATTCATTTCTTAATATTTTTTTTTTTTGGGGGGGGGGGTTCTGTATTCGCTACAAACTTTGATGGAAATTGACCCAGTATGCATGCATATTTTCGGGAATTCCCTTCCCTCTTTAATAGAAATATTGGCGTAAAATTTTTCATTATTCTTATGTTTATTTTTATGATTATGCGTGTGTGGATAATTTCTTATTTATTGATTTTTTTAAAACGTAAACGCCTTTACAATACTTGTAAATTAATCAATCAAAAGTAATTTTATAATTATTTTTAAACAAGGATGACAACATCCATAAAAGCGAAGCTCTGAAACGATATGACAGACGAACATTAACTTTTGTTGAGTGTCAGAACTGAATATACAAAATATAAAAATATAAGATTTGACAAAATTATACGTAAATGTGTTGCAAAACTTCTTAAATACAGAATTCTGTTTAAGGACATACTGACATCTTAATACTTGATTATAGAGATGCTTCGCTCATAATATTGTACCTTGTTGTAATATGAATCAGTAATCAAAAAATCAGACTAATCGGATGATTTTATCACATAAAAATTGTTATTAAAAAAGTAAAAAAATCAACATGTTTAAAATGGACATACGGACATTCTGGTAACGATTATAGAGTTGCTACGCTTTCTAAATTGTACCTAACTACTACAGGAATCTCCATGCAAAGTTTGAAATCGATAGGACAATTCTAACATGCCTAAATTAACGAATAAAAGCTAACTATCTCGGACGGACGGACGTACGGACCGACCCTAATTATAGAAAAGCTTCGCTTTTAAAAATACAGGGTGTTTTTTTTAATAGGACAAAAATATTACTTAATTTAACCCACTTGCCATTGACAGAAATTAATAATATATATCTTAATTTCTTCATTGGGCTGGGGAGTTTTGTATCAGAAAAAAATATTTAGTGATTTTCCCCTTTCGTGACAACGCCTCTTAAGTGGCGTTTCGTCGTATTTTCACAGTACCTTTTAATATGTTTTTTTTTAGTTTAGGTTAGGTTAGGTGATTGCCCCGCAGGATTAGAGCCCCCCCCCCCCCCCTACAGGAGCTGGAAATAGCTACTGTAAAAATAAGACGAACCGCCCCTTAAGAGGCGTTGTCACGAAAGGGATTATACTCCATATTTTTATGCTAAAGAACAGTGAAGTCTTGTTGTAGGAAGGTTCAGAAAACATAAAAACAAATGAACTATCAATAGACTATTACAAAAAAGAAAAAAATACGTGAAATAATTATTTAAATTTTAAAATATTCATTAGCTATTCCAAAAAATTGGTTTTGTATGACACTAGAAATAATAATTTAAATTTTAATTGTGTATTTAATACTAGATTACTGCTACAATTTTACCGGAAGTAAAGATTTAAAACTGTCCTTATTTACTAAGTATATTTGTGATAAATTTTATTTAATGAAATCTTCCAATTTTTAACATGTACAAAACGGCCTGCTTAATTGCTTCAAGATCCATGTCAGATCTATATAGGAAATAAATGTCTATAAACGAGCTCAAGTTTTCCAAGGAATATTTGTTTAAAACTCATAGTGCTCCAATAATCCATAATAAACTCTCATTGCCCAGAACGATAAGACCCATTATTTTACTTTTTTAAAAATAAATTCCTTTCTTTAATTTCATGTTGCTATTTACCTTATATCAATGTATTTAATTTCTAATCATAAAAAAGAAAATTTAGATTTATAATATAATAAATTTAAGAAAACTCTATTTTAAAAGAATTCGATTGTGGCGACACTTTGTGTGTTCAAATATTAAACTAAAATTGTAATCATCATCATTAACCCTTTGGTGATGGTAATGTAAAGAAAAAAATATAATTTAAAAAATCTTTTTAAAATCATTTAGATTATTAAATATTTACTTTCTTTTAGATAGTAATGCCGGGAAAATAGATTTATTGAGAAATAGATATGCATATAGAAAACTAGCCAATAGGGAGATAATTATATCGAGCCAACTCTAGTTCTACATATATAGGGGTTTTAATATAAATTAGAGGTTATGGGAGTTTAAAAAAAAGGAGGGGGGGGGGGGGTGATAGGAAGATACGGTAAATGCAGATGCAATAAAATAATTAGAAATAAAGGAAGGAAGATGTAAATTAAAAGTAGATTAATAACAAAAATATTTAATTGAAATAAGCAAAGCAGATACTGCTAAAAAATACTGAATATGCCATTTTCATTGGGCAGATACTTTGATTTAAAACAATTTTATTTGATGTTATGTATAAATAATAAACTAAGAAGCTACATATTTATATTTCTTATTTAACTTATCTCTAAAAATGCAAATGGAAAGATGAAAAAAATAAGCTGATTAATTGCATCTTTAAAAAGTTATAGTTGCAGTCCACATTAGGTATATTACATAAGATTTTAACGTCTATGAACAAATTAATACATTATATTATAAAATCTAGTTTTCCTTTTAATTTTAACGTGTTTGTTATAATCATATATCACTTATTTAAAATATGATTTCTAAAAGACTTAATTACATTTATTTTTATAACATATTATAATTAAAATTTAAATTTCTTTTCAGTTTTCATTAAATTATAAAAGATTGATGAAAAAATGCTGCAACAAAAAGACAGCTGTTTTATAAAGAGGTAATTATTTCTGAAACCCCCATATTTTTATATTTCCTCTATTGCATACAAGCAGATAGGAAAGTAGAGTGTTTTTACAAAATTGCTCATAAATGTAAATAGTAAAACATAAAATGCAAAAGAGGGAAATACAATGGTAGATAATTAATCTATAACTATTCCTTTCTCCCAAAATTTTCTCACTGGATTCAAAAGTAAATAAACCAATAATTTCTGTCAATGAGACGTCCCAAATATTAAAAAACTATAGGATAAATATTGATAGAAAGAGTAATCAATTTAATATCTGCTGTTTTCCTACTAATTAATTTTTGTAACATTGTAAAACCTTCACAGATTTAGATTTGTATAGGCCACTCGTGAAATAATGTAAACAGGTGTTTGCAAGTCTCAAATACAGATAACACACACCATAAACACACACACACACTCACACACCCATGCACCTAAACACCTGAATTGGCTAATTTTAGAAGGATAGAACCTTCTTTTAAAAATATTTTTCTAAAGTGTAACATAACAGTTTATTCAGGATTGTTTAATTTTTTAAAATTCAAACATGCCTGTACTGTACACCGTGTTAAAATTACGTCTAATAATTACATCAACATTAACCCGCTACTTCGTTTTCTTTTCATGATCCGAATTTTTTACTACTTTTTATATTCCTTTATGACTGAATAACACGTCAATAGTCAAAAAAATTATAAATGAAAAAAACATTTGTATAAATTGCCGGCCGGTATATTTTCATATCAAGCCAAATTCCATTAAAAATATTTATTAAATGTTCTTATCTTTCGTTTATTTTAATAAAATATATGATTATATATATGTATATTTAATTTAATCACTTGTATTTTTTTAAAGCAATGTTTCGTAGTCTTTAGTTAAATAAACTTATAAATGACATTTATAACAAAGCTTTTGTGGGCTTTAAAGATTTTGAGGGGGGGGGGGGAGAGGGCGATACCCACTCCCTCAAAAAGATTACATACTACTTTTATCCACCCCCCTTTCATCAATTTTCTTATGATTATATAATATATATATATATATGATATTTTAAGGGTGATTAAGGCCAACAAGGCAGAATATTTCAGCATAGATATGTCCACATGTCCTATTTAGTTCAATAAAAGAAAAAATCAGCTAATTAATTAAATAAAATTTATACTTTATCATAAGATCTAAAACTAATAAAAGATATGGCGATCAAGTGTTTTTTATGCTTTACAGGTGATTTTTTTAGATAGATTTTACAACTATAACTTTAAACTTTAGAGTTCATATAAATAAGCTAATTTTTTAACATCAAATTATATAATTATCCCAACTTTTTCTAATAAAAAGTTTAAAATTTGCTTGATGATATTTTATATAACTTTTTATTTTATTTGAAATCATAAATGTAACATAAATTTTTATGTCATCAAAAATGTGTTTCAATCAAATTTCTTGCAAAAAAACTTTTATTAAAAGATAAGAATTGTAAAAAAATCCTATTTTTATTTGTAGTTCTTTTGGCTTATTAATGTTTCTTCTTAATAAAACCTTTTATTAAAGATTTCAAATTAAATCATAAATTTAAAGCTTGAACTCTCATATGAACTGGATACTTAACCCCTCCTCCCTCCCCACTAATGTACTCTTTCTGTAAATATTTTAAAGTCTAAGAAATTTGATGCTATGAAATAAAAACAATCTCATTTTTTTGGCTTACCCACGGACAGAGAGAAAGACTTGGAAAAATAATATAATAATACTTGATATGGCTGATATACCAAAAAATATTTTTTTACGATAACTTAATTTTGACAAAATAAAATTAGATAAAAGTGGCCATTTCTGAAAATAACAATAAAAATGCAAATGCATGAGTTCAAACAACATATGTAAAGAACAAATCATTCTTTAGTTAAATGTTTTCTACAAATTGATTTCTAGAATACTTTTCTTTATTCGTTTTATGCTCCGGTCTATTCATCATTCTCATATGTCTATCACTAGTTTTATAAAACAGTAAAAATAACTTTAACAGAATATCATTTCAAATATCTGAATTGTTCTGGCATCTAGAGCTCTTTATTCAAAGAGGCAGAGGGCCTAGAAAAAAAAACATTTTAAAACCATCCCAGGACATAAATATGAAAATAAAATAGCCTAAAACCATCACAGGACCTAAATGAAGGTTACATAAAATGGAGATCTTAAGCTTCAAATAAAAGCTCTCACTGCTTTTTATAATAGGATTAATGGCCTACATTAATGTTACTAATAGAATCCTATATCTACAAGAAAATAATTATCTAACAAAGACATTATGACTACAGTCTTATGTTAATACAATAATAACACAAGAAATATTTGAAGTTGTAAAGAAATAACTAAAAGTAAGCGAAATTACTTGGCTAATTCAATTGCTTTTTATATTTGTTGGTTATTTTGTAAAAAGCGTGTATTGTATATCTAACTATCTATATTCTATACAAACATAAACATAATGTGCAGTTTTTTCAAAAAAGATTAGAACAAAAAATCAGAGACGTGCGATTGAAGAGGGCCTTTGGGTCGTTGCCACCTTCTAAAGTCTAAAATTTAGATTAATGTTTTTAGATGTATATTGAAAATAAATTCCTGAATCTTGGGATTTTAACCTTGTGAAATCGTTATAGGTAGGGGGGTGGTTGCACTTCATGAACCCCCTCCCTCCATGGCAACGCTTATTGAACTAGTATTTGTAACAAGTGTTACCCCCCACCCCCTTCCATCCAAGCTTTAGCCTTAGCACGTCTACAAAAATATCAGTTAAAGTTTTATCTTTTTTATTTTGTCTTGGCAAATATAAGAAAATATTATTTTTGAATTAAGTTAAAACTAAAAAATAAATGATAACTTTGCCAAGTATAAATAAGTTCATAAGTAGCAAATGGAAAACTTATTACAAACATAAAATAATAGTTATTTCTCGCATCGTATTATAAACGGCTTTCCGCGGATATAGAAAGTACAATTATGAGATTAAAACTAGTTTTTTTAGCCCCGAGGTGCCGAAGGCGCCGGCTAAAAAACTGGTTTTAATCTTATAATTGTACATTTCTATATTCGTAGAAAGCTGGATATAATACGATGCTAGACATAGTTTTTTCGTATGGATGAGAACCGGTTCCTATCCACCGGATTCGAATGAATACGAGAAAAGTTATTACTTACACTTAATAAATATAATAAATAAACCACATTTTTTAACAAAAATTAATTATATATGATGTGTATAATCATATTAAATATAGATTTAAGATTACTAAATAGATTTAAATGTAGATTAGCTAGATTGATAGATTTTTAAAGAACAGCTGAGAAATTTTGGCGAAACAGATGTTTAGAATTCAATTCCCCCCCCCAAAAAAAAAAAAATCCAGGAATAAACCCCCAGACAAAGTTAATAAATCAATTATTAGAAATGAATTTTGAAGAATATGGTCTGAGTAAAAAATACTTAAAGAATATAACCCTTGTCAGTTTAAAATGTATATTTATATATTTGCGACCAGGGATAAAGAATATTTTATCTCAAGAAAAACTATGAATTGCCTACCATTCTCTGCCCCAACTATTTATCATTAAGCAAAAAATAAATGTTTTGGATCAAGGATAGAAAACGAAGTAGCGTGTTTCGTTGTACTTTCACAGTAGCATTTCTCCTATTTCTTCTATTCTTTAGGGGGGGGGGGGTAACTCTGCGGGACCAATGTATAACCCTGCAGGGAATCATTTACATTTACCTAACCTATCAAAAGCTACTCTGAAATTACGACGAAACCCGCTACTTCGCTTTCTTTCCATGATCCGATGTTTTTAGAGCCTTATACCAATAAAGACAATAATGAAAAATGCAGATTTTGCTGCCGAAAAGTTGGCGCTAATTTTTTTTTGTAATCATTATCCCACATTCCTGGTTTGTAACAATTTAGCTGTATAGTGTCAAATTTCATCAATTGTTATCAACTTGGCTTTTACCCTTCCTATTTTTAAACCCCTTCTCCTTCAGTGTTCCTTTCATAATGTATTTCAACAGATAATAGCGCAACATAGACTTTCACATCGTTAGATTAATGGAAAAGAGTAAAATTATGCTATAAGGAAGCTGAGAAAACAACAGTTAAGATTAAAGCAAACTATTCAAATGTTAGGTTAGATCTGTAATTTATTTTTAAAATTTACTATCTTTATTTTTTGCTGTTTTACAAAAAGCCCACCCCCTATCTTTCACGTCTCCGGGAGGAAGCTTTGCTCATCCCATTGTCTCCCCCCTCCCCGTTTCCATTTCTACCCCTCTTGATATCTTAAATGTAGTATATTTCAGGGATAGGACATTGAACAATGAATTAATCTTTCCACAATTTGTACTTTTTTAGAATTTAAAAATTGGGTAATTGGATTTTGTAATAATACACCATTAGTTATTTATCGCATCGTATTATAAACAGCTTTCCGCGGATTAAAAAAATGGTTTTAATCTTGTGATTGTACATTTCTGTATTCGTAGAAAACTGGATATAATACGATGCTAGACATAGTTTTTTCGTATGGATGAGAACCGGTTCCTATCCACCGGATTCGAATGAATACGAGAAAAATAATTAAACAAAAATTGGTACAAAGCCATTTTTTAAATTACTAAATTGAACTACTAAATTTTGACAAATTAACCAAAACCCACAAAAAAGCTGATAACTTATCCCTCTTTTATCTGTCTGAAAAAACTCGCAATATATCAAAAATAAAATTGTTGTAAATCACATACACATATTAAACTCAGAAAAATGCAAAAAATATAAAATTTAACTATTAAATTTTGTTGGCTGCTAAGATAACGATTGCATGAACTATTGTTTTTCTCCTTAAAATTTCTCGAATGGCTGTACGTTACTATTTTTCAGTTCTAAATTTTGATAAAGTAAGTTAACAAAATTTAAGCCATTCTGAAAAATTATGTTTCGTATCGTATTATATCCAGTTTTCTACGAATATAAAAAAAGTACAATCATAATATTAAAACCAGTTTTGTTAGACCGTGCCTTCGGCATCTTAGGAATAGCAAAAAATACCCGCTAATGATGTTTACAATACGATGCGATAAATAACTCTACTTTTTTGTATATCAGTAAGAAATTAGTTAATTTCAAAGTATTCTATTTTATATCTATTTTAATATCTTGTTTTATGTCAAAAAAGTTGTAAAAATGGTATTTAAAGAAAAAAAAGTTGAATATGTGTTCTGACACTTGAGAATTATCAAAACTTTGCCCTTGAGCAAGGTTGCCAAAGAAAACAAGAATAGATTTAATGAAACTGATGCTTTTTTAACTGAAATAATAAGGCTTTTGTCTTTTTAGGCACACTCACACAAACTAACTTTTTGGGTACCTATATAAAATAAGTCCCCAAGGCAATAGAATTGGTGAAAGAACCGGACACCAGATGCCTTTTTTACAAAAAGGCATAAAAATGGCGCTACTCTACATATAACTAAGTTAACCAATGTTATACCAAATTTAAAAAAACTTTTAAATTATCATATTTAGTTATTTATTGGCTATACCTTCAAATACTTTACTTTTCTATGTAAATATGTAACATTCTTTCATTCTTAGGTGTTGGTATATTTAATTTTACTTTAATTTACAGTTATTATTGATTTATATACTAAAACTAAAGGCTTCGCCAAAAGAAGCCTCTATGGTCATATATGGTGGGGGGGAGGGCTGGGGAAAGTACACACTCTTATTTTGAATTTACGTTTTAAGAGGAAAGAAAGGAATTTTTTGGGGGGATGAAGGGGGGCATTTTTTGAAGATACCATCCCCCAAAATAGTTAAAAACCTTCCCTGAAACTATAAGAATCTTCACTGTAAAGGGAAACTATATCGGTTCAGCGGATAGCGAAATCCTTTGCAACAACCAAAAAGCTTACTACTTTATATAATAGGAAACATATTTATTTTTTTTAAATTTGTTGGCATCCTTATCCACGAAAGAAAATTTTGTGAATATGATATAAAAATTCCTGACTGAATATTCTGAAAATGTACCGGGAATAAAAATGATCAAAAATGATCAAAATTGATCTATCAGGTAGTTATATGTAGATACATTTTTGTAAATGAAATTGTATCACTGAAAGGGCATTTTTTAGAAATACGAGCGACTTTGTTCCTACCCTCTAGGGGGCTTTGAATTCCAGAGGGGATATAAAAATAGCTTAAAACCATTCCAAGACTTAAATCTGAAAATAAAATAGACTGAAACCATCAAAATGCATATGTGAAGCTTACCTAAAATGAAGAGAATAGTTAAGGAGCTCCTAATTGCTTCTGACAAAAAAACTCTTACTTCTTTATATAAGGATGTATTAATAAGTATTGATTAAAAGTAATGATCTTAAAGAATATAAAAAACAAACATGTTAATTCTATACAATGTTATTTTGTTAATATAAATTAATTTTCTTTGTAAATATAAACAAATCCCTATAGTGTATACCTTTACCTCCGCATATTTTTATATGTTTAATAATCGCAAAAATACTCATTGATCGTTTGCTTATAGTTATTTAATATGATATTGACAAAAAGAGGAAACGGCAATTTAGATGTATAACTAATTTCTGGTTTTATTGATTTTATAATTTTGGGGGAAATGGTAGCACCCCCGCTATTGTTGGGTAATTACTTAATCTTTATAATCCTTATGTTTCTTATGTTCTTTCATTATATTATATGTATATGTTATAAGAAACAATCAAATAAAATATCATATTGTACATACTTAAAATGTCTAATGAAAATACTTTTTGATAATAAGTAAGAAATTATGACAAATAAGCAAAGTTTTTAAAAGGTAGAATACACTGAATTAAAGTTTGATTTGGCCATTTACATCTCAGGGATCAAAAGGAATAAGACAGTGGCCGATAAATTGATGTACATTCCCAATGAAGATACACAAAATTACCACTTCTATAGATCAGAATTAGTGGTTGAACCGTTTAAACACTCAACCTAATTAGCCAACCAATCAAAATTTACTTAAAACCCCAAAGTTGTTAAGTCAACTAATAAGAAAAAGTTATAATAAAACTTTGGGGACTAGCCTATTGTCCCCTCTCTCTCTGTTTACATCTACAGTGTAATTTTCTTTAAAGCATAGGTTATATAACATATCTTACATGTACTAAATACAGTAAAAAAGACTTGTAAAATGGCTTTGCTCATAACTACGAAATATGCTTAAATTTAGTAATCTTTTAATCTATTAACAAAGTATATTTATTCAAAAGATTCTAAATAGAATTGGTGAGAAAATTTTGCTTAAAACGTATGGGTAACATCTATTTAATAAATCTTTGTAACATGCACCCCCTCATATTTTATACAAAAACTTATTTCTTGGCCCTGCAGGGAAATCTAACCCTTATGGTGCCCTTCTAAAACGTAAAACACTAGGTATGCTAAATGAAGATTCGAATGTATGTAATTTTGTTTAAGGGGGGGGGGGTAGATATAGGGACCAAAATATCTATTTGGGGGATATTGAAGCATATGAATTAAATACATCGCTCACTTCATTATCTTAAAAGCTTTAATTTAGAAACTGAGTATGTATCTCCTTTTCAGGGATGTTGGAATGGTCTCTTTGAAAACAATATGTGACCTTATAGAACAATACTATGCTATTGTGATTCTTATATCAGAGATGGTAAAAAACAACATTATTTAACTTTAAGTTTTACTTTAAGTAAAAGTTATAGACAAAATAATTTTTCTAATCCCTAAATTGTTGAGATAAATTTGTATGTATAAATAAAAATATCTGCCAAGAGATGAAAAGCAAAGGATGCATGAATGCGCTTAAAGCAGGCAGGGAGGGGACAGTTGACTCATAATTCTACTGATGCTCAACGTTTTATTAACAAATTATCTCAATCGTTAAATTAATTGGTACTTTAATTAAATATGGGTTGAATTAAGTCCAACTTTTTCAAATTTTTTCCAACATTTTGAATTTATAAAAAAAATAAGTTCATCATAATTGGGAAGTTAAAAATATATCTTTCATTTTGTCTTTCGTTCTTTGATCATATATCATCACTACCTTACACTTTGCTATCTTATTTTTATAAAGCCTAAACTATTATTAGATATTTTAAAGAACTTTATTTACAAACACGCCGCATAGTTTCTGGCATTTAGAGCATCTTCGCTAATAATTATGTCTTGATGTAATTTGTCCAATTTTAACCCAACGTATGTTGCATCAAAAAAGGAAACAGCATTTTAAATTTTAAAATAACATGCATACATAATACATATACACCAAAAACATTTTCAAATTAAATAGAGTATGTTTATAGTATCATTATACATGACAGATTTTAAATCAAATTAAATTCTATGTACGTTGAAAAGAGCTAATTTTATTATTCAAAGTGAAAATTCAAAGCAAATTTCTATAAATTTTGATTTATAATTATAAATTACTTGATGAGACAAGGATAATATTGTCAAAATTGCGAAGCAAGATTGATAAATAATAAACCACCTTTTAGATAAAGGGAGAATTATTAAAATAAGTTTGTCTTGAATCATTCAAATTTGACGAATTTAGCACAAAAAAAAATTGGCCATTTCTTCACAGGTCTATATTGTACCATTTTAAAGCAACTTTCGTGACAAATTTTAGCATTCTACTCCTGTTTTAAAGTCTTGAAACACATGCCTTTACGGAAAATATGCGCAAAAATGTCATCTTGTCGCAATTATCCTAGCCCTCTCTGACTTAAAATATAACATTTTCCAGCTACTATCGTTCACTAAAATATGGGCGAACGGTGAAGCTTTTTATAGTGTCAATAAAAAATGTCGACATAAGACATTCATTGGTCAATTAAAATGTATACTGGCCTGTCATTCGTAATTTAGTCTGAGTATTGGCCTATCATTTGTCATTTATATTGTATGACGTCATCTTTTTAATAAACACTATAAACAGCTTCGCCGAACGGTTAGCTGTAAGTCCTACCTGGATGGTGGTGGTGACCGCTGGCAGAGTGCTGACCGATGTGGGTGTGAGAACTGTGGTGGCCTGTCCTACGCCGCCGGGAGGAGCGGCCAGGAGGGCGGGGGAACTGTCTACGCTTGCGGCAGGCATTAGCATAGCTGTAAATACAACATAAAATTAATGAAAAATTATGTTTTGTTACCCACGAGGGGCCGAAGTCCCAGGTAAACAAAACTGGTTTTAATTTTATGATATCTATTTAAATATCCGTGAAAAACTGGTTCCAATCCAGCCGGTTTAAAAGCAATATTGAAATTTTACATCCATCTTGGATCTCTAACTATGAGTGTTACCTAAATCATACAGGACACTATATCTAGAGGATCTTGCCTAACCTAAGCATTTAAGCAGCCCTAATCTTATATAGCTTAAAGAATAGATAGTGATTTATTTTTTAAAATGCCAAGTAATAAAATCTGTAATTTTATGTTAATTGACCTTTAACCCTAAAGTTTAAATAAATATTTCTTGCCTTATTTGTTATTTTTAGTTTTTAAGCAGTTTTCAAACATTTAATACCTAAATTGCTTCAACAAGAAATGTTTTTTTGTTCGTAGGATTTCTTGAAAAATACATAATACGTAAAAAAGGGGTTGGCCTTTAAATTTAACTTTTGAGGGGATTTTCGGCACCCATACACCACCCTTCCGCAAGTTTATGGACATAATTGTTCTTGCTTCATTTTATAGCGGAAAGTATAAATGCTATAGTAGTCAAGTAACAGGTGTTTCAAGAGAAAATAATGAATTATTGATCTATATATAAGTATTTACATACAAGTATTATTTTTATTATACTTATATAATATAATTGCATCTTATTTTCTTCTAATTATAATAGTTTCAATATATTTAAATATATGATGGCTCTTAAATCTTTATATTTTAAAAATATTTTTATGGTGTAAGAAAACACTAAAAAAAAAAAAATTATGTCCATAAGTAGCTCAGTAATACCAAGCTACTGTTTTAATACTGTAAAGTACAAACAGTCAATGATTATTTAAAACTACCAATAAAAAAAGCAAGTTAGTTAAAGCCCATCTAAACAAAATAACATAAAATATTTTCTCCTTATTTATATATCAATAAACTTAAGACAATGGAAATTGCTTTTTAAGAAGAAAACTACGCGCTTCTTATTTATCGTTTGTGCGTAAATTTTAATTATTATTAATACCTTCAGCGGATGCGCCCCTCATAGACACTCTGTTTTGGAAAGGGTAATAAAGGGAAAAATAGGTCAAAACCATCATAAGACTTAATAAAATCTTATCGAAATCCTTAGCACGGCAGACAAAATACTTTACTACTAAACGAGTTATGTCGCATCTATGGCGGAGTGTGGACGTCTTGACAAACCTTATCCAGTGAAAGACTGAATTACTGAATTTTTTCAGTCTTACTTATGCAGTCAGCTCAAAATTAATATGGGCTGAATAAATGTATAAGAGCCCAGTGAAGCATAGAGTTGTGAGAATACTGAAACCATCATGAAGAAATTTCCACATACCAAAGCCATTCAATAAACGCCAGCTTTTTTTCAAATTGAAAAAATCTCTTTCCCGCCTAAGAAGATTAAATTTACACCTACCCTATACACCCTATCTACAAAAATTCCCCATCTTCCCTTAACCTGAGCCTACCTTCCTTCCCTCTAGTCTGACCGACGCACAATTCAAATTGGCGTGCTATTTGACACCAAACTCCACAACACTACAACGCACACAATGGGTAAATCTTGGACATTTAAATAAATTAGGTTGGAGATGACTAATTTATTTTGACATATCTCCTGATTTTTCAGTATGAATCTCTTGGTTACATCCATGCCAGGCGTCAGCCGTTTTTATTTATGGATGAAGGGTTTCTTAATTGAAACTTTGGCGTCTTGCTGTCGACGAGTTGCAGTTTCCTGACACCTTCCTCTTCAAATTTCAAGTCATGGTAATACTGCAGAAGAAATCAGCACCGAGAAGCAATGACATTTGTCTTTGTGGATTATGTATATAGTGTAAAAAGTGACAATAGTAAACTTCATTTGTCAGTGGATAAATATCTACAATAAATGAGGAAATATGAATCTAGCTGCTAAAACATTAACTTCTATCATCCATTAACTATTATATCATGATATTAACCATATTATAACCTATGTGTCATTATATTATATATGTTATAACATTATGTTGCTAATAATCTCATAACTAACTTATCATATCTATCGTTTTTGAACCTATCTAACTCACTGTGAGATTGTTTAACATTGTTATTAACTTACTGTACTAATGATTATTTGCTATCTGTGTATCATTTTGTTAGTTAATTGTTTGTATTTTTCTTATTATTTTTTATGATTTTTTCCATAAGTTGAATAAATCATTTTAACAACAACTTTACTACTAAACATTATTTTTTACATTAACATTTGTTTGAATTATTACATCAGAAATTATTGTCATTTTTGTGTACTAAGAAATGTTGTAAAATATTTAAGCGTCAGTTACACCATCCCTTATCCCATCTACGAACAAGATTAAGTTAGAGTAGTAAAAAAAATTTTTACCTTTTGATGTCACGTTAAAAAAGTATTTGCTTCAAATCAACGATTCAGATTCTTTTTCAAACTCTTGAAAAATCTTCTTTTTATATTAGTTCATTTCTTTTAAGATATTTTCACAATAATAAGCTTGTTTTCAGCAGTTTATTATAACATAAACATAAAATAAGTTTCTTGAAAACAGTATTTGTTAATTATCTAGTTTACATCAGTTTTAATTTGTGTGCAAATTTTCTGGTGGCGAGATTTGTCCAATTTTTTTATGCGATGCAATTTATCACTGATCCTTAAAACGTTCTTCTGAATGAATTTTATTTGAGTTAGTGATTTTTTAAATTTATGATTTTATACTTGCTAGGTTAGGTTAGTATGAGTTACTATTGTAATATCACTCTCCCGTGTGGTTGTCCAGCTGTAGGCAAGCAAAATAATATAAATATATGCATGCACTAAAAATTTTAGAAAATACTGCTGCGTGTGTGTGTGAGTGTGTGTGAAGTGTTGGCCTATTACACGTGTAAAGTGTAAACTGATTCTGTCTCCCCCCCTCCTCCTTCTCCTAAAAAATCTCCGACGTGAGACGTCCCCCTACCCGCTCCCCTTCCAGTTTCTTATCCCTTCGGAGTCGCTATGGCTTACTTTCCTATTTATAAATTTCTCCCTTATAATTACCCCCCCCCCCCTCCTCCTCTCCCCCCATTCCCAGCTCTATAGCTACGCTCTATCCGCCCGTCCGTCCGTGTAGAACTTTCTATGCTTCTCTGAGTGTATGGGAATGTCTCCATTTTCTCCCTATATATGCCTCTCAGAGATGTATTTGCCTTTAAAGCCACGGTGTCCATAGGATGTCACAAATTCTAGAAACATAAAATAGCTTTTTTCCCCATAATTTTCATGGTTAAATAAAAATAATAATTGTTAGACTTCAATAGTTTTGACGACTTTATTTTTTTTAAAATTAATGACTTTGCCTTCTTTCTACTGGAATTATAAAAATAATAACAGATAATAGTGGCCGTGGCTGATAAATTATCCAAATATAATAACATTAACATATAATGACATTTTGACTACAGTCTGCAAAATCAAAAACTTACCAAAATGAGAAATGGGAAGCCTTAAATTTATTACATAATAATATTTGCATGCTGGCGTTATAATTTTTGAATATTCATGAAATCTCATAATCAATGAAAATTTATTCTGGCTATTTTTTGTTCATTTTTTAGCTTTTTTCATTTCATGTTTCCGTTTTGTATGTCTTTCTAGCCGCAAGTTATCAAATGTAAATTTCTCCCCAAAAGCTATCCCCTCTCCCTAATAGTAATATGATGCTTCTCTCTCTAAATATTTCGGGGGGGGGGGGAGGGGTGGTACCCCTTATCTATCGCGGCGGGTGACTTGTTGTACTGTATTAATATGCTTTAGTCAACTTTTCCATCGTCCAATTCCCCTTTCCCAAATACTTGTCTGTCCGTCCGACCGTCTTTTCATAAGTGTTTCATTTTGAAACAATATATACAATATGAAACAATTCGCAGAATGAATTCTTTATTAATATTCTTTTACTTCGTATGAACTTCATTGGAAGAAAAGGAGAATACTTATATATAATTATTTAGAAACAGGAGGATAAGCAAATATTAGGAACTAGACAATATAATGGGGGTGGAGGGGTAGGTCTGCTGAAGCCGCCTTCCTGCATATGAGATAGAATACGGAATAATCCTCCCCTCCCCTCACAATTAAACGCCCCCTGTGTAGCATATTTCCATCTGTTGTACATTTGGACTTTATAGGGGGATTTGCAAAAAGGGATTTATACAATTAAACAAAATTTAGATCTAACTTTAAAACTAATTAAACCAAACATCTTAATGATAGAACAATAACGATAATCAATCAACAATTCTTTCCTCGCCCACATATATGTATCCTACCAATGGCAGAATCTTGCACAACGCAATTTAGAGAAAAATTTATCCGTTTTTTTTGTCAATGTATCCTATTTAATTAAACTTCTAAAAAGTAAACTTTGAGCCAATATTTATTTTGCAGGAATGCCAAAACGTTCCCAATAGATTAGGGCGGAAGTATAAGGCAGAAATATTCTCAATTTACGGAAAGAGGGGTTGGCGGATTAATATACAGAAGTTATAAAACAAAAGGGGTAATTATTCTTGATGCAACAAGTTACTAGCAAAGTTTTACAAAAATTTAAAAAAACGTTTAAAAAACTATGGAAAGAAACAATCTTTTTTAATTTTTTTTATTTTAGACTTTTGATGCCGATTAAAACACCTTTTCTGATAATTAATAAAGAGAGCACATTTGTTTTTAAATACGAATAAAAAAGAAAATAGGGGGGAGTTCAGGGGCGTGCAAAGTTAGAATTGAATGAAGTTTTTTGATTTCTAGATATAATTTGCTCTTGTTTAAAAAATGCATAAAAAGGGATCTTTTAATAGTCTTACCTTTAAATAGTCTTACCTTTAAAGAATTTAAATTTCGTACTTTATTGCCCTAGGAAAATCGGTGCAAATAGGAAATGGTTGGGGTTTTTCTTGTAAAATATTTTTTTAACTTTCAACTTGAGCCTATGTTTTTAAAAATTAAGCATCGCTTTGAAGTCACAATTTATTTTGTACAAATTAATTTATAAATTTAAATTCTTGGAAGGGTTATTAATATAAGATTTTTTTAAATTGTATATTTTTGACAACAAAAAAAAAATTATTTGGTTGCTAATGATTTGTTAAAAAAAGAATCTTCAAATAAATTCTAACTCTACAGGACATTCCTAAAAGCCTGAATTAAAGAACCATGCCATCAAGTACAGACAAGTGGACACACTTTAAATAGAATATCTTCTCTGATGAATAGACTTTTATGCAGGTAGGAGACATTAGGCTGTTTACTACTCTAGACCCAAAGTATTCTAATAACGCTTTCTTGTTTGTTGTTTGGTTCATTAAGTTGAGCGACCAAATGTTTCAACCACTAATAGTGATCTGCAGATGGTTTGTTTTCATCATCAGGGATGTACATCAATTTATTGCTCATTGTCTTATTCCTTTAGATCCCTGCTTTTAATGTCTAAAATACACTCATGATAAAATTGCCTGATGACACATAATTTATATTTCTCTATTGAATCCCTATCTTATACTGATAAGAATAATAATTACTTCTATATTCTCATAGGAATTGATGAGTGTTCAAAATACAAAACATTTTTTGATATCTTTAAGTAATAGAGTTAATATTAAGGTTCTTTTCTATTCTTAATTTTCTTTCTTGTATATTGCTGAAAAACTCATATCAAAATTATATTGATATGCAAATATAATGGTATATGTTGACTATGAGGCTTAAGTTAAAAGTATTTGTGGTTGACATAATATCAACATGCTATTTTTCTAACAATAATTATGGCAACTATAAGGTATTAACAATAATGGTCATTGCTGAAATAAAATTGACATATCGACAACATAGTTTGTTGTAATTTTTTGTTTATTGCACGGTTTGATTAATAAGAAACAGTCATTACTTTTATCTAAATAAAAACTCTAACAGACAAAAACTAATACAATAAATAAAATTGTACATCAAAAATATTGTGAATATAAATATCTTTAAAAGACAATTTTAACCAAAATATAATTTTGTTGGTTGTTCTATTGTTGTATCTATAATCTCTGGCTCCTATCCAATCAATCAATGGGAGTAATCAAACAATCATCATAATCAGCAAGAAATAACCCAACTAACCATGGAGAAAACTAACATAAATACAATAATACATATATATCAACTTGAAAAATTAAGAAACTGCCAAAAAATTGGAATAAGTGTTAAAGTTTTATGTAATAGTTATTTCTCGCATCGTATTATAAACAGCTTTCCGCAGATATAGAATATACAATTATAAGATTAAAACTAGTTTTTTTAGCCCCAAGGTGCCGAAGGCACCAGCTAAAACTGGTTTTAATCATATGATTGTACATTTTTATATTCGTGCTAGACATAGTTTTTTCATATGAATGAGAACTGGTTCCTATCCACCGGATTCGAATGAATACGAGAAAATCTTATTAAAGTTCACATACATATAAAAACATTTAATTTCTAGTTTATCTTACTTTTTACACTTTTAGTTTGTAGACAATTTAACTAACAGTTTTGATTGTAATGTTTGCTCTGCCATCAGATTTTTGCTTTTAAGGATGTTTGCTTTACCTAATTTAAGTTTTTTTCTTGATGTGACAAATAAATTATATAAAATTTTCTTAAAACATTCATTTCAATTTTATACGTTTTTTTAACTTTATTTGTTTAATCAAATCATCTGTCATAAACAAATTTGATATCTACTAGAGCACAGATGAACTGAAAGACCAGATGATGATCATTTATCAGAGTATTTTTTAAAAATTCAAGCTTTTTCTCTCTCTAGTAGCAGCTGAATGAATCATATTCAGTAAGACATTTTATGATTTAAATTGCAATGATATTTTACATGTAAAAAGAATAGGTATAATAATTTTTGGTAATTCTTTAAGTTTGCAGTTCAGTTAAGTTTGAAAAAACAAACAAAGATTTGAGTGGGATATAGAGGATTAGATAATTTCCCTTCTTTTAATTGTTTCAGGTTTCTACAATATAAAAAATATCATTTCCAATTTTGTGTTTCTCTAATTTTTACATCCTAAATATATAAAAATTAATACTTTATATTATTATTTGCAACTATACCCCTCAAGGCCAATATGGGCACTTGAGGGAAGGGATGAGGTGGGTTAGATTTTCCTTCCATTTTTTCAATTTTAGTACCAAAAAAGCAAAATAAAGTAGTGGGTAGATTCTTTTTATTCCAATAGTTTTAAACTTTCCCTAATTCTATGAGAAGCCTCACTGTAAAGAAGAACCATAATTTTCTAGTAGTTTTCAAGCTACACACTTTCAGACACACATTCTGTTACTTTTATATCTTGTAACCAGTGACTACATACCTAGAGGCCTTTAAGGACACTTGAGGTGGTGTAGGGAGGCGGAAGATGACCTCTCCCACTTTCAATTGTAGTTTTATCAAAAAAAGTTTTGCAACTCATTCAGGAAGGGAAGTCCAGTAAGAAATTCAGTAGTCCCGCCTAATGGCACTTTTTTTCGGGCAATTCATCTTGGGAGGGTGGTGTTACCATCCCTCAAAATAGTTGTGAACCTTCCCAGGACCTATGAGAAGTTACATTGTAAAGGAGAACCATTTTGGTCCAGAGATCAGCGAAATCATTTGGTACAAACAACAGACACACACACAGACACAGATCCTGCTACTTTTATACAAGGATTATGATCTTTTAGAACATTTAATGAATTGATTTATTTTTTGTTCAGATTAAAAATGTGTTGCCCCTGAGATAAAGAAAGCATTTATCTTTTGAAATAGAAAGCACATATTGGAAATAAGGAGGAAACTTGTTTAGTGAAATAGGGAAGGAAAAAAAGAAAAGTATACGACACCAGGGAAGGAGAGGACATTGGGCTTAATATTACACTGGTCCCAAAAGTTTCAAAATAAGGTTATCTTATTTGTTGACTTTACAACATTGGAAACTTTCATTGAAATTTGATTGGTTTGTTTATTATCTTGAGTGACCAAAAATTTAAACTACTAATTGTATTCTACAGAAGGGGTAATTTTCTGTATTATTATTGTGGGTGTATATCAATTTATCGCCCATTGTCTTATCCCCTCAGATTCCTGATAAGACACACACTTGTGAAAAAAATAGAGGGGTAAAACTGATTTTCAAGGAGAGGGTGAAGAAAAATGAAAAAGAGAAGGAAGTGGAGCGGACTGCTGTCTGAAAAAAAGAATTAAAAATGCATAGAAAAAAAATATTTCATACTAATTTTCCTTTTGCAAAAGAAATTTTAGAGTTCTATCTTATGTGCAGCTTCATAGTAATCCTTATTTGCCCTCTTAAAACAGACAGACAGTCGAACGGTCAATGTGATTTTTATAACAGATGCTCATCATTTTGATAAGAAATTTTAGGAGCATATCCTAGGTAGCTGCTGAGAAAATGATATATACCTTAGGTGAAATGTAAAGTAGATGCTCATTGCTTTATTGTTACTTAGCGGCCCTCTAGTGCCTCTAGTGCAAGAGGGGAAACTCTACTTCCTACCCATTTTAAATTTGAATTTAAAAAGAAAATGAAAAAGAAAATTTGCAACAGTTTATATATTTAGATTTTTTTAAATGAAGGTATTACCCTCCCTAAAATATTTAAAAACTTTCCCTGTACTTTTAATGTAAAGGAGAATCATATCGGTTTAAAGGTTTAGCGAAATCCTTCGGTACCGACAAAAAAAGCTTACTACTTTATATAATACGAGAGTTGGCTCGATATAACTATCTCACTATTGGCTAGTTTACTATAAGTACATATCTATTTATCTATTTCAATTTTCCTCCCTCGCCATTACTATCTAAAAGAAAGAAGTAAATATTTAATATTTTAAATGATTTTAAAAAGATTTCTTCAATTATATTTTTTAGTTACATTACCATCACCAAAGGGTTAATATAATTAAAATTTTAGTTTTAATATTTGAACACTACGGAAGTGTCGCCACAATCGAATTCTTTTAAAACAGAGTTTTCTTTGATTTTCTATATTATGAACGTATATTTTTTGTTTATTAAATCAAGATTAAATATTTCAATGTAATTCAAATATCAACATGGATTGAAAAACTTTATTCATTCCATAAACAAATAGAATAAGGGTTTTATCGCTTTGGTCAATGAGAGTTTAATGAGGATTATTGGAGCACTATGAGTTTTGAACATTTATTTCTTGGAAAACTTGAGCTCATTTATAGACATTTATTTCCTATACAGATCTGACATGGATCTTGAAGCAATAAAGCAGGCTGTTTTGTAAATGTTAAAAATTGGAAGAATCTACAGCATGACCCTCGAAAAAGTATTTTTAAGCATCTGCAGCCCTTATTTCTCAATGAATTATTAAAAAATGCATATGTCCTTGTTCTCTATAGTATTCCACGTAAGAAGATATAAAAATATTTTTTTTACCTCCATTAACACCGGAGATTTTTAGTGCTAAAGTTTTGAAAAAGTGACTGAGGAAAAAGTAACTTTTAACATGATACGACTTTTTTAGCAAAATTAAGCTAGAAATCCTTTTATTTTTGTTACTAGCAGAAACTTTATACAAAAATGAAATAAAAAATTTAGTTTTTGAGTAAAAAGCATTTTTTTACACATATTTTTTGAGTCTTTTTAGTTTAGTGATATTTTGAAAAACTTACTTATTAGGCAAAATTGTTTAAGATTAAAAAACCAAATAAATCTCTATGAATATAGCAGGAAAATTGTTTTTGTTTCACAATCCTAACTTTAATAACAAAAAAGTTATAAAGAAAATAAAAATAAAACATAATGATTTTTTAGTTTAAAAAGCTTAATTTACCCCTTATTAAATAATTGAGATGTCAGAAAAGTAGGCGGAGCAACTGTCATAATTAATCCTTTTCTATAAACAAGGGTTAATAAATAACCTAAAATTTGCAAATAATCAATTCATTCAGTAGTATTTTTTGCCATTAAAAATTGATATTTTTTGGTGGAATAAAAAAGAAATATTTAGTTAACTTGTTTTTCTTTGTGTCTCATTATTCAATTGCCAGAAAAACATAATATAACCATCCAAAAAATAAGAATAACAAAAAAAAATTCTTTTTCTCAGTCACTTTTTCAAAACTTTAGCTCTAAAAATCTCCGGTGTTAATTGAGGTAAAAAAAAATATTTTTATATCTACTTACGTGGAATACTATGGAGAACAAGGACATATGCATT
Source organism: Acartia tonsa (assembly GCF_053477335.1). Lineage (NCBI taxonomy): Eukaryota > Metazoa > Arthropoda > Copepoda > Calanoida > Acartiidae > Acartia > Acartia tonsa. The sequence continues at coordinate 28,834,167 of NC_137270.1, forward strand.
TTTTATTAATTCATTGAGAAATAAGGGCTGCAGATGCTTAAAAATACTTTTTCGAGGGTCATGCTGTATTAAATAAAAGTTATCGCAAATATACTTAGTAAATAATAGGAAAGGAACTCATACAAAAAGTTTAAGTCGTCTATTTATGAAATTCCCTTTTGTAGATGACAAATTTACCCAAGGATCGAATATTCTACTGTCTAAGTAAAATATATAGGTACAAGCTACGCTAAAAACAAAATCCTCTCTTTCTCTGTATTTTGCGTTTTTGTTGAATCTGGCTAGTAATAGGTTTCGTGATTTTATAAATATAAGAATATGCTATCAAAATATTAACAATTAGCGGCTACGCCCCCTAGAGGCCTCTAGGGGCACTTGAGGAGGGGGGAGTCGAATTTGATAACCCAATTTCTTATTTTAGACTTTAAAAAAAAGTTAAAAAAAACTTTTGGGGGGTGAAAAAGTAACCTACAAGTAACATGTAAAGAGAGATAAAAAAAAAGGAGATAGGCAGACAATGTTAGTTATAATTTTATTGAAAATAAGCTTTTTAGGCATTTCTAAAGAACTTCAAACCCCCAAACAACTTCCTTCATCTTGAACCAAATTAGACCAGGAAATCTCCTCCCACTCTTTTTAGTTATTTGGATAAATACATGTGGAGGGATCGCTATAATGATAATGCATTTTACAATTTGTGCAACCAGATTGCTATTCAATATCATGTGTAATTATTTAATAATATTTTTGCATATATTTAAAACTATTACTAATAAATGTTTAGCTAACGAATTAATCTTAATTGTTTCTATTTATAATCACTAGCGGCTACGCCCCTAGAGGCCTCTAGGGGCACTTGAGGAGGGGAGAGTTGAATTTGATAACCCAATTTCTTATTTTAGATTTTTAAAAGAAAAAGTAACAAAAAAATTTTTTTTTGGGGGGGGGGGATGTCCCAACCCCCAAGAAAATAGTTATAAACCTTCCTGAAACCTATGAGAAGCTACCCTGTTAAGGAGAACCCGATCGGTTCAGCGGTTAGCGAGATCCATCGGTACAAACACACAAACACACAGACACACATCCTGTTACTGTGCCCCCCTCCCTCATTTTTAATTTTAGTTCAAAGAATTTAAATCTTTTTGTTTGGGGGGGTATTTTTCATTTTTTGGGGGGGATGGGGGTGTCCCACCCCCCAAGAAAATAGTTATAAACCTTTCCGGGACCTATGAGAAGCTACCCTGTTAAGAAGAACCCGATCGGTTCAGCGGTTAGCGAGATCCTTCGGTACAAACAAACAGACATTCTGTTACTTAATTTAATCCTTATCCTTATACTAAAGTAACAGGATGTCTGTGTGTCTGTGTATCTGTGTGTCTGTGTGTTTGTACCGAAGGATCTCGCTAACTGCTGAACCGATCGGGTTCTCCTTAACCTGGTAGCTTCTCATAGGTACCGGGAAGGTTTATAACTATTTTGGGGGAGGGTATCACCACCCTCCCAAGAGAAATGGCCCCTTGAAAAAAATTACCCCTCCCAAAAAAGAGACTTCATCGAAACATAAACCAACTATTTTTATTTCTCTAATTAGATATTTGAAATAAAAAAAAGCATTGAAAGTGCCACTAGAGGCCTCTAGGGGCGTAGCCGCTAGTCCTTTTAATAAAGTAACAGGATGTGTGTTTGTGTGTGTGTTTGTATGTTTGTACCAAAGGATCTCGCTAACCGCTGAACCGATCTGGTTCTCCTTAACAGGGTAGCTATCATAGGTCCCGGGAAGGTTTATAACTATTTTCTTGGGGGGTGGGACACCCCCCCCAAAAAAATAATTTTTGTATTTTTTAACTAAAATTAAAAATGAGAGGGGGGGGGGGGGGGGCACCCACCCCAAAAAAAAAAATTTTCGCCCCCCCCAAAATTTTTTTTTACTTTTTCTTTTAAAATCTAAAATAAGAAATTTAATTTTTAAATTGGACTCTCTCCTCAAGTGCCCCTAGATGCCTCTAAGGGCGTGGTAGTGCGAATGGGGCGCTTGTCCAAAAGTTACGGTATGGAGATTTTGAAATTTGGATGTCGCATCTCCAGGCGTAGCCGCTAGTCTATAATACAAAGTAGAACGATGTCTGTCTGTCTGTCTGTTTGTTTGAACACAGTAATAGTGTCGGACAAATCATCTTAGTGACGTAACAAAAACGAGGGATTAGAGGGGAGGTGGGAAAGGAAACCCCTAAAAAAGAGATGGATAATAGAGGTGATTGATAATTGATAATTGATAAAGAAAATGTAGGAAATAATTTATACTCTCTGTACTTTCTACCATAGATTAATTAATTTGTATTTTCTAGACAAGGATGACAACATCCATAAAAACGAAGCACAAAAATCAGAAGGTAGAACAAACGCACAATAGCTAGAGTGTCAGCAGTGGCGTGCGAAGCACTTTGTCTAGGGGGGGGGCATTTTTAAGATTTTGTAAAATTTTGCCCCCCCCTAAATCAAAGTGCCCCGGGGGGGCACTTTGCTTTAGGGGGGGGGGCATTTTGATTATATATACAAGTTTTAAATAAGGGCGTTTTAAGGGGTGGGATTATTTGATTATGGGCCTTCTAGTTCTTATCCCTTCTTCCCCATCCCTTACCCCATCCCTTTTTCCCATTTATATCCCACATCTTTCCCCCCCCCCATTTCTTCTCCCCCATCCCTTCTCCCCACCCTGCAATGACCGAAGGGAAGGGAGCTAGAAAGCATCTTTGAAAAAAAAGTACAGAAAATAATTTAACCTCCCCCCCCCCCACCACAAAATTTTTTTATGGGTGGAAGGGGATGTTATAAAATCTCAGCAGGAAGGATGAATAACCTCATTAAAAAAATTTTGGGGGGGGGGGAGATAAAAACACTCATTTTGGAAATAATTTACCAAAAATTAACCTAATATGTAAAACTGATTTTAAATATTTATTTATTGTATGAAAACAAGGATGACAACATCTTTAAGTAGCAAAGCACAAAAAATCATGAATAAGAATACAGACAAGTAAATTTAAAGAGCATCTGTTGAAATGAATATATATGTATTTTAGGTAGAAAAAGTCACAAATCCTTTTTCCTGTATGTTGTGTGATGACAGTCAAAGTAAATTACATACTGGATGCTCGAATCAGCGAGAAATTTTATTTTTTTAAATATTATAATCCACAAAAAATTACTTGTCCTTTCATCTACAGATATAAAAATCTCTTAGAAATATAGGGTATAGTCTCTTTTGTGGCAACGCCTCTTAATGGCATTTTGGCGTATTTTCATAGTAGCTTTTAAAAGGTTATTCTAGGTTAAGTTAGGTCAGGTGATTTCCCTGCAGGGTTAGGCAATTGGCCCCGTAGGAGCTATAAATAGGTGAAAAGCTACTGTGAAAATACGATGAAATGCACCTTAAGAGGCAATATCACAAAAGGGACTATACCTGAAATTTAAAAGATACAAAAATAGCCAAAAACGTCCTGAAAAGCAGTCCAACCTCCATGAATTTTTAATAGTTAATTATACTCCATAATGATGGGAATGTTAACATTAAGTTTTAGCCTTCTATCTTTAATTGCAGTTGAAAAAATCACATTTCCCCCTTAGCATTACTTACTGACAGCCATAGTGAATTATAGAGAAGCTAAAAAGTAATATCAACATATCCTACCCTCTTTAAATGGCACTTTAAAACTCTGTTAATTTTTGATTAAGTGGTGTTTCCAAGGATTTATAAGGGCGGTGCGTGAAGCGCACCTAAAATATTTACTCCCCCTTTGAACTAGAATCAATTAAAGACAACAAGAGTGGCGTATTTGATCAGGTTAGGAATATAGAGTGTAGTTAGTTTTAATGGTTTTTAATGAAAATTGCCATAAAAAACATGTCTTTTTGTAAGGGTATGTACACAAAAAAAATGATAAACTTATCCTGAAAATAAAATGACATCATATATAGTTATTCATTTAGACAGACATACAGTGTTGAGAAAAAGGCTTAGATAAATATCAACGCTGTTTCTTTTTTATATAATGTATAAAATAACTTTTTGATTAAATATTTGTTGTTTACACATGTTTTTAAAGAAATAAAAACACAATATACAATGCAATGTGATAAAAAGCAGAAACCGTTTGGAAGGGCGCGAAGCGCAAATTTTTTTCTTCAAATATGCAGGAAGGGAGGGATTTTTGGGCTATTTATTACACTAGTCCCCAATATTTCATATAAAATTTTCTTATTCGTTGGTTAATTAAGTCGAGTTTCCATACATTTCATCCACTAATTGTAATCTAAATAAGGGTTTGTGATTTTGTGTATCATCATTGGGGATGTACAAAATTTCTTTGGTAAAAAGTTTATATTATACAAAATAAAATACTTCCTATTACCTGGTTTGTTATGTTCAGTGAAAAAATTTTTTTTTGGAGTATTTCTTGATCTTTTTTTTTGAAACTGGGATAGTTTTGCTTTTTGTAGGGTAGGGGGCAAAAAGGGGCATTTTATTGACCAGGGGGGGGCAAAATGGGGCATTTTTCAACATTTAGGGGGGGGCAGGGGGGGCGGTGGCTAGGGGGGGCAGGGGGGGCGTTTTGGTCGCTAGGGGGGGGGCGATTGCCCCAAATGCCCCCTTCGGTTCGCACGCCACTGAGTGTCAGAACTTAATAAGCAGAATATTAATTTTGAAGTCTAAATGAAATTGCACATACATTTGTTGCAAAATTGCGTAAATATAGCATACAGTAAAAGGACATACTTCCGTGCAAAATTTGAAATCAATAGTATAATTCTAATATGTCTAATAAATGTTGTCAAAAAAAGGTTGAAAAAAGTCCGCATATTTGATTAAATTTTTCTTAAAATCCGCATATTATGTTGATAAAAACTATAATATATTATCACTAGCAGTCACATCACTAGAAGCTTTTAGGGTGGTAAGGGGGAAAGTTCACTCTTCCAATTTTCAATTTAAGTTTTAAAACAAAGAAGTAAAATTGCGGAGATGGTACTTTTTTTCTAGGTGTTATTTTTTTTGGAGAGTGGAGAGCCCTCTTCCTAAATAGTTATAAACTTCTCTATACCTATAATAAGCTTCACTGTAAAGAAGAACCCTTTAGGTTCAGCGGTTAACAAGATCCTCCTCCTCAAGTGCCCCAAGAGGCCTCTAAGGCGTAGCCGCTAGTAATAGAATACAGTAACAAAATGCTAATCCTTATATTAAAGTAAAAGAATGTTTGTGTGTGTGTGTCTATTTATATGGAAGGATCTTCCTAACTAATATGCTTCTCCTTTTCAGGGACATAGGTCATAGGTCATGGGAAGGTTTATAACTATTTTAGGATAGGGTACCTGCACCCTCACGCGCTTAAAAAAAACCACCAACATTTTTTAAAATTTTTTTCTTTTAAAACTAAATTGTTCTTTTAAACTTATATCTGTCAGACAGACAGACAATAAATATATGGAGCAGACCTGTATAAATATAAGGTATCTTGACTAAAACTTACAGCTGGCTATCTAAAAAAGCAGTTGTGAAAATAACATTTCTCCAACAATAAGGTTTTTTAAGCATGACCGACAGTCAGACAGACAAAATAATGTATAGAGTAGATGCAGGGGAGGGGGGGGGGGGGAAGAAGTAATTACTTGAGGGCACCCTCAAATTTTGGAAGTCGTTAAGTAGATGCACATATATCTTGGGTATAGTCCCTTTCATGACAATGCCTCTTAAGGGACGTTTCTTGGTATTTTCACAGTAGATTTTATCCTATTTCTAGCCACTGCGGGGGGGGAGGGGCTCTATCCATGCGGGGCCATTTTCCTAACCCTGCAGGGCAATCACCTAACCTAACCTAAAATAATCCATCAAAAGCTACTGTAAAAACAATACATTAAAACACCTCTTAAAAGACATTTTCACTAAAAATTTCAGTTGTCTTTCTTCAATAGCAGCCAAAAAAACACACAAAGCATGTTTTAAATGGACGTACTGACTTTCTGTTAACAATGATAGAGTTGCTTTCTAAATTATACCTAACTGTCATAGGAATCATCATGAAGAGTTTGAAATTGATAGGATAATTCTAACATGTCTTGTTTAAACTGTTTTTAACCTATTTTTAAATGTATATAAAAAATATACTATGACACCAGTAGAATGAGACTGCAGAGCCTAAATTTGAATTAAGTCCCCAATAAACTTTTTTGGGGGGATTTAAATATTAATTTTTACTGTTGCCGTGATCACTTTGACCGAAGCAAAAGGTCTTTTTTTATTTGGGTAAAATTCGTAGCTTTTAGAGTGTTTTGCTTCATAAATATTGTATTCTGGTATAGAGTAAAATTAGGCCTGATGATTTTACTATAAAAATTCACTAAAAAGTTAATTCTTTATAATATATCAACGAATTAACATTGACATGTTTGTGTTCTCTCACTTATTTTAAAAACATAAAAAATGGCTGTAAAGGGTTAAATGACAACAAATGTTTATGCAATACAACAAATTTATTTTTGTCCCATATACAAATGTGTTATAAAATAAGATTATTCAAACTTATTTTTTAAAATAATTCTAAAAAGTATGTATCTTTTATGTGTATGGTTTTCATTCTTTTCATTTTAATTAAATAAAAAATATTTAACTACATTGGAAATACGTCACTTTGTGAAAACACTCTTTTTTTGAATTGTAAAGAATTATATAAAACAAGACTTCTTTTTGGTTAGATTTCAGAATTATTTGTTTTATTGTAAATGTTAGATTTTTCAATGAAATTAATTGTTTTGGAAAAAAAAATATTTCCAATGAACATAGTAATGTTTTTTTATTGTATCAATATAAAGTGAATTGTATAAAAATGTTCTGTAAGCCACAATATTACCCGAAGTAAAAAAAAAGCTTTTGCTTCGGTCAAAATGATTACAGCAACACTAAAAATTAATTTTTAAATCCCCCCAAAAAAGTTTATTGGGGACTTAATTCAAATTTGGGCTCTGCAGTCTGATTCTATAGGTGTCCTAGTATATTTTTGACCCCCCATTCAAAAATAGGTTAAAAACAGTTTAATAATCTAAAATCAATTAATAATTTTATCTAATTTCAATTTCAATTTATCTATGAAATAAATGTAAAGCTGTACAGGTTAAGGCTACTATCTGACTCAATACATTTCTTTTTCTCCTCTTTTTAGCAACCGAATGAAAGTAATTCTTTTCAATTCCAGATAATTATAAGAATTGGTTACATTTGCTTAGATATTTATTTTATAAAAACATAGCAAAAAAAAATAATAACCGTATTATAATACAGGTATTAAATATTCATATACAAACAATAAAATTGAATATGAATAAAAATCAAGGATAGATCAATCAAATAGTAATTATGTACAGTGTCAAAGGACTAAACAATCTTGTGAGAGGTAATATAACTTATGCATTTTAAAAAGATATTTGTTAAATAGACTGATTATTTAAAGACATATTTGTTAAATATGTTGCTCTACTGGATACCATTACCCTTGTTAGAATGTACCATTCATAAAGAAGGTTATTTTTTAATGGCAAAACTGTTTAAGCTAGCTTTTTTAACAATTACGTTCAAATTCCGTTAAATCTATTGATATAAATAGTCTAATAATTGATTGTTTTGTTTTTATTCGTAATTGTCTTTATTATATATACATTATTATGCTTAATTAAAAATTTCTGATAAACATCTCATTATATTTAAAGAAAAATTAGCTGTCTCTAAATTTAATATAGAAATAAAATTATTATGGAAAATCAATTGATTTTTCATGGTAACAGGTATAGGTTACAAAATACAGACGAATTTATAGATGTAATCTTGAAAAGATAGCTTTAATTTAAAATGATAAATATGCATTATTTTTACCAAAAACTAGACAAAACCCTTTTTTGTTGTTGTTGATAGCAATATCTTATTTCTTTACTCTCGTTTATATATAGTTTTAAGCTAATATCTTTTGATTTAATTGTTATTGGTTTGAAATTTTGACTAAAAAGCTGGCTTAAAAAATAGCTCATGTGTGATAAAATATATAGCATTTTGCGCTAACTTATGAGGGGTTTATACAATAAGTATAATTATAAAAGCAAATATTTGAAAATTATTTAAAATCATTCAATGTTTAATGTAAGATTAAGCCAATTATTAATCACGAAATTACATCTAGGTTTTTTATTATTTTGCTAAATAATCTATAAAATATTTACACATTGTAAGTCAACTCTTGAGTTATGTAAGAAGTACAATATCAGCTGATAGATCTTATTTCAATTTTGAAAGATAATTTTATAAAAAAAATAAAAAAAAGTTGATTTTGTTTTTTAAAAGTGAGCAAAAATAATGAAGAATCTTTAGAAATATTTTTAATATTTTTTAAAAGCACAAAAAATCTTGATTTCAGGCCTTTATTAACAATTCTTAAAAATCCTAGTAGTATCGACACATCCTATTTTTTTTACGTCACTAAGATAATTTGTCAGACACTATTACGGTGTTCGTTTGTTTGTCTGTTTGTTTGTAGCGAAGGATCTCGCTAACCGCTGAACCGATCGGGTTCTCCTTAACAGGGTAGATTCTCATAGGTCCCGGGAAGGTTTATAACTTTTTTCCTGGGGGGTGGGACACCCCCAACCCCCCCAAAAATGAAAAATCCCCCCCCCCAAAAAAAAAATTTTATTTCTTAACTAAAATTAAAAATGATGGGGAGGGGGGGGGGGGGGTGCAACCACCCCCCAAAAAAATTTTTCCACCCCCCAACATTTTTTTAAAAAACTTTTCTTTTAAAATCTAAAATAAGAAATTGGGTTATCAAATTCGACTCCCCCCTCCTCAAGTGCCCCTAGAGGCCTCTAGGGGCGTAGCCGCTAGTCCTTATAATAAAGTAACAGGATGTTTGTCTGTGTGTTTGCAGGGTAGCTTCTCATAGGTCCCAGAAAGGTTTACAACTATTTTTTGGGGGGGTGGGACACCCCCAAGCTCCAAAAAATGAAAAATACCCCCCCACAAAAAAAAAAAAAATTTTGAATTTTTTTGAACTAAAATTAAAAATGAGGGGGGGGCACCCCCCTCCCACAAAAATTTTTTTTTTTTCGTCCCCCCCCAAAATTTTTTATTACTTTTTCTTTTAAAATCTAAAATAAGAAATTGAATTATTAAATTCGACTCTCTCCTCAAGTGCCCCTAGAGGCCTCTAGGGGCGTAGCCGCTAGTTTTATATAAAGGAAAAAGTAAACTAACATTGATTTTATATTATACAAGGTGTTTCAAATAAAACTGCGTTTTCTAGTTTTGGGAAACAACCAGTAGGAGTATGAAAGAAATAATTATATATTCTTAATCTCTATAAAAATATGGATCAATTTTATAAAAAGGTGTTTTTTAATATCTCTTAAAACAATATCGCTTTTTAGAGCTTAAAGAATTCAAAATGTATGTGTGTTGCTTTATTCTTGTAGAATTTAGGGCTATAACGTCCAATTAAATTCTTCTTTTTACTTGAAAACGACATTATAGCATGCTCAACCAAATATTCTAATAATTACATTTAAAATCTAATTCAATAATGCTTTTCTAAAGAATAAATAACCAATTTTATTTTTGCTTTAATTACGATTCAATCATGATCATTCAATTATGCTCTCATAACCGTTCCTCCTACCCCTCCCCTTCTAATCTCTTAATCCCTTTTGATTTGAAAGTTTGACATATTAATCTAATATGATATAAATAGAAGCACTTTTAACGACATTTTCATTTTATTTTTTAAGATATTGAAATGAATTAAAAAGTGACTTGTTTTATTTATTTTATTTTATTTTATGCGCATGGAATTAAAAGAGGTTTTTTATGAAAAATGCCTTTGCAATAGAGAAATAGAAAAAACTAATTTCCGAGGAACCCAAAAAGCTCTGTGCATGTAGCCAAAAAAAGAAAATATGTAAAAAATCTCCAATGCGGACATTGATTTAACCTTTTATTACTTTAATATTGAACTTTTCAGCCTATATGTTGCAAAAAAAATAAGTTAATTGAATCTCATTGTTGTCACAGATTTAGGATCAGGCATTTTTAACCTACATGTACTTATATGATAATTCTAAAATTAAGGAAACGACAATTTAAATAATTATCAAGAGCAATGCATTTTACATATATAAAGTACGTCAAAATTTATCTCAAAATTAGAAATGATATTACTTAGGGGAGTAGCAACTTTATATTCTTTATCAATTATTTGATCCATCTCACTACCTTAAAATTCTAGGCATTGAATAATTGAAATCTGTCAATGAGCTTAGCTGCTTTGGATGAAGTTATCCCTGTTATTATAATTGTTTTATAATTATGATATCTGTTGTAATTTTTTTCTAAAAAAAACACCTGCAATATATTAACCTAACTAATAGGCAAATGTATATAAAAACTTTAAAAGGTAAAAGTAATTATGTGCTTAGCTGTATCAGTGTACAATGTACATATATGTTCTAACATTTCATAAAATTATACTTTACTAGACAAAAGTGATGTTTTATAATTTTCTATCTAAAGCTATGCTGCCACAAGTAACATCGTTAAAGTTGAAAGTTTACTTTTGAAATGCCAATTATTATTTTCATTTTTTTAAGGTATGACCATAATTAGTGGCATTTAAATTTTAAGAAGGGCGTTTGTTACTGTTGACACCATACATCACACCCCTTTCGCAATTCAATATTATTTGTAAAAATTAGGTTAAATATGCATTACTGATAGAATTAGACAGACCTACCGACTTATTATAAGGTCAGAATATCTTTGCCTCTAAAATAATCATAATATTTAATATTTAGCTGTTATGTAGAAATACTAAATATGGATTTTTAAATTTTTAAAATTTTAATATCTAGTCCAGATGTACTTAACATATGTCTTTACACATGTCTGTCCGTCTGTCTTACACGTATTACTGGCGTCAAGGAAATTTATATTTTCTTTCATTCAAACAAGGACAATTATGTTCATTATAGAAAAGTGTGAAGCAAAAGAATATATTAATGATTATAAAGAGAATAGATATTTAAAAAGGTCAATCATTTCCAAGGGGTGTTTTTAAAAACAATACTTTTTCCAATATAAACCCTAGAGTTTTGGTCAAAAAAATAATCCAATTCATTTTCAAGCAATGACAATGAGAAAACAATATTTAATTATGAAACTACTTAACTCTCCAGAGACCTAGTCCTTGTGGATAGGAGATGAAAAAAGAACAAACCATCTACTTAAAATCTTGAAGATAGTCCTCATAATGTTTAAAGTTTTTGATGGGGCATGTAAAGACCTTACTATAGTTACCTTAACCAGGTTTCTAACTCAATCCTTTCAAATTAATCATCAAAAAGACAGACCCTTCAAATATTGAGACATGACAGCTCTGTCTAGTTCTCTATGTTTGACAGGTCTTTTTTTTTATGCCAAATTGGCTAGGATTGTGTTAGAAACCTTGTTCAGGTGTCTACAGAAAGATCTTTACATGCCCCATAAAAAACGTTAAGCAATATGGGGTCTGTCTACACTACAATGTTTAAGTACTTAAGACGTTTTGTTCTTTTTTAATCTCCATGTAGAGTAAAATTTCGAAGAGAGTAACCTAGCCCTTTTTTGGATCATGGAAAGAGAACAAAGTTGCAGATTTCATTGTATTTTCACAGTAGCTTTTTTCCTAAACCCTGCGGGGAGCTCTATTACTGTGGGACCAATTTCCTTACTCTGCGGGGCGATCATTAACATTTACCTAACATAACCTAAAATAACCTATCAGATGCTACAATGAAACCCTCAACTTCGTTCTCTTTCCATGATTCAAAAATTCTTTACTAGGGCTAGGTCTCTAGCTGTAGTACTCTAGAGAGGTGGGTAGATTAAAAATTCAACATTGTTTTCACTTTGACATTTTTTATTAGTTTTGACCCAAAGTGTAGGGTTTATATTGAAAAAAGTGAAGCGATTGGTTTTTCTAACATCCTTTATATTATCAGGTGCCCATTTGATTGTTTTAAAGTGTTTAAATGATTTATTCATCTTTTGGAATAAAACATACATGATAAAAATACAAATAATTTTAATTGAAAGGAACACATCATACATATAAATTAAAAAAACATTAAAGCTAATCACAAACGGTTTATTAGGGACCCCTTAAAAATAAGGGTATCTTTAGCCTTACTTTAGTTTAGGGGAGATAGTCTACCCTTAAATTTAGTAATGTCAAGCTTAGGTAAAGATTTTGATAGGAATACTTTAGCCTTACATAAACCTATCATATCAATATAAGGTACTCTAAGTTGTCTTCCTTTGCCAGCCCCCCCTCCACATCTACCCTTTTCAAACGATTCCCCCCCAATGAATAGCCGCCATAACATTCACCATTCCCCTCCCCCCCCCCCGTCCCTTAGTGTTCTTTCAATTGGGGTTATATAAGAAAAGTTTCATTAGACTTAGAGGCGTTAAAAATTATCATGAGGCTGTATATTCTATTTTAAGTTTTCTACATTTTTTCCCTTAATCTTAATCTTGTTTTTACTAATTAAGAGATTTTTTAGCTGATTAATAAAAACTCTTCCTATCTTTTAAGTAAAAGATTTAGGAATCCCTATCATAAACCCCTCTCCCTTTATGATGCCCCAGCCGATTGAGTATAGATTAATTCTATATTGTGTTGGATATGTTGAAACCGGTTTGTGGCCATTTCCCTCTCCCCCTTTATGGCCTGAAAATGGGGAACACTTTCGCTTTCATGAAAAATCTTAAAAATGGTTTCAATAAGTGGGCTCGTATTAACCCCTTAGCTGACGATAACGTGAACAGTCTTAAATAATTTATTTTAAAAATGTTTTTTTTATTTTCATTTGGTGTTTTTGGTTTTTAGTGTCGTTTTTTACGATTGTAATAAGTTTTTTTGTATTCATGTGATATTAATGAAATTTCATACAGAGACTACCAACTACTTTAACTAGCTATGTTTAAAATTTCATCGATCTACATTGAAAGGCCAACGAGTTAACGACACTCAAAGACAATCAACATTTTTTATTTAATAGTATAAAAAAAGACTTTTTTAAATGTAGTACCTACGGACAAAGATTGCAAAATTAAAGGGATTTAAACGTAAAAATCGATCATGAAGCATGAAAAAACTGCGATTGTCATTTGTCTAAAGAATCTACACAAAAAATTTCAGACTCCTATCTTTATTTTAAGTGTTTTTTTTTTGCACGAAAAGTTAACGTTAATTTTGTGAAAGGAAAAAAATAATTGATCCGAAATTTAAAGGGCGAATATAGGTTCGATATGATATGAGCTTATATGAAAGGTGCCATTTCATACTTTTAGAATATCTATGCCAAATTTAAAAATTCAAAAAAATCCTTAAGTAGATTTTGCAATTTTCTGTTTCAACTGAACATATGATAAATGAGATTGACGACAAACGGTTTATTTTAGCCCTTTACAAGACTTTTTTTTTTGACTATTTTGCTTAAGTTTGATTGACTATTACAATGGCACGCATCTTAAATGATAATTTAAATGTTTATTATTTTAGATTATATACTATTTAATTCAATTTTTAAAAAGCGTAGAAATAATTTGCGTAAAAGTTTTGACTAGGGTAAATAATACGTCTTAAAGTTTATTTTCTGTACAAAGATCATTGGTTAATTCTGGAAAATATAAAAACCCTGATGTACGCAATTTTAACACACACACACACGAACCTTAAAAAAACAGGGATTTGAAATCATTCTTCCTCCAAGAAAATTTTATCAATTATTTTTTTTTACTTTTTACATTATTTGATGTTTTTTTAAACTTTTAAATATTTTACTTTATATAATTTGTATTAAGGTAGAAGATGGGTATATTTACCCCTGATTAATTGGTTTCCACGTTATTACGACTATCCTTTAACAAAATCTTTTTAATTCAACCTTGCTACGAAGCCTTGTGTGATGCTAGGGTAATTGAGTTCTTAGGGAACCACACTTATTACATAATATTATCTTGAGTTAGAAAGGTTTTAAGCTATAAACAGACTTATACAATTAGATATGTCAATATCCTTAAGTTATTTATAATCTATATAATGGCACCTTTGAAATAAGCTCATATTATATCAAACCTATATTCGCCCTTTAAACGAAAAACCTACGGACAAAGATTACATAACTATAGGGGTTTTAACGTAAAAATCGGGCACAAAGCATAATAGAACTGCGATTCTTATTTGTCTAAGGAATCTACACAAAAAAATTCAGACTCCTTTCTTTAATTTTAGTGGGTTTTTTTTTGCACCAAAAGTTAATGTAAATTTTGTTACAGGAAAAAAGTAATTGATCCGAAATTTAAACCTAGTAAATGAAAACTAGCATAAATCCTGCCATGTGGGTATACCCCTTACCCCTTACCAATAAATGAGGTCCATATTAGCAACCTAACTATACAACATGTTCTACCTTGTAAATATTTCCATAAATGAGGGATCTTTTATTTTTTCAGTACAGCTTTGCAACGGATAAATATCCGCTAGATTAAAATCAGTTCTCAGTCATACTGAAAAGCATCATATTACAGGCAATTTTCTCTCTATTAATAAACCTATAATAAATAAGGCAAACAATATTAAATCAGGACTAATTGGTACCCAAACTTTTATAACCATTAGTAAAAATTGGTTTGTAAATTACATTCGGTACCCAAAGTTTTATAACCATTTGTAAACATTGGACTGTAAATTACACTCAGTACCCAAAGTTTCATAACCATTAGTAAACATTGGACTGTAAATTACATTTGGTACCCAAAGTTTTATAAACCTATATGGCTATATCCGCTAGATTATAATTGGTTCTCTGCCATACTGAAATGCATCATATTACAGACAATTTGGCACAAATATTGTAAGTAATTTAATGGCTTTAGAATCGTTTTACACGTTGTTTTTATGTTAAAAATCGTCCAATTTAACAATACTTTTCAACAAATATTATTAGTAATTTAATGGATATAGAATAATGTCTTTTTAATCCTTTTTTATATTGTCTTTACGTTAAAACCGTCCAATTTAACGATACTTTTTATAAAAATATTTTTAGTAATTTAATAACTATAGTATAACGGGTTTTTTAAATAGTTTTTATATCATGTTTACATTAAAACCGTCCAATTTAACAATACTTTTTAACAGATATTGTTAGCAATATAATGGCTTTAGAATAACCGTTATTTTAATGAATTTTTTACGTTGTTTTTACGTTACAAACCATCCAATTTAACGATACTTTTTAACAAATATTGTTAGTAATTTAATGGCTATAGAATAACGTTTTTCACTTTGTTTTTAAGTTTTTAACTCTTGTATTTCTATTTTAATATCTGCGGACAGCTGTCTATAATACGATGTGATAAATAACTATTCCAGTAAGGCTTCCAAACCGATTTATATCCGCTGGATAAGAACCTGTTCTAAGCCATACTGAAAAAGTCATGTATAGCATTGTATTACAGACATTTTCCCACAATTACTAAAATAAAAATCCTAAAGAATAATGTCAGTTTTTTTAGCACAGGCCTTCGGCCATTTGGAGCCCACAAAACTGGTTTGAATTGTATAATTTTCCATTGTAATATCCATGGACAGCTGTCTATAATACAATGCAATAAATAACTATTCCAGTATGACTTCCAAACCAATTTATTTCCGCTGGATAAGAACCGGTTCTAAGCCATACTGAAAAATCATGTTTAGCTAAGTATTACAGTCAAATTTCCACATTTTCCCACAATTACTAAAATAAAAATCATAAATAATAATGTCAGTTTTTTTTATCACAGGCCTTTATTACAAAACTGGTTTTAATCTTATAATTTTCCATTTTAATATCCGCAGACAGCTGTCTATAATACAATGCAATAAATAACTATTCCAGTATGGATTAGAACTGGCTCTAAGCAATACTGAAAAATCATGTTTAGCTTCATATTACAGTCAAATTTCCACGATTATTAAAATAAAAATCATAAAATTAATGTTAATTTTTTTACCACGGGCCTTAGGCACATCAGGGCCCACAAAACTGGTTTTATTTGTATATTTTTTCATTATAAATAACTGTGAAAAGCTGTCTATAATACAATGCGATAAATATATATTCCAGTATAGCTTCAAACCGATTTATATCAGATGGATTAGAACTGGCTCTAAGCAATACTGAAAAATCATGTTTAGCTTCGTTTTACAGTCAAATTTCCAATTATTAAAATAGAAATCATAAAATAATGTTTAATTTTTTAGCATGGGTCTTAGGCACCTCAGGGCAAACAAAACTGGTTTTATTTGTATATTTTTTTATTCTAAATAACTGCGGAAAGCTGTCTATAATACCTATAAATACCTATTCCAGTATGGCTTCCAAATCGATTTATATCCGCTGGATTAGAACCGGCTCTATGCAATACTGAAAAATAATGTTTAGCTTGGTATTACAGTCAAATTTCCACAATTATTAAAATAAAAATCATAAAATTAATGTTAAATTTTTTAGCATGGGCCTTAGGCACCTCAGGGCCCACAAAACTGGTTTTATTTGTATATTTTTTCATTCTAAATTACCGCGGAAAGCTGTCTATAATACAATGCGATAAATACCTATTCCAGTATGGCTTCCAAACCAATTTATATCCGCTGGATTAGAACCAGCTCTATGCAATACTGAAAAATAATGTTTAGCTTGGTATAACAATCAAATTTCCACAATTATTAAAATAAAAATCATAAAATTAATGCTAATTTTTTTACCATGGGCCTTAGGCACCTCAGGGCTCACAAAACTGGTTTTATTTGTATATGTTTTCATTCTAAATAACCGTGGAAAGCTGTCTATAATATGATGCGATAAATTGATTAATTTAAGCATGTTAGAATTGTCCTATAATTTTCAAACTATGGATTTCCAGCCAAAAAATTGTTGATCAACAGTGCAGTTACTCTTTAATTTATTTGCCTTGTGGCTTTTCTTGGATGTAATTAAATATATAGGTTTACAATTCAAATATTATGCTTATTTTATTCTAAAATCTTTTTATCATTTTTAGTTTTTTAAAATCGCTAGGATTTGTAGTTGCACTTAAAAAAAGAGCGAATAATGAGAATTTTCTTTTATTATTGTTATTATCATAAACCGGTTAGAAGATATATTTTTCATGTCAGATATACTTTATCTACAACCCCCCAGCCTTATAAATCCTCCCTTTTCATATAATTCTCCACCTAGGTTTACCTAAGGGTGTCGTTAATTTATTAAAAAAAAATAATGAATAAAATTGTTTCTTAGCTTAACAATTTGATATATTTTTTTAATAAAAAATTTTGTGGATTAAATTAAACTTTAATACAATAGAAAAAAATCTTATAGATTCATATAGAGCTAAAAGCTTACTCTTTGTAATAAGTTTTAAATATAACTCTTTGTAGAATTTAATTTTCACGTCGCCATAGTTGTTCATTCAATTTAACAAAAAAGGATCAAAGATTCAGCACTTTTTCCATTTCAAATATTTGATTATGAGTCATGTGATTTATCTATATTTCATGTAGTGCCTGTATACCAAGCAAAGAAATCACTCTGTACAAAAAAAATTTAAAATCTTTCTTTATAAATCTTACATCTTTAAAGTTTAGAAAAGTAGCCGCAATTATGTATAACAAATATAGGATGTATGTCTGTGTGTGCATGGGAATTAAATAGAAACTTTGAAGCTATTTAAGGCCATAATATTTTTTTTAATTCAAGCTAAAAGAACGATTTGCTGTTTTTAAAAATAACCAAAAAAATAATAAGGAAGTACAGCAGTACTACAGTATAATTAACCAATAGATATAATAGAACTAGATGGTCAATCGGGATCCATAATTTGTGAGACTTAACCCTTAACAGTTGGGCCCCTTGCCGCACCTTTATCAGTAGTTCAATGCCCCCCCCGGCCCCCCCCCCATTATCTCAGCTCCTATTAAAGCTAGAGGGCTAAAAAAACATAAAAAAAAACTTTGGACAAAATACAGCTTTTTGGGAGATATATTTTTCATCCCCTCCATTTTATTTTATTTGGGGGAGGGTTTCCTGAACCCCATAAAACATCCCCCCAAACCTGTAGTAGTACATCCTCATCCTTATACTAAAGTAACAGGAAGTTTGTGTGTCTGTCTGTGTATCTGTACCGAAGGATCTTGCTAACCGCTGAACCGATTGGGTTCTCCTTAACAAGGTAGCTTCTCATAAGTCCCGGGAAGGTTTATAACTATTTTCTTGGGGGGTGGGATAACCCCAACGCCCCCAAAAATGAAAAATATCCCCCCCCCCCACAATTTTTTTTTTTTTAATTTTTTAACTAAAATTAAAAATGATGATGGGGGGGCACCCCTAGATATACCACACTTTTCTGGGATCTTGCTGTGTCAAGTATCAACTGTTGGGAATATCAAAGGATAACTTCATGCAAAATTTGAGCCGGATCCGGCCAAAACCGGCCGTGAATTTTATGAAAAACCGTTTTTTTCTGGTTTTTAGTGGGTATCTGTAAATCGATTCAGCTGGAGCAAAACCGGTTGGAGGTACAAAAAATTTTACATCACATGAAATTTAGCCAATGCAATTGCCTACAAAAATGTACTTCATCATCAACTTGATTGAACAACTCTTTCCCCTCCTAAATGTCCATTAAAACCTCGGAAACGGCAAAAATCGCCAAAAATCACGCCTTCGGCGGCAAATACCGGCTAATCGGTCAGCCG
This sequence comes from Acartia tonsa, assembly GCF_053477335.1. NCBI lineage: Eukaryota > Metazoa > Arthropoda > Copepoda > Calanoida > Acartiidae > Acartia > Acartia tonsa. The sequence continues at coordinate 28,853,042 of NC_137270.1, forward strand.
GAGGCGAATGAAACATAAATAAAGAAATGTCCGCCTCAAAAAGTTGTTTAACATCAAAAAGATGCTTGAAGTCTCTAAAACGACTCCTTCCCCTCCTTTAAGGGGAAAAATTGAAAAAACGTGATTTTCAAAAGTATGCCCACTTCGGGGGTGTGGGGGGCACTGAACCCGTCACCCAAGGGTCACCAAATATAAAGTCTAGGCGGCCCACAATGCTGAATTTTCACCAAGTGAAAGTCTTGTGTCATTATCTCTTATGAGAAAAAAGTTATTAATTAAATAAAATTTCAAATTGTGATTTTTTGATGGATTTCTTTGATGAAATGACAGGCCGGTCAATTTTTAGGCCATTTTTTGTGGTTTTTGGGCCGTCACGCCCAAACGGTTTGAGATAATCTCACGGGACCTTTTGCCCAACCTAAGTCTGGTTATTTGTGAGGTCTAGGAAAAAAAATCAGACTTATGCAAAAGATTATAATTATAATCTTTACACAGAAAAATGGCACGAGGTGAGGGTTTGAGGAACCAAAATGAGCCGACCAGCGATTTTAGACGGCGCGCAGCGACGTCGTGCTTCATCCAATCCGGGATTTTTTTTTTCTTAGACCTCACAAATAACCAGGCTTAGGTCGGGCAAAAGGTCCCGTGAGATTATCTCAAACCTTTTGGGCGTGGCGGGCCGAAAACAGCAAAAAATGGCCTAAAAATTGACCAGCCTGTCATTTCATCAAAGAAATCCATCAAAAAATCACAATTTGAATTTTTAATTAATCAATAACTTTTTTCTCATAAGAGATAATGACACAAGACTTTCACTTGGTGAAAATTCAGCATTGTGGGCCGCCTAGACTTTATATTTGGTGACCCTTGGGTGACGGGTTCAGTGCCCCCCACACCACCGAAGTGGGCATACTTTTGAAAATCACGTTTTTTCAGTTTTTCCCCTTAAAGGAGGGGAAGGAGTCGTTTTAGAGACTTCAAGCATCTTTTATATGTTGAACAACTTTTTGAGGCGGATATTTCTTTATTTATGTTTCATTCGCCTCCGGCTGACCGTTTAGCCGGTATTTGCCGCCGAAGGCGTGATTTTTGGCGATTTTTGCCGTTTCCGAGGTTTTAATGGACATTTAGGAGGAGAAAGAGTTGTCCAATCAAGTTGATAATGAATTACATTTTTGTAGGCAATTGCATTGGCTAAATTTCACGTGAAGTAAAATTTTTTGTACCTCCAACCGGTTTTGCTCCAGCTGAATCGATTTACAGATACCCACTAAAAACCGGGGAAAAACCGGTTTTTCATAAAATTCACAGCCGGTTTTGGCCGGATCCGGCTCAAATTTTGCATGGAGTCATCCTTTGATATTCCCAACAGTTGATACTTGACACAGCAAGATCCCAGAAAAGTGTGGTATATCTAGGCAAACCCCCCCAAAAAAGAATTTTTCTACCCAACAAAATTTTTTTTTACTTTTCTTATAAAATCTAAAATAAGATATTGGGTAATCAAATTTAACTCCCCCTCCTCAAGTGCCCCTAGAGGCCTCTAGGGGCATAGCCGCTAGTAAGAAATATAGGTATACAAGTCAATTTCAGGTTCCATGTATAATTCTGAAGGTCCTGATCCTCCAGGCATAGATGTCCAAAGAGGGGGTGAAGTGGGGATTAACCCCCTCAAACAATTTGAGGAGGGATAAAAATAAAAAATCTCTAACAAAAAAAATTTTGGCGCGCTTCCAGTGCATTTTTAGTACTAAATATTTAATAAAATTTAAATTACCCCCCAAAAAATTTTACCCCAGGAGTAAATTTGGGGGGGGGGGTAAACAAAATTTACCCCTGCAAACAGATTTCAGTTGGAGTAATTACCCCCCCAAGCAAATTTTACCCTCAGGGTAAAAATTTTAAGGAGGTTAAAAAAAATTTGCAGCATGCTTCGCACGCCATTTTTTCCCCCTTTGACAAGAAAAATCTTTTTAGTGAGTGTGGAAGGTCACCCCTTTTCCAAAAAAAAAATTTATTTGAAATTGAAGACAAAACATTTTTTAAGAGGGTCACCCAATCCCCAGAAAAATTTTACGTGGAAGAAAACAATATTTGTACCGGGGGGTGTGGGAAGTCACCCCATTTCATGGAAGAAAAAATTTTAAAATGGAAGATAAAAAAATTTTAGATAAAATTTTTTTACGGGGGTGTGAGAGGTCACCTCACCCCCAAAAAAATTCAAAAATAAAAGAAAAAAATAAAAAAATTGAAAATGGGAACCCAGTATTAGTGTCGGACTGATTATGACGTAACAAAAAAAATTAGCCAATGAGAGGCCACTATGAATTTTACCATTGGTCAATAATGTCCTCTCATTGGCTAATTTTTTTTGTTACGTCATAATCAGTCCGACACTATTACTGGGTTCGAAAATGGAAGTTAATTTTTTTTTAATTTAAGGGGGTTTGGGAGGGTACTCAACCCCCAAAAAATATAAAATAAAAGAAAAGTATTTTTTAAAAAATTTAAGGTGGTGTTGGAGATCACCCACCCATGAAATAAAAAAGTTGAAAAATTAACAAAGGGGTTTGTCTTATAGGAACCGCTTTATATGTATAACAGAATTTGATGCCAGATAGACCATCTAGATCTTAAATATCTATTCATTGGTTGTCAAAGGTGTTTTAAAACAAGTTAGAGAAGAAAGAAAAATTACCTGCTTTCTCATACCTTTAAGAATACCTTAATTTATTTAGGTGTCCCTAACTTTTAATGTAAGCCTACCTTAAAGTTTTACTAAAAACCTTACATAAGTTTCCTAAGTAACCTTTATCAACCCCCCCCCCTTCCCCTCTCTTCTCTCCTCTACCTGCTTTCTTTCCAATTAAGTACCCTTTAGCTATACCTAACTCTTTATGTAAAGCTAGTCTAATCCCCTCCCCCTTTTCAATGCCCCTAACTCATATATCAACCCTTTTGATCCACTTCTCCAAGCCTTACTTATGAAAAATAAAGGTTACCTTAATTAATTTTAAAATAATAAGAATTAAAATTCTTTCATATGCAGACAATTTGATGTCGACTTTGTGTGGATTATTTTTAATTTTACTACAATAGAAAAAAATTATAAGGCAAGATCTTATAGAAATAAAAGCTACTCTTTGTAACAAACATATCAAATTTGATAATATGTGACTCTTTGTAGATTTTAATTTTAACATCTATATAGATGTTCATTCATTTTAACAAAAAAGTACATAGATTCAACACTTGCTTATTTCTAATATTTGATTATGTGTCATGTGTTTTACCTATATTTCACATGGTGCCTATACCAAGGTAAGAAATCACTATATAACAAGGATGACAACATCCATAAAAGCGAAGCTCTGAAATGGAAGGACAAACAAACTTTAACACTTGTAGATTGTCAGAACTTAATTAGCAGAATATTAATGCATCAGTACCAAGAATATTATAAGTAAATTTGTTGCAAACTGCCTAAATGGATGATACTGTTTAAGGACATACTAACATTTTTGGGACTTGTTTATAGAGATGCTTTACTTATAACATTTTACCTTGTTGCATAAGAAATCAGTTTTCAAAAAAATCTGAAGAATCAGATAATTTTAATATACAAAAATTTGTTGTCAAAAAAGTTAAAAATCGACATGTTTCAAATGGACGTACGGACATTCTGGTATTGATTATAGAGTTTCTATATTGTACCTAACTACTACAGGAATCATCATGCAAAGTTTGGAATGGATAGGACAATTTTAACCTGTTTAAACTAACTAACTCTCTGTGACGAACGTACGGACGGACCGACCCTAATTATAGAAAAGCTTCGATTTTAAAAAACGTTTTTTAACCTAACTTAGAAATCTAACATCTTTTAATATTAGAGGGGTTGTAGCTATCATGTATAACAAAAACAGGATGTGTGTCTGTGTGTGTGGGACTTCTTAAAAACTAATGAAGGCTATAATACTTTTTTTTAATTTTTAAGCTAAAAGAACAATTAGCTGTTTTAGATAATAACCTTTAAAAAAATATTCTACAGAGAAAGTACAAAAGTATAGTATAATGAACCAATAGATATAGTAGATCTAGATGGTAAATCGGGCCCAACTTAATTAGGAATTTCCAAAGAGTTATCTTTATCCCAAAAAAAGTTAACTATTTAAAGATGATTTCTTATATATGTTATGTTGTATGCTTTACATCATGTGAGGGAAGAAATTTTTTAACCATATGATTAACCTAAGCAAAGGCTTATCCTTAGAAAGACTATTTATAGCTGATTCATTTTGCGAATGATATGAAAGGATAATTGCTCTTTCTAACCAAATTCTGTTTACTTTCTAACCAATATATGGCAGATTGATCCTCCCCTGTATTCCTATTGGCTGAATTTGGGAGTATGTATCTATATTATACCTTTTAATAATTCTTACTTGATAATTTCTTTATTGGTGTTCCTTTATTTCTTCAAAACTTGAATGACAGCTTTAAATGACTTATTTTTGATTAAAGTATTTTTTGGCAATGCTTCGCCTATCTATTATTAAGTGTTGATTTAGGGAAAAGAACACTGAAAACTTTTTTTTACTATGCTAAGAAAATTGCTAATAAAACATCACATGTTTTATTTTAATAGAGAAAGAGGGGACAATGGGCTATTTATTACTAGCTTATACCAATAACGAAATTAATTTTTTTTAAATCACAAACATGGTTTTCAGCTTTATTACATTTGTCCCCAACATTTCAAAATAACAATTTCTTATTTGTTGGAATATCAACATTTTGAAAATTTGATTGGTTGTTTCATTAAGTTGAGTGTTCAAACGTTTCAACACTCAATTTTAATTTACAGTAGGTGTATTTTTGTGTATCATCATTGGGGCTGTACATTAGTCTACTGGCTTTTGTCTTATCCCTGCTAACTTTATACCTGAGCTTGATCTTTAAATCATTTCAATGGTGCTCGGGGTGGTTTAGCACACCATTGAAATGATTTAAAGATCCAGCTCTGATTTATTTCATTTGTCCCCAACATTTTAAAATAATGTTTTCTTATTCGTTGGCTTAATAACTTTTGGGACTAGTAAAATTTGATAGGTTGTTTCATTAAGTTGATTGTTAAAACGTTTCAACCATAAATTTTAATTTACAGTAGGGGTATTTTTGTGTATCATCATTGGGGTTGCACATCAATTTATTGGCTTTTGTCTTATCCCTTTGGATGCCTGTTTTTTTAACCTTTCTTTGTGAATCTAATAACTTTTAAGTTTGAGGGGTAGCTGCTATTTTAAATAACAAAAATAGGATGTTTGTCTGTGAGCTGGGACGTCCAAATGGGGGGGAGGGGATGTAAACCCCCCCTCCCCACCTTCCCCCCAATAAATTTAGGTGTTTTTAAATATGGCTACGGCATATAACTAGGAGTTGAAAAAAACCTTTTGAACTCTACTCTAAGGTTTTTTGAAAAGATTTTTTAATTCCGACCATAAACAAAAAAGTTAGCATTTTGGGAGTTTGTGACCCACCTCCCGTTTTCTGTGGGGGGGGGGGGGGGTGGAAAATATTCCTCCCAAAAAGTTGTATTTTGTCCTAAAATTTTTAAAAAAAAATTTTTTAAGCTAAAAGAACAATTAATTTGCTGTTTTTAAAAATAACCAATTAAATTCTATTTGTTTGGCTTTAAGATGATGAACTCCAATTTAGTTTCCGAAAGTGTACCTAGCGTCCGCGTCCTAACTCAAAATTTGCTATTAGCTAAAAAAGCTTCAAACTTTCAAAAAAAAATTAAAATTTTAAACATTAAAATTTTGAATGTATAATGTCTAAATCGCTTTGTTTTCACAAATTTCCGGAGTAGCTGAAAATAGGGTCTGCAATAATTGGGTTATCTGCTGTACACTTTAGGAAACTAGGGCTAGAATAGGAAATCCATTTGGAGCTTATCTTTAAGATTGCTTTTTTTTATGTAAAGTTGTACTTGTCATGAAAACCGTACATTAATTTGTAAGTACTTTTTGTCAACCCCCCTTCCCCTCTCCTAACATTTCTTCTTTTTGAATTTTTACCTGCTTTCTCTCCATTTAAGAACACTTTAAGTATACCTATTTCTTTATGTAAGTCTTCCTTAAAGTTATACTTACATTAATTTCTAAGTAACCCTTGTCTACCCCCCTTCCTTTCTTTATTGTCTACCTGCTTTCTCTCCAATTAAGAACCCTTTTAGTATACCCTATCTTTTTATGTAAGCCTCTCCTAGCGTTTCTTCATTTTGAATTTTTTTGGTTAGATAATGAAGTTAATTTAGAAAGTTTATGCTGAAGTTTTTTATGCATGGAAACTTTAGGCAGCTTTGAGAACCTGTTTTCCTTTAATTTTTGAAATTTTGAAAATTGTGTATTGCAGTTAAGAAATTTTGTTTTGGCTTATTTATAAAAACGTTTCCTAGTTTTATATGTATGGCTAAGCTTAACTAAAGTGTATGTAGCCTTTCTCAATGTAAAATTTAGGTAAGCCTTATAAAGTAAATTAAAATTAAAATAAAAATCATAAAATTAATGTTTTATGGACCAAAGATTTTTCAAGTTTACTAAAGTAAAAAAAATGATTTAAGAAAGATCATGAATTAATAGTATTATACTCATTGTAATAAGTTTTTTTATATGTCTCTTTGTAAAATTTAATCTTAATAATCTTTTTTGTTGTTTATACATTTTAACCAAAAAGGTTTTTTAAATGTTTAGCATCTGCCCATTTGATTATAATTCATGATTCGGACCATGCTAAGCAAATTGCGAATAAAAAAAAATTATCTTTTACAAAATATTTTGAAGCAATTCTTATAAATCTACTACCTTTGGAGGGGTTTATGTATCTTTAGAGCCGAAAGATAGAATGTATGTCTGTGTGTGTCTGGACTAAGAACTGCGCATGAAAACAGTTTGTTTTATTTTAAAAAGTTTTTTTAAAGCAAGAATAACAGTTTCCTTTTTTTACAAATATAACAAATATAAGAAGCTTCCATGAAAAGAAACCGATTTATTCCAGAAGCTAGCGAGATATTTTAGACACCCTTTATTATATCTCTTTTTAATGGCCCTTGAATTTTTTACACTTTACTTTATTTTTAATTTTGGCGTATATTAAGGAACATCTATGAACATATCTTTCATTTGTAAGTAGAGGAAATCAGGGATCTAAAGGGATACGACAATAGTAGATGGATTGATATTCCGTCCAAATTGAATTTGGGGATGCCTAGGCAAAATTTTTGCATTTTAATTTTTACACCCCTCCCCCCCCCCCAACATAAAAAAGCTTGGACGTCATTGTCCTGTACAATTAGTTATTGAAACGGTTGGATATTAAGATTAATAAACATACCACTTAAAATTTTGAAAAAAGTCCCAACAGTTATTAAGCTATTGAATAAGAAAACGTTATAATAAAACTTTGGGGACTAATGTAATATTTTAGAAAGCCCAATGACCCCTCCCTTCCTGGATTGAATGAGAATGTGTACTTGCTTTCTACCTGACTTAACTAGATAAGATACCTTTTATATTTTAAGTATACCTAAGTAATTTTATGTAACCCTAATTAAATAATAAAGAAATAAAATTTAAAAAAATATGAAAGACAAGTCTTAATTAGAGCAAAGTTTTTTTTGTCTACATAAATAGAAAAAAAGAAATATTATAGATAACTAAAAGTGTACTCATTGTAATAAATTTTGAATTATGCCTCTTTAAATGTAGAATGAAATGATCACATATATTTTGTTGTTCATTCGTTTTAACGAAAAAAATAATTTGCAAATGTTTAGGACACCTGCCCATTTCCAATATTTGAATATGATTTGTGTTTTTTATATATATTGGGAGAGGTTAATTTACCATATTTTCTATTAAAAAAATCACCCTATAAAAATATTTTTAAGTAACCATTCTTTATAATTAGAAAAATCAAAAATATCTTTAAAGAGACCTTAGATGGTTACTTGCTATTATTTATAACACAGATAGGATGTATGTGGCGGAATTTACAAGGAACCGTGCTCAAAAACTTAAAAAAGATAGGAATATTTTTCCAAAATTTTAGTTAGAAAAACAATTGGCTGTTTTAAGACATAACCCAAAAGGTACTCGTATATCATCAAACCTGCTTTTTCTTGACATAGCTTAATGTAACTAAGAACAAAATAGGAACCCCTAGTAAACTTTATAAGGTACCTTAAACCTTTCCTAAGTCTTACTTGACATTACTACATTTAGGAATACTTAACAATAACTAAGAAACTCCAAAGGTATACTTAACTAAAAGCTTACATAAGCCTGACATAAGAAAATACCATTAGGGACACTTATCTTCGTTTGTGATTCTCACTATTATCATTTCAGAGAATAATATTAATAATAAGCTAACTACATATGATAGAGATAAAATTCGTTATAAATGAGATATTGTCATAAGACATCTTGATCCTCCTTGGATCAAAGGTGAGATAGGGCACTATGGGCCGCAATGTTGCCATAAATAGGGCAGTCTCAGTATTTCTTTGGCTAAATACTGGAAAATAATGATATGCCTATGTTATTCTCCATACTAACATAGTATAATGCATATATAATAAAGATTATAATAATGATATAATCAACATGATAATAGATAATATAGATTTGTAGTTGAATATATTGATGCTATTCTTCTTTCAGATATGTTCTTTAGATTGATGTAATGAAGATTCCCTGGAAAGAATGATGAATAAAACCGTCGGCTTTGCTATTGAGGATATTTACAGTTTGTACAGGATACTGATTTCTTCTGTATTAATACTTGGCGGAAAATTAACTTGAAAATGCCTTAGTATAAGACAGTTCGTCTACAGCCCGACGCAAACATTTAATTAAAAATGCCTCTGCTCATAATAAAATGGACAACGCCTGGCACGAGCAACCAAGGGATTATACTGACAATTCAGGAGTAATAACTGAAACAAATAAATATCCCCAAATTTTATTTGTTTTGTCTCTGATATGCCTATTGTGGTTCCGTTTGTAATTCTATATGTAGATGTTGGAAGGCTTGGGGGTGGAAGGATGAGGTGAGGTGAAAACACATGTTTGAGAAGATTGGCTTTGGGGTCAACTTGCCTGACCATGTGGGAGAAGAGAAAGGGAAGGTGAGGGGTAGACAGGACGAAGATGGTGAAAAGGGGAGATGTAAATAAATACACATGTTTATCAAACAAAACAAAAGTCCATGTAAACGGATTTTTTTGTTATATTTCAAATTTCTGGTTGGCTTTCACTGAGATGGTAAGTTGTTCTGATCTTCATGATGGTTTTTTCTTTTTAAAATTCTTCAGAATCCAATAGGTTCTTATACAATTGTCGGCCCATTTCTTTATAAGCTGACTGTATAAAAAAAAAGACTAAAAAATTCAGTCTAGCACAAGACAGAGCTCAGAAGAGGTACGTGTGCACCCCATCACGGCAAAGTTATTACTGCCCATTTGATTGTTAACCAGCTTCAAGATCTTTTATAAATGTTGTGGGGTCAAAAATTTACAAAAAATGGAATTTCCTGAATGATCATTCACTACATTATTATTAAACTAGCGGCTACGCCCCTAGAGGCACTTTTGGAGGGGAGAGTCGAATTTGATAACCGAATTTATTATTTTAGATTAAAAAAAAAAAAATTGGGGGGAAAAAGGTGCCGGTGCCCCCCCCCCCATTTTTAATTTTAGTTAAAAAAATGTAAATTATTTTTTGGTGGGAGGTAATTTTTTTCTAGGGGCGTTTTCTCTTGGTAGGGTGGTGGTACCCTCCCCCAAAATAGTTATAAACCTTCCCAGGACCTATGAGAAGCTACCCTGTTAAGGAGAGCCCGATAAGTTCAGCAGTTAAAAAGATCCTTCGGTACACACAAACAGACAACAGACAAACAGACATCCTGTTACTTAACTATGAGAATTGTTATTTTTTTTTTATTATTATTTTAACCTGCAAATTCTGTTCTATTAAGCTTAACATTTCGCAATCTGCCATGATGTCAGTTTGCATTGCATTTAATCCAAATCTTACAATTTATGAATATCTATGTTTGACATAAATTGTCACAGACTGTTTTGTACGTTTTAATTTTGTGTGATGTTGCTATAGGTCTTTTCTATCTATTCAAAATGCTGATGACTTGTTAGTTTATGTGGTAGCATAATTAAATTATATTACAACACACTATTTTTAAAGTACAGTCATAATTCTTATACTAAAGTAACAGGATGTTTGTCTGTTTGTCTGTGTGTCTGTACCGAAGGATCTCGCTAACCGCTGAACCGATCGGGTTCTCCTTAACAGGGTAGCTTCTCATAGGTCCCGGGAAGGTTTATAACTATTTTGGGGGAGGGTACCACCACCCTCCTAAGAAAAATCGCAATAAAATCGAAAAAAATGAAATATTTCCGCCGCATAGTGTCGCTAGCGTAGTCGCGCTGCGTAGAGACATGAATTTAACAGCTGATAACATAGAAATATTATTTCTCAAATTAGATATTTAAAATAAAAAAAACATTTAAATGCCACTAGAGGCCTCTAGGGGCGTAGCCGCTAGTTTTGTTATAAAGTAGCTGTTGTCGCTTTAGAGATAAAATAATTAATCATCAATCAAATTAAAAAACAATATTAGTAGTTTAAATTCTATTGCTTAATCCATTTTAAGTGAAAACATTTAATAACAGGGATAGAGGAAGAAATAATAAGAATAAAAGAAATTAATGTGTTAATGGCAGCTGCATTTCTAAGATTTCAGCTGTCAGTAGCTGAAATGTTATCAGCAGTTAAATAGTGCAAGTGGCTTGCCACTGTAGATTTTTTTTATATCTAAATTAGGTTGCTTCCAGGGATCACAAGGGATAAGACAATCAAGGAAAAATTTATATATCCCTTATTAGGATAATCTAAATTGTTCGATTGAAACGTTTGAATAATGCTACTTTGAACCAACCAATCAAGATTTGATAAAAGTTATAAAGGCAACTAATGAGAGAACGTGTCAATAAACTTTGTGACTTTCTTAATAAAAAGGTATCTGAGTAAATTACATTTTTATTAGCGAAGGTACTCTTTGCCTATCAATTCGTATCTGTCGTTTTACCTTTAATTATTTCTAATGTAATTTTTGTGTAGCTTAATTAGTTGTAGAAATGATGATAGTTCACCATCCCTTTCACATTCTTTCACCTATCCTTCCCCTCACTAATCTTTCAACAGTTACAAGAGAAAAAAGATAGAAATTGGTAGAAGATGTTACATATGTTCGCGATAATTGACAATATTTAAAACCAAGAATGGCTGGCTACATTAAGTTTATGTCCGTATATAGCACGTCCTCTCTTTATCGGTATTTTCTCTCTTACTTTCTTTTTATATTTTTTCTCTATCTTTTTATCTATCTACGCTACTATTGGACATGATCATCCCTGATTCTGTCCAACATGCCTTTTCTTCATCCTGGTTAAACGTACTGAAATGTTTAAAAACAGATTTAAATGGAAAGCAAGGGAATTGAAATCAAATTAAAAAGAAACAGTTTTAGAATGAACATCACAAATACAATTTACACATTTAAGGTCCATCAGAGTGATATTTTTCCGCTTTGGCAGAGAATGGAAAAAAGTTTAATTTATTAATTACAGAAGTTAAGTCACAAATAGATAATAATCGTCGCTTTCCTTACTTTGGAATTTTTGGGGTAGTTATTCGTTTGTGTGTTTATTACTTTAGTTCAGGTTAGGTTAGGTTACATTGGGTAGGCCTGCGGGGGCTAGGCATAGTAAAAACTACCCACTCCTCATGTTAAACAACGTTGACAAGATCCACAAAAGTAAAGCTTAACACATAATTAATATTGGCAAATTGACTTCTAGAACCAAAGATGGAGTTATTAAGCTTGCAAAATTGTAAAATTGTACCTTACTTTAACGGCAACGTTTGAAATCGATAGGACGATTCTTACAAGATATCTACTAGTGACATTTTAAAAATACATTTGTGTAACTTGAATTTAGGTTGATTACTTGAAATAGAAATTAAATTAGGTAAACAAACAAGGAGTAATAACAAACTTACAAAATTTCAATAAGAAGAATTAAAGTATATAAATCGTGTAAATAAATATAAAAACTACTTTTTTTAATTGGAAATAAAATTATATTTAAACATATTATATACTAGAGTTGGCTCAATATAACTATATCGCTATTGGCTAGTATATATCTATTTCTCAATAAATCAATTTTCCTCCCCCGCCATTACTATCTTAAAGAAAAAAGTAAATATTTATTAATTTAAATGATTTTAAAAGGTTTTTTTTTCAATTATGTTTTTTTCTTCACATTATCATCACCAAAGGGTTAATATGATTAAAATTTTAGTTTTAATATTTTAACACAAAATAAGTGTCGCCACAGTCGAATTCTTTTAAAATAGAGTTTTCTTAGATTTACTCTATTATAAACGTATATTTTTTATTTATGAAATAAGTATTAAATACTTCAATGTAATTCAAATATCTACATGAAGTAAAAAACTTAATTCATTCCATAAACAAATAGAATAATGGTCTTATCGCTTTGGTCAATGAGAGTTTAATGAGGATTATTGGAGCACTATGAGTTTTTAAACACTTTACCATTGGAAGACTTGAGGTCATTTATAGACGTTTATCTATAATACAAAGTAGAATGATGTCTGTCCGTCCGTCTGTCTGTCTGTCCGTCCCTTAAGATCTCTGTAACCACTAAACCGATTGGATTCTACTCTTCAGGGAATATACCTACTGGTCCTGTGGTGGTTTTAGGCTATTTTCTTGGGGGGTGGGACCCTTATCCCCCAAAAACCAAAAAATCCCCCCATATTTTTTTTTGCTGAAGATTTCCTTGGTCCTTATACGAATTTCGCCAAAATTTTTTTTGATCACCTCTTGGGCCAATTCCCTAGAGGCTAGGGGCGAAGCCGCTAGTTTCCTATATAGATCTGTCATGGATCTTGATGCAATAAAGCAGGCCGTTTTGTAAATGTTAAAAATTGGAAGATTTCATTAAATAAAAGTAATCGCAAATATACTTAGTAAATAAATTTGTTTATATGATTTTTTACGGTATCTTATGAACAACTGGTACGAAAACGAAGTAGTCTTTTAATTTAATTTCTTTTCATCTCTAAATACGCATAACAACTCTATAGATTCCTGTAACAATAAGGTATAGAAACAACAAAATCTTTATATTCTGAAAAAAAAATTTCATGGTAATTCTTTATATCATTCTATTTAGCTTTATTTTAGAATGGTTATTTACAAATATGGCTTGGAAACCGATTTCCGCTGGATTAGAATCTATTTCTAAGTCATACTGAAAAAGCATCGTATAACGGAGAATTTTCGACGAATATTTAAATAAAAATCATATAATAAATACTAAATACCGGTTTAGTTAGCCCGGACCTTTTTCCCTCGTCGTAACAAAACTGGTGTTAATCTTATAATCTTTTATTTAATATCTTCGGAAAGCTGTCTATAATACGAAACGCTAAATAACATATATCGTATTTTTGTAATTTTGTTAATGTGGGGAAGAAGAAGGTAGAAATTTAACTTTTTGTCATGTGATCATCATTACATTAACAGAATATTTTGGAAACCTATTCACGTTTGTTCAATATTACGAAAATAGTTATTCCCAAGACGATTAGGAAGCATATTAAATTGTGAGGGATAATACATTAAAGATAAATCAATGTATTCCCCATTAAACTTACTGCTAGAAAAACTTATAATTTGTTCATTTGATAAGTTTTATCCTGAATCAGCCTAATCTCCAAATGGTTTGAGCTGACGAATTGAAGAACGACTTTTATCTAAACCTGATCTGAAACAGACAATCCATCTTTCGGATTGAATATTATGAGTATGGAAGCTATAAAATTACATTACAAAATGCAAGTACATCTGTATTAAGAAGTTTTTCGATTGTAAGAAATCTGATTTATCCTTTGATTACTTTTCCTTGAACCTGAGAAAATTAAATAAATGTATAAATTAAGTTTGTTATCCTAATTCTATTTGAAAGTGACTTTGTGATGAGAACCGGTTCTAATCCACCGGATATTAAGTGGTTTCGAAGCCATACTGGACATAACTATTATATCCCAGTTCTTTATTGGTTAACATATAAATGCTAAAACATATGATAATTATCTACAATTATAAGGCGTTGCTACAAAAAACCAACTCTACAAAAGACCAACTAGACGGTTCTACAAAAGACCAAGTGACCAACGCCTACAAAAGACCAACATTCAAAAAATCGTAATGCTAGAAGTTCATAGCCGCAGAGCTCGGCCCCCTAGCCTGCCTAGCCGCAGAGCTCAGCCCCCTTGCCTATAAATTAACCTAACCTAACCTATATGTATGAATGTTTAATGTACATTAATTTATTTATAGTTTATAATATCGTGGATTTTACAAAAAGTAATTGGTAGATTTTTTTCAAATCTTTTACAATATTTAGGTAAGGCAAGGGGGCCGAGCTCCCTCGGCTGGGCAAGCCAGGGGGCCGAGCGCTGCGGCCATGTATTGATTATGTAATACATTATCAATACATTTAATGTTTATATAACAATATATAGGCGTTGGTTTTTTGTAGAGTTGGTCTTTTGTAGCAACGCCCAATTATAAAACCCTTTGATTGCAAGACTATTGCCTTAATGATTATAAAAAATGGAGTGTAAGCGCATGCACATAAAGACTTTAGATTTATAGAGTAGCTTCGTTACTAACAATATCTAAATTCAATATAGTACAATATCTTTATTTTAATAAAAAAGGCAAAATATCAAAAAAATATTATACATAAAATAAAATAGTAATGTTTTATATATTTCCAAAAAATATTAAAATATTTTTATCTACAATAAATAGCATGAAACTACGTATAATCTGTACATAAAAATATATTTTATAAATACATAAATTATTTTGTTTAAAATCTACCAAAAATGCAAAACTGTTAATTGTTTTTTTTTATCACATAATGACCTTATGTAAAATATAAATATTTATAGAAAAATAAGTTTATTATGGCGGAAAAGAATGATTTTACCAAGAAAGGTACTTTTTAAAAGAAACAAAAAACTAATTTGAATTAAAAATTAGAGATAATTTAAAAATCTTATTTATTTACAGACTCTACACAATTTCAATATTAGAATTAAAATGACTTAATAATTAAAATACAAAAATACCCTGTGAAGGTAAATTTAGACATTATTCAAAATCAAAATCAATAAAAAGGTTTAAAACAACTTATACAATTAAATAGAATCTAAGATTATCATATGATAAAAATGAGGAAAAATAATTTTAACTAGTACCCTAAACACATAAGTTAGGCAGTTGTTAAGATATTTAAGGTCTTTTCTTATTAACTTATAGATTATTAGTAGCGTAGCTACTTCATATATATTCTAATAACATGTATGTACGTCCGCTATTCACAGTTTTGCTGGTTCCTGCCACTTGTATCTTCCTGTATATGTGAAGCCGGATCTGGCGGCCATATCATCAGCTTCCTGCGGTCCACGACTACCATACTTGTACTAAAAAAAAGTTGATCAAGTAAAGCAGAGTGTGCAAATACCCTGTTTTGGCACACTCTGCTTTACTTGTTGTGTTTGATACACTCTGCTTGACTTGATCCGAAAATGTTTATGAAAATCCAATTGATTAAATTGATTTAAATCCAAATTATGATAAACAAAGTTACCCCATAGGTACATTAAAATTATTTGAGGAAAAGTTTGAACATTGTTAGTTTATATAAACCCAATCAAGATTTAATCAAAGTCCACAAAGTTTTAAGCGTATATTATTAGTGAATATGTTTATAAAACTTCAAGGACCAATATCATTTACACTCCATTGTTCCTCCCTCCATGAATAAAAATATTATCAAATGCGTTTCTGAAGTCAAACTGCTAGACCAAGAATTTTAAGTATACACGATAACTTTAACTACATTGAGAAGAACATAACATTCTTTGCAGTTTGGCTTAAAAACCGATAATATCCGCTGGATTAGAACGGTTTTTAGCCATACTAAAAAGTCATGTATAACACCGTACTACAGACAATTTTCCATGATATTTCAATCATAAAATTAATAATGTTATTATCCTTTAGGTAAAGGCTACTTACTGGAATGGGTTTAGGTTTATCATTGTCAATCTTGTGAAGGAGAGGGGTGAATATCCGCCACGCTTCAGCCAATTCATCGCTCCTGCAAATATTTTTGTTCTTGTTATAAAAACCAAATAAAAAACTTTTTTTTAAACTTAAATTTAAAAAATCAGAAAATATTCATTTCAATATTTGTTAGTTTTATAGAAAGTACTCGGATAAAAAAATGAAAAATTATGGGTAATTTCAAATATTGATACTATAATTGTTATTTCTTTAGACCTTTTATATCAAACTATGGAAAGGATTGTTTTTCTTCGCAGTTTAGGGCATTTTTCTTTACTTACAGACTTAAAATGAGAAACATATAAAATGTTTGAATTTAACGGAAATTAAGACGACATTTGTAATACCTGACAAAATGCATTTGTGAGCCAACAAAAACATCCAGAATTAATCTCTCATACGCCTAAAATACAATAACTACACCAAAAAAGTAATTAAAAAAGATATAGTAGGATAAATGAAGGGTATTTTGGAAGATTTATATCTATAGGCATAGATATTAGATAAGGCATACATATTTTAAAGATAGACACGCATACTTGAACTTTAGAAAGGAGGAAAGTACATAGAAATCAAGATTATCTGTTACAGCAAAAGGAAAAGATAGCGAGAAAATATATTTATATATAACTCCTCTTAGATAGAGATACATAGATAAATAGCTACAAACGGCAATCTTTTTTTTTTAAGAAAGAAGAGTTATGGGTCTTGTTCAGATAGAAAGCTGATAAGATAGCAATAAATATAGAATGAAAGAAAACTACCGTTGTTAACCTAGCAAAGTGTAAGATACCTTGATTTATGAACAGATAGATAGTACGATAGGAAGAAAGATATTTACCTCAGGTAACCTAGCATCCTTGTATCTAGATTTGTAAGTAAGATCTATACCTTTATAGATAGATAGATTGATAGATATCAAGATATCAAGATAGCAAGAAAGATAGAAAGATATTTACCTCAGGTAACCTAGCATCCTTGTATCTAGATTTGTAAGTAAGATCTAGTTCAGTTTCCTCCAGAGTGAAGGACATTCCTGGAGTCTTTGTCATCACCTAACAAAATAAAAATGATAAATTTCCTTAAAATAGAAGTTTTTAAACTTCATTAGTGCCTTCTTAAAAAATAATGTGCTATTTAGCAAGGTATATACTAAAGGACTCTCATTCCTTTATTTATTTTTAGTACCAAAAATACTTTATGATTAAGTATGTCTGTCAGTCCGTAACGCTATGGGGGAAATGAGATTTACTCTTCCCTACTTCAATAAATTTAATTCTAGTGATTTTTTCTTCTTCAAATAATCATCAAATTTTGAGCAATTTAGAATTACATTTATAATTTTGTCCATAAACATACAATTTTGGAAATAGAAATAAAGTAGCTGCGCTACTCGTATCAAACAATTACCTTGGCGTAAACGCTTTCGTTGGGTTGTACTCTGATAACAAGTTCATTACGGGCTGTCTGACCATTGAATATATCTCCAGGTACATCTCTGTACTGAATTCTAACCTGAATAACAAAGACAACATTATAATATTCGCGATATATATTACTATATATGTATACTAGCGGCTACGCCCCTAGAAGCCCCTAGGGGCACTAAAGGTAGGAGGGGGGAAAGTCGACCTCATCCCATTTTAAAGAGTTTAAAAAGAGTAAAAAAATATTTTTTTTTTTTTTTGGGGGGGGGGGGTTGAGGAGGGGGTGAAGACACCCTCCCAAACAATAGTTTAAAACCTTCTAGAGGACCTATAATAATCATCACTGTAAAGGAGAACAGTATCGGTTTAGCGGTTAGCGAGATCCTTCGGAACAGACAAAAAACGCTTACTACTTTATATAATAGGATAATATCACTTTTTAGGCTAGGGCACCTTATTTAAAGACTGTGCAGGGTTTTATCCAAAGAAAAAGAAAAAACTACCCCCCCCTCCTACCCTTATTTTTAATTTATTTTAAAAACAAGTAGGGGTGTTCTATGCTTGACAGAACCATTGAATGAAAGCAACAAATATTCCGAGCTGTCACATGCTAGTCAAAATATAAGATATATCCTCCAATTGTTTATATTCATAAAGAGACAAGGGATAAGACAATAGACGATAAAATGTTATAAAACCCCAATAAACAACATTGTACACCTTCTGTAGAATACAACTATTGGTAAAAGTTTTCACATTGTTAATTTTGAACTAACTAGTAACTAATTAAGATTTTATTAAAGTCTCAACTGTTGTCAGGTCACCGTAAAAGAGAAAATGTTCATAGAATTTTGGGTACCCATTTAATTCAAAGTCGAAAGACACTTCCCTGCAGTCATTTGTCTGATGAAACTCACCTCTGCTTTTCTTTCATTCAAAGCTTTTCCACATCTAAGGATAAATGGAACTCCATCCCAACGTTCATTCCTACATAATTATCATCAGTTATTTATCGTATCGTATTACAAACAGCTTTCCGCGGATATAAAAATGATTGTAATTTAATATTTGTAGAAAACAGGATATGATATGATGCTTTACATATTTTTTGAAGTAATATATCTAATCATTCTCTTATAACAACTTAAGACGAATAGAATACTTCCAAATATTTATTCATAATTAACTAATCTCTATTAGTTTTACTTTCTTGTAAAATTATCGATAAACTAGATTAAAACAAAGTAGTATTCCTCCTCCATCCCCCCCTCCGTATATATTGGTTTTAAAAAATGTGAAAGGGAGTAGCAAACTTCTGCCCTAAAGCATTGTAGAATTGCCTCAAATCGAGGAACGCTCGGTTCAGCTGTTTACGAGATCTTAGCGGTCATACGTTCATACAAAACATCATGTTATTTTAATATATACTAACGGCTGCGCCCCTAGCATCGAAGGGATATGAAAGGGCATAAAAATCGTCTAAAACCATACCCAGACTTATTTATCTCAAAAAACACGCGGCTAGAGCTAACTACACAGTAAGAACACACTTCTTTGTAGAAAATATATTTCGCTTTATTCAAGCCTTCTCAATTCTAATTGTTTGAGAGTTTATGTACTTATTTCAATACTTATCTCAAAGTATTTCGGTTCCGCGGCTTGCGAGATCCTTCACTATAGAAAAAAGCTTACTACTTTTACTTACTTGATTTTAAGGACGGCAGCAGCAAATGTGGGACAGGTAGAGCCAGCGGGAACCTGACAAATAAATCCTTATAAAAAAACAGGATGTTTGTCTTTTTGTACCAAAATTTTTTAGTTTAAAAAATAATAATTTTGGGGAGGTGTAATATTTTCTAGAGGCGATTTTCTTGGGAGGGTAGTCTCCCCTAAAATGGCTATTGACCATCTCAGGACCTGTAAGAAGCTTTGCTGTAAAGGAATACCATATCAATCGAGCGGTTAGCAAGATTATTCGGTACTAAAAGACAGATAGATAGATAAAACCAAGTGATTGGTACATTAAAAACAATATATTAGGAAGCATAATTGAAATAAATCCTCTTATCATCTAAAAAAAACTGCAAATTTTCGTTGTTTCTTACGATTTCATTCAATTATCAACATCAAACGCTTTGAATGAAAATATTGTGTCTTCGACTTAAATGTTTCGTGATGTTTTTACTTATGGAAGGTTGCGCGATTTTTTAGTTGATAGGCAAATCAAGTACTCTTGGGATAATTAGCAAAACAAAATTAGGCAAATTTTATTTACCGTTTTATCATCCAGGTATCCAAGTCTAGAGTCCTCATCCTCACCCTCGGGGTCACCCTAGGTATTTAGATCGATAGTTAGATAGATAGCTAGGTATTTAGATAGATAGATAGTTTTATCATCCAGGTATCCAAGTCTAGAGTCCTCATCCTCACCCTCGGGGTCACCCTAGGTATATAGATAGATAGTTAGATAGATAATTAATATTCAGACAGATTAGATGGTTTAATTATCCAGGTATCCAATACTCATACTCACCCTGTATGTATGTACATATGTAGCCTTGATTCTCTGAAGTTAGGATTCAGATGCACGAGGATATTGGAGGTGAGAATCCTTTGGCCAATCCTAGATTGGTAAGCTTCGCGCACAGCTGAGTGTATTCTATGTTACATTACAAGCTGACACGCATTCTCGTGGAAGCTACTGAATTATTACATCACCCTGGCCTAGAGTTTTGGCAGGTGTTCCATATTAAGCCACCCTAATTAATGGCCCTCTCATATGAATGAGGAGCATGGACGAGGGAAAGCACGATTACTTTTGCTTGATAGGTAGGATCCTAACTTCCTACAAATCTCCCTCCTTATAACCTAAGGGCATCTCAGGGAAGGTTGCGTGAATATATTCTGACAAATTGCAACAGCATTTGTCATCCAAGTGCAATATCTATGAGGGGACTTGAACTAGGATTTTCCCAGCCACAACGTAGTGCGCTAACCACTACTCTATGGGACACCCTCTCATACTCACCCTTGGTATACAGATAGATAGATGGGTAGATATATAGGTTGTTTAGATATAGTTAAGTATTTAGAAAGATTATATGGTTTTATAATTCAGGTATTCAAATCTAGAGTACTCATTCTCACCCTAGGGGTCACCCTAGTAAGTATACAGATAGTTAGATAGATAGATAGACATATTATAGTTAGATTGAGGTAACTAAGATCTTCACCTTTGAGATTACACTAGGTATTTAGATAGATATATAGTTAGGTTTTAGATAGTTATATATGTACAGCCTATGGTCCTCATCATAGATTGACAGATATTTATGTTGGTAAAATAATAGATAGATAATTAGATAAAAAGTAAGAATGATAGAATGAATGATAGGGTAAATAGACAGATAGATAAAGCGTTAGTCAAATAGAGGAATATGATAAAGATAAAATAATTTCTCGTATTCATTTGAATCCGGTGGATAGGAACCGGTTCTCATGAATACGAAAAAACTATGTCTAGCATCGTATTATATCCAGTTTTCTACGAATATAGAAATGTAATTGTACAATCATAAGATTAAAACTAGTTTTTTTTAGCCGGTGCCTTCGGCACCACGGGGCTAAAAAAACTAGTTTTAATCTTATAATTGTACATTCTATATCCGCGGAAAGCCGTTTATAATACGATACGAGAAATAACTATTAAAAGTTTTCTTAATTTGTGTACAATCAAAAAAGAATAAATTGATTTTCTTACAGTAAACGTTTGATGGATAATTCACCTGATATTGGCCAAGTACAACATCATCCATAGTCAACTCTTGAACAGCTTTCAATACTTTCACTTTCTCATCTCTGAAATTAAAAAGTTTATTTTTGAGGTTATCTTTTGTCATTAAGGTAAAATAATAGAAGAAAGGGTTGAATAACTGTTTGTCCGAACCCCGTGGACCCTTTGCCATCCAAATCTATTTATCTAAGTATCTGATTATAAATTTTTTATACTGTTTCCTATTTATCATTTTTTTTTGTATGACTATCTACACTCTACATGTCTATCTATCAAGATATCTATATAGCAAGGGTGTCTGTCTATCTACTGTCGAAACAGCTGATAATCTTGTTACCTAATATGATCTGGTGATGTGGTGACAGGTTTTTCCATGGCTGTTAGGCAAAGAATCTGGAGCAAATGATTCTGCATCACGTCTCTAAAAAAATAAATCATTTATTGATTTATTGGCCGTTTATTGCTGCGTCCCTAGGTCCTAGGGAATTTATCTTGCGGTTAAGAAGGGGGCAGAAAAATAGCCTAAAGCCACCTCAAAACTTAAGTCTTACAATAAAATAGCCTAAAAACAAACCAGGGACCTATGAAAATCTTTCCTAAAAAGAAGAACTAAAACAGTTCAGTAGATGTAGTATGTTTCTACTGAAAAATAAATTAGTTAAACCATATTAATTTGCTGTTTGACCCTACTATGCTAATACCTACATTAAATTATTGTAGGACCGTATTAGTACTAAATTACTTCTAAAAATGTTGTATAGTCCTACATAGTAAGTTATTTACAACATATAAAAATGTTGTATGGTCCTAAAAAGTAAGTTATTCACAACATATAAAAATGTTGTATGATCCTGCATGCTAAGTTATTCACACCATATAAAATTGTATCTCGAAATGAAATTATATTTTACCATGCAATCTCAAACTATTCTGACCCTTTCAAAGTGTTTCTACTGACTTACAAAATATATTGGTTTAAAATAGTATAAAATGACTCAAATTTGCCTATCCCACTTTAGTAGTCATATTTTATGTTAACTTTGAAGATATAAAACTAAACTAAGTCTAAACCAGGAATAAGTTATAGCCAACAAGTGAAATAAATCTAAAGTAATATTTGGAGAGGGGGGGGGGGTTGCAGACAAAAAGGGTCGTTTTTACAAAGGTGTGTTGCCCCCAAAAACACGAAACCGTTACGAATGTCTTTTTTTTTACTAATTCTGTTTTTGGTTACAACTGAGTCTAAACTCTAAATTTGTGTATGATATTTTTTGGATTAAAAATATAAATATAAAATATAAAATTGTTATTGCTGCGATACTTATAAACAAAACTGTCCTCGATTTTTAATAAATGTTAGCAACATTGTAATTATACTGCTAGACACTAAATAATATTTCAACACTTTAATCATTGCATATTTCAGTTGGAAGCGTAAATCCAACTTTTACTACGTGATAACTTTACATAACTTACTTCCTTTCTTAATTAAAAGATGATTTCTGCTTAAAGAATGAGAGAAATGTATTTTATAAAAATGATAACCTAAGATAAGAGACTTGGAGGGTAGGTTTAAGATTTTGGCTTTAATCTTTGCTTTAAAAAAAAAATTATGACTGTAAACTGACTAGATTTAAATTAAATCAGGGACTTAAAATATTTTAATTTATAATTCTAATCAGTTAAATTAGGTTTCTAATCCCGACTGCTTTTAAAAGATTTTGGAGTCGTACAATCTATAATAATTTTGTCTTTAAAGAAGAATATTGCATCCCTATCGTAGTTTAAAATGGGCCTTAAAATCATTTGTAAAGTGAAGTTCTAACAGAAATAAATGGCCAGCAACTGAGCCAATATTAAAAACCTGTAAAAAAAAATCAGGCAAAGTTGACAATCATTACCATGTACAGTTAAAATTTTCAGGAAAAGGTTGTGAAATTAAGCGTTGGACCCTAGTTCATGTTTACTAAGGTATTTATTAAGTATGTACAATGTACATATATGTTTTTTGTCAAATTATGAAAGAAATTGTACAATTGCATATAACAATATGTATAAAATTTATAGTTACATCTCCCCCGCCTAAGGGTATGAACATTAAACCAATGAACAAGGATGGCAACATTCATAAAAGCAAATGTATTTGGTTCAGAAATATGTCAACTGATATAGGAACCGCCTTTGAATTGGAAAACCTCAGGAAGGGAGTGGGACATTGGGCTGTTTATTACAATAGTCTCCAAAGTTTTATAATATTTGTTGGCTTGACAACTTTGGAGACTTTTACTTAATTTTGGTTGGTTGGTTCATTAAGTTAAGTGTCCAAAAGTTTCAACCACTAATTGTAATCTACAGAAGGGGTAATTTTGTGTATAATCATTGGGGCTGTGCGGCTGTACATTAACTTAACAGCCATTGTCCCATCTCTTTTTAACCCTGGGAAAACCTAACAAAAAACCTTATAAAATAAGAAAATAAGAAAAAAAATCATAAAACTAAGGTCAACCTAACCTTCATTCTATTCCATGAATGTCGTACGTTACGGTGATTTATTTATAATACCTGTCAAAAATTGATAATTTGAGTTCTTTTTTTAACTTTTTGGGTTATTAGCTATTGTTTTTTTTGTCTTAATTGTAAACAATGTTTTTCTGTAGTTTTAAGAAAACATTTTTGGCCACAAATTGCATTTGCAAGTCAAAACTCGCCAAATAAAAACCAACAAATATTAATTATCAGATATCCATCAACTATCTATCTACAAGGTTTTCTATCGTTCTATTTATCTACTTAATAGAAAGTAATGAATACGTATAAATAAATATCAATCTATCATAATCTATCTATCAGTTTAATTACAAAGCCACTATACAACTAACATTGTCCGTTATTCCGTTCGTCTATCCTTGTTTGGCAACTAAAACGTTTAGTTTGGTTTTCTCTGACCACCAGCATGTAAATTCATTATCCAGAAAGTTTTAAGATTACATAATTGGGAGAAATATAATTCTATAGTTCGATCCCTGTATTTCTAGAGATTACATAAATTTATTTATCCTTTGGATCCTGTAAAGAAACATTCAAATGTTCTGGTTTAATAAGGTTAAACCTTGAAATATAATTTTAACCATTTTAAACCATGCTACTTCAACCATTTTTAACCATGCTAATTTTTAAGGGACCGCGCTTGTTAGGGTCGGTCTATTGGTGTATAAAAAGTATAAAAAGGACAGTATTTTTCACCATGATTAGATTTATCAAAAAACATGTTAAGACCAAAAAAGATTTTTAAAAAAAAAGTTGTTCTATATTTTAAACCAATAATATCATTTTTTAGTACAAACTTTTCTGAAAAGCACGTACAAAGTTAAAAGATCTCAGAGTTCTGTCAAATATATTAATAACATAACAAGCGCAAAAATAACAAACAAACTATATTTTTAACAATAGATTATTTTTGGGTCTGACTTAAAGGCACAATCTAGTTATAGAGAAATTGCGCTACTTGAAAATAAATTATCTAATTGAATAGATAAAAAGATAGAAATGAAAAGAACAGTTGGGGGCATTTGAAACCATTTGCTTCAAGTCATTTGAAATTATACATGCTTATTAATTCAATCATTTGTACATAATTAAACATATTCATTATTATTAGTGTAAGTAAGAAAGGAGTTATTTTAATCTTCAATGGCAATTTATCAATCTATCTTTCTTTCAATCTAGGAATCATCCATTTATTTGTCTATCTAGCTATTAAACTGGCTCATTAGTGTATATTTTCCAAATTTCCGTGGGGGGGGGGGGGGGGGGGAGGTGAAATTATGGAAAATATACAAAATTTTAATTCAATGTAATTCAATAAAAGATTTCCAACCCACCAAAGCTACTTTCCATATACTTAAGGTATCCAGTGAGAGAGAGGGGACAAAGGGCGGCTGTTTATTACACTAGTCCCCAACGTTTTATAAAAACGTTTTCTTATTTGGGGACTTTAGTGAATTTTGATTGGTTGGTTCATTAAGATAAGTGTTCTTGCGTTTCAAACACTAATTTAATCAAATATCTGTTTACCTAGATATCTACTTACCCTGGTAATTACCATCTATATCTCTCCATCATAACTAAAAATGTTACCTAATGATACCGAATTCATCAAAGTACCCTCCTCTGCCCTGAGTACCGAAGGGCTCCTTGAAGGAAATGATAACACTAGCAATACTGTCCCTGAAATGAAAGGAAGGGTTAGACAAAAACTATTGACAGTTTATACTAAACTAGCGGCTACTAGGAGGGGGGGGGGGGGGGAGTTAAATTCCATAACCCATTTTTATTATTTTTGAATTTTTAATGAGATAGTTTTATTGATTTATGGCATACTTGCCAGGGATGGAGGGGACATTGGAAAATAAATTAAACTGGTGCCCAAAGTTTTATAACCTTATTATCTTATGCGTTGGCTCACAAACTTTGGCAATTTTATGGAATTTTAAATGGTTTGACCCCCGCTAGTTATCTAACCAAAAGAAAATTTTAATCTACAGAAGGTTAATTTGGATTTCTATAAATTTAACAAAGATATTTCAAGAAGAACCAAAGATCATATTACCAAAGCATAGTATTGTGTATTAACTATTCCAAGTAGGACCAAAGATCATGTTACCAAAGCATAATGTTGTATATTACCTATTCCAAGTATGACCAAAGATCATGTTACCAAAGCATAATATTGTATATTACCTATTCCAAGTAGGACCAAAGATCATGTTACCAAAGCATAATATTGTATATTACCTATTCCAAGTATGACCAAAGATCATGTTACCAAAGCATAATATTGTATATTACCTATTCCAAGTAGGACCAAAGATCATGTTACCAAAGCATAATATTGTATATTACCTATTCCAAGTAGGACCAAAGATCATGTTACCAAAGCATAATATAGTATATTACCTATTCCAAGTAGGACCAAAGATCATGTTACCAAAGCATAATATTGTATATTACCTATTCCAAGTAGGACCAAAGATCATGTTACCAAAGCATAGTATTGTGTATTAACTATTCTAAGTATGACCAAAGATCATGTTACCAAAGCATAATATTGTATTTTACCTATTCCAAGTAGGACCAAAGATCATGTTACCAAAGCATAATATTGTATGTATATTACCTATTCCAAGTATGACCAAAGATCATGTTACCAAAGCATAATATTGTATATTACCTATTCCAAGTATGACCAAAGATCATGTTACCAAAGCATAATATTGTATATTACCTATTCCAAGTAGGACCAAAGATCATGTTACCAAAGCATAATATTGTATATTACCTATTCCAAGTAGGACCAAAGATCATGTTACCAAAGCATAATATAGTATATTACCTATTCCAAGTAGGACCAAAGATCATGTTACCAAAGCATAATATTGTATATTACCTATTCCAAGTAGGACCAAAGATCATGTTACCAAAGCATAGTATTGTGTATTAACTATTCTAAGTATGACCAAAGATCATGTTACCAAAGCATAATATTGTATTTTACCTATTCCAAGTAGGACCAAAGATCATGTTACCAAAGCATAATATTGTATGTATATTACCTATTCCAAGTATGACCAAAGATCATGTTACCAAAGCATAATATTGTATATTACCTATTCCATGTAGGACCAAAGAACATGTTAACAAAGCATAATATTGTATATTACCTATTCCAAGTAGGACCAAAGATCATGTTACCAAAGCGCAGAGAAATAAGATTCTGTACCATCTCCTTTCCAAGATAATGGTCAATTCTAAAAAAATAGAGGTAAATTAAATGTATTAAGTACTGAGGTGGGTTCTTAAAAAATCAAAGATCGCTGAATCGGCTATGGTAGCCAGATCACAAAATTTTATTTTATTCATATTTATCTATATATTTAAAGAAAAGTGTTCTTAAATCATAGAAGGGTTATTAACATTAAAATTTTATTTCATTTTTTGTAGATTTTTTATATCATTTTGAAGAATTTTTTTTACAAAAAAAAACAATTTTATTGATCTGGCTACCAGCGATCCAAATTTTCTTTAAAGAATCCACCTCTGTTTTGTCAAAAAAATATAAGCAAATTTAAAGATAAAGGGCAAATAGTTTTCATAATTGTGTTAAAAATAAAAACCCACGCAAATCTATTAATAGGAAAAAGACAAGAAGCGATATTATAAAAGATTAAAAAGATAATAGTAAGGACAGTTAATTAAAATAAAAGTAAAACAAGTTATCAGTTATTCTTTTGTACTTAATTGTCTTTGTTTAGATATAATTTCATTTGCTAGCAATTTATTTACCTATACAGTTGGTCTTCGCTAAAGAGCTTTTGTAAATGATTGCTAAGATCAGCTGAGCTATCAGAATCCTGAATCATATAAAAGTTACTTATTGGCGGATTTTTTAGGTTAAAATATAAATTTCACATAATCAGCCATTTTGTTTAAAATTGCCTTTCAATCCCACGATTGGTTGCCTTGCAAGTAGATTCCTGAAACAATGAGATGCAACATTGAAGGAATATTGACGCTAAAAGCATTTACGGAAATTTCAAAATTTGAAAGTTTAAAAAAACATTTTATTCTATTTTGACAACATACTTTGAGATTATATTCTGTTGTACGTTCAGTTATTTTTCCTCAAGATTCCTTTGATGATTAGGAATAGTATCTTTAGGACAGCTTCATAAAAATAACTTCTTTATAAAAAATCAGTTTGAACAATATTTTAAATCTAAAACAATATCAACCTTTTTTGAAACACAAATTTTCAGGTTAACTCTATAATATTGTGATATAGACAGACTTGCATAAGTTAATGATAGAGTAGATTCAATTTTTAATTCAAAATACAAACAGTTTTTTAAGTATTTATTATATTGGATTAAATGCAGTTTTTGAGTAAATAAGATTAGATATATATACTTTATTTAGAAATGGTTAAATATATTAATAAGTCAAACTACTGATTATTTAAGCTGGAAAGTTCTGAAGTAGCGGGATGTCTGTTTGTATGTCAGGACACCAAAGCAGTAGGATGGCTGTCTGTTTAATTAATACAAATGTATTAATTAACTATGCACTTTGAAGTAGCAGGATGACTGTCTGTCTAATTAGTACAAATGTATTAATTAGCTGTATAACTATGAAGTAGCAGGATGACTGTCTGTCTAATTAATACAAAGGTATTAATTAGCTGTATAACTCTGAAGTAGCAGGATGACTGTCTGTCTAATTAATACAAAGGTATTAATTAGCTGTTTAACTCTGAAGTAGCAGGATGACTGTCTGTCTAATTAATACAAAGGTATTAATTAGCTGTATAACTCTGAAGTAGCAGGATGACTGTCTGTCTAATTAATACAAAGGTATTAATTAGCTATATAACTCTGAAGTAGCAGGATGGCTGTCTGTCTAATTAATACAAAGGTATTAATTAGCTATATAACTCTGAAGTAGCAGGATGGCTGTCTGTCTAATTAATACAAAGGTATTAATTAGCTATATAACTCTGAAGTAGCAGGATGGCTGTCTGTTTAATTATCAGGACACCAAGCAACAGGATGACTGACTGTTTAATTAATACAATGTATTAATTAACTATGCACTTTGAAGGGGTAGAATATTTGCCTATGCAAACTAGCTAAAGTAGTAGGATGTCTGTAAATAGCTGAATTGGTCTTAATAAAGACTCGAACCCAAACCAGATAATGTTCTGTGTTAGGACTCTCAATATCAACTGACTAACTCAATAAATGTTCTCTTAAATGTTCTCTTAAATGTGCTCTTAACTTTTACAGAGCAATAAAGAGTAAATGATGTTTCTACTTTTAAGCCAAAACTTAAAACTGAACTATACTACAATATGATACCTAAAGCTATATTATTGCTAAAACAAGGATATACCTTTCCAAAGGGTTTCTCCACAATAACTCTGGTCCAACCCTTATCAGCCATACATGTTTCCTGAAAATTGTGAGGCTCAATTTTTACACATTAAAATGTTTTATTAATTAGACAGTTGTTAACAGAAACGTATGAAAGGTTTCAATCCATTTCTTTTTAGCCTATGATATTTTAAGGTCTGTTATCAAGAATAACTTTAATAACTGTGCCAAAACATGTAACGCACAAAATCATTGTCGTTTGTAGAGTGGAGAAACCCTCCCCCAAAATAGTTAAAAACCTTCCCTGGGCCTATAAGAAGCTTCACTGTAAAAAAAACTATATCGGTTGAGCGGTCAGCGAGATCTTTCGTTACAGACAAAAAAGCTTACTACTTTATATAACAGGATATATTTGGCAATATTTGTTGTCTAGGCAAATTAATAACTAAATCAAGAATAGGTAAAATGAAGCCTCATTCCTTAATCATAGTGGTTACTGGTTTGAATACTGATGGAGGCAAGGCCAGGTAGAACAGGCGGTTATTGCGTCCCTTTTCCATACCTGTGACAAGTTCATACAAATATTATTCCAAGGATTTAAAAAAAAAGTAAAAAACAATTCTTCATGCAAGAAAATGGACGATACAGAAATTATTGATGAAAATTTTGAACAACCTAATAAAATTGATAAAACTTTAAGGTAATAAGCCAACGAATGAAAAACCTGTTTATAGTTTTTAGGGCCAGTATAATTCAGTCCTATTATAATTAATGTTTTTTTTCTTAGAACAATGGAATTTGAAGTTCTTGTGTCCTTGTTTCATTTATATGAACTTTCCTGCCATTTCTTGAGCTAACATCTCAAAATCTCTCTTTGTATCGTAGCTTCCTATAAATAAGAATAACATTATAATTAGAACTCATTATTTTAATGGTTAAATATCCAGATAGATAAATAGGTAGAAAAAAGTTTAGATAGACAAAATACATAGTTTGAAATGGGTAAAAATCTACTTTTATTAAAGTAACATGTGTAGAGAGTTTATTCATTGTATACCATATATATTATACAAGTTTCGATATATCATAAGTATCTTAAAATTTTTGGCAAGACAAGTAGATAGAAAGTATGACTAAAGATTTACAAGGATCTAAATGGATGAGACATTGGCCGATAAATTGATTTTACAGCCCAAATGATGATACACAAAATTACCCCTGGTGTAAAAAGAATTATTGGTTGAAACGTTTAATCAAGTTTATAAAATAAATCAATAATAATTCAATAAAAGTCCCAAAATATGTTGAGCCAACGAATAAGAAAACATATCTTTAAAACTTTGGGGACTAGTGTAATAAACATCCCATTGTCCCCTCTCTCTCTTGATAGTATGATATAAAGATTTACCTGCGACATAATGATTTGACTGCCAGAACCTGTCCAGAGCCTCCTCTTCTCCAGGTTTGGCCTTCACAGTGCCAGCACATTTCTCCCTGTCAGTCACAGTACAGTCAATTTCATTTATTCATAGTAAACAATACATTCTACGCCGAGAAACAATTCAAAGTGAAATCCTGACATTCTAGTTATAGAGTAGCAGTGCTACTAAAATTTGTATGCATATGATGATATAGCAAAACAACAACATGTGTAATGTAACAAATTAAACAAAAAACAATCAGTGTTTCTTCAATTTGTAAATATTATGTGTCAAGTAGCGAATCCACACCATAAACGATGATTGTCAACTTTTCCTTTAAATAAGTTCTATAAGCTGATGATAAAGGAGGGGAAGAAGGGAAGGGGGGCGAGAGAGGGATAAAGAATAATTTAACTACCACTGTCACCTCCCTTCCTGGTTAAATCCGATGCAATCTCAATGATTTAGAGTTCTGTGATATATAAAGTTTAATTCATATGCAAATGTTCTTTTGTTACTTGACAGAAACACTAGAATCGAACAAAAATCTTAAATAAATAATTTGTGCCATTGACTAGTGAAGGGGCGGGGCTCTCAGATTCTTTACTAACACAAGGATGATAACAATGTTCAATAGCACATCAAAGTACACGAAAATAAGAAATAACAGATTAGAAAAAAATACCTAATACCTAATTCAATAAGTAAGAACTTTATAGTAATCAAGGACGTTAAAATTAATTTATTTTCAATTCATAAGGATTACACAAAAGGAACTATGTTATGAAATAGCTGCGCTCTTGAAATCAGGATTTTAGTTTGAAGGGTGAAATGGGGACGGTTCTTATACCAAATAATACACACATGGTATTTTACTTCATGAATAAAATCAATAATTCATTTAAATTTCAATGTATTTGATTAACAAAAATAAAAATAAAAGATTTAAATTAATTTAGAATAGTTATTTCTCGTATCGTATTATAAACGGCTTTCCGCGGATATAGAATGTACAATTATAAGATTAAAACTAGTTTTTTAGCCCCGAGGTGCCGGAGGCACCGGCTAAAAAAACTGGTTTTAATCTTATTATTGTACATTTCTATATTCGTAGAAAACTGGATATAATACGATGCTAGACATAGTTTTTTCGTATGGATGAGAACTGGTTCCTATCCACCGGATTCGAATGAATACGAGAAAAAAGCTTATTTTATTTTGGGGGGAGGGTGGTATAGTAAAATTAAAAGTAGATTTAATGAAGCGCTATTGTACATACCTCTCCTAGATTTTATCTTAATATGTTCTTGTAAGGGGTGGCCTGATAATTTATTTTGTGTGTTGCAACTAAATATTACAAATTTCACGCCATAATTTGCCACAATTTTACATTATTACAGCAAAGCTTCTATTCAAATTATTTTATCCACACTTTCCGTTTATATAAACTTTATATTCAATGGTGCAGGGGTGAGATAATTGATGATAATGAAAAACCCATTAAATCACCTAAAATTGCTTGTTGTGTTATTAAAATTAAGGGGACTATTTTCCAGTATTTGAAAATCAATAGTATCATTATAGGGAGGGAGGGGATATTGGGCTAATGATTACAGTAGTCCTCAAAGTTTTATAATAACTTAAGAATTTAAGGAAGAAAGGGTTTCAATTTATTGCGAATTGTCCTATCCTTGAAACAATCCTTGGACATTTTTATCTGAGTGATATTGACACTAAAATTAATACTGACCAATTTTTGCATTATTTATTAAGGACACCTGCCATTAGAATTTTGTATAAGTTATGCTTATTTGTGTCTTTTTATATAAAGAAAATATCCAAATCCTCTATTAAAAAATGTAACATTTGAAAAAGATAGTACACATTCATATATTAAACATTCATTATAAACCAACCAATTTATTACTTTATTTGCATTTAAAAGAACACTCTTTAAGTTAATTTTCATTATCAATGAATTGTCCAATCTTTATGAAACTTGGCTTAATGTTTATTAGGTATTAGCGGCTACACCCCTAGAGGCCTCCAGGGGCACTTCAGGAGGGGAGAGGTTGAATTCGATAACCCAATTTTTTATTTCAAATTTGAGGGGGATTTTTTTTTTAATTATTATTATTTTTTTTTTTTTTTGGGGGGGGGGGGGGTTCTAGGGCCATTTCTCCTGTGTGGGTGGAGGTGCCCTCTATAAAAATGAGAGATCCATATCGGGTCAGGGGCAGGGGCGTCCAAGCTTTTTATTTTGGGGGGGGTAAAATTTTTTTAAGGGGGGGGGTAAATCGTTTTTGGGGGGGTTAAATGGCGCGCGAAGCGCGCCGCAAATTTTTTTTACATCCCCCCAAAATTTTTACCCCGGGGGTAAAATTTGCTTAGGGGGGGGTAATTACCCCCCCTGAAACCTGTTGGCAGGGGTAAATTTAGTTTACCCCCCCAAAATTTTTTTTATTAGAGATTTTTTATTTTGGGGGGGGTATTTACCCCCCCAAAATTGTTTGGGGGGGTAAATGCCCCTTCCTAAATGGTTGGGGGTGCCTACGGCAACCCCAGGGTAGGGGTAAATTTTAAATGGGGGGAGTAAAATGAAAAAAAATCGTTTTGGGGGGGGGGTAATCGCCCCATTACCCTCCCCCTTGGACGCCTATGGTCAGGGGTTAGCAAGATAATATACTACAGCCATACATCCTGTTATCATTAAGAGATCAAACCAAATCAAATATAATTGCAAGAAGGAATGTCCTATTCCAAGTCACACAAGTAACCCTCTTATGTATATATTTGGTTGGCCAAAATGCAATTTAAATAGATTAATGTGTCGGTGGATTTCTCTTTAATGGCTTACTTCACATAAATTAGATTGTGTTTTTATAAACTAGTGGCTTCGCCTCGTGTCGGGTTTATGCCTAGGATTTTCTTTTTTATGGACTTTTTATGTTTTTGACAAAATGGTGATTTTATTTAGGCAGGTGCTAATCTATTTGCTATTGTTATATCCCTGTGGCTATGATACAAGCAATTTTATATCGTATCTTTAAAAATATTATGATTTTAAAATTTTTAGTATTAAATTCACTGATGATAAAAATATACTTATTTTCTAGCTATGGTAAATCATGTAATAATATCAATTAATAACGGTATAAATATATATCTATCTATCTAAATAGTATAAATATATCTAAATTAAGGTCTAGCTAATCAATTAATCAAATGGTGATTTTAAAAAACAGTACTTTTTTTTTCGAAATTTCTAATAAAATCAGATTAATGTGTAAAATTAAGACATTGACAATTCAGTATGAAGAAAGAAGAAGGTTAGATTAATCAAAGTACATTAAAAACGCCCTAATGACTAAATAAAGTTAAGAAGAAAAGTACGACCGTTGTCCAGCATCGCAATTAAAAATATTTACTTTTTTATGTGAACACCTTCTCGCTAATATTTCCCCTACCGCTGCGAACTCAATTGGTTTTTGATAATAGACTTGCAAGAAAAATTAACAAATATAAAAAAGTTTGTCATTTGTTTTGGAGTTTATCAATTCTATAAACTAAATATCAGAAGTCAAAACATTTAAATTGTTAAACGCAAAGAGCTATTACATTTAATGTAATGTAAAACATAAAAAGTATTTAGAAACGAAGCTACATTATAATTCTTAATTACATCAAAAATAAATTTTCGGTTGTTCTAAACTTCCAGTATGTAATTTACTTTGACCGTCTGTAAGTCATCATACAAAAACATAAAAATAAAAATATGCGAGAGAGGTTTTGCGAATTCTATCTCCAAAACTTTATTATTGATTTCAACAAATGCAATTTGAAGCTCCTTGTCCGGGTTCTTATCCATGATTTTTTTATGTGATTCGCTACTTGTTGATGTTGTTATCTTTGATTTTTTTTTATAAAAAGTTTAAATCTACAGATATCTATATATCTGTGAGCAGATGATCATACGCACAACAAACATACTATAAATAGAAAGAAGTTGCACTACTATATAATATGAATAAAAGAAAAATTTGAGATACTCAGCAAGCTAAGTAATAAACAATTACTATAAGAACTGACATGTTCTTATTTCTTACTAAAATTATCACAACATTTACCTAGTTGCATAGTTTGGACCTGATGAAAACCCCCCTCTAGTTTCATAGGTGTTTTTTTTAATGAACGGTGGGGGTTGATTAAATATAGTTAAAGCCCCAAAGGGTTGATATTATATGAAGTGGTAAAAACGTTTAGATGGTGAAAATATTTTGTGATTTATTTTCCATGGAAAGAAGCTAGAGCAAAATCATAAAAACGGAAATTTATGCCTCAAAAATTTTGGGGAAAGATTGCCAATAATCCTTGAATCTTTTCAAACTATCGCAAAAAAAGTCTCAGGAAGCAGGGGACGGGGGAGGGTGTATGGTCCAATAATTAGTTAAGGGATTATACCAAATTATCTAGTAATTTTGTAACTTTTAGTGGGTGAGTGTAAAATGAATTAGATTGATTTAGGAAGATGAGCTAATCAATCATAGATAAATATATACATACACAGAAAATAATTCACATAAAAAAGTGGATGGTTTGATAGGTAGTACTAAATATGGGATTGTTTAAGGCTGTAGTATTACCCATTTTAATAAGAGCACCTTTATGATAGGGACGCAGGCGCTAGTATATAAAATCGCATTATCTATAAAACAATTAAAAAGGAAAAGGAAAGAAAAAACTAGGGTATGTTTTATCCAAAGGCGATTTCTCTTTGGAAGGGGGAGAAACCCTTCGCCAAAATAGTTCTATACCTAAAAAAAATTGCCCCACTAATCGCTTAGTGGGACAAAATTGTTTTCGTGAAAAATCCTCCAAAATCACATAAAAAATCTACAAAAATCAAATAATATCTTATGTTAATAACCCTTCTATGATTTTGTTTAATTTTTGTAGAATTTTAATGTGATTTTGGTGGATTTTTCACGAAAACAATTTTGCCCCACTAAGCGATTAGTGGGGCAAATTTTTTTAAAGAATCCACCTCTGGTTCTATAGGAAGTTTCACTTTAAACTAGAACCATATTGGTCCAGTAGGTTAGCGAGATCTTAAGCTACAGATAGACAACCTGTTACTTTTATATCAGGATTACTAGGTTGCTTCAATTTATATAAAAGTATATTTTTATTAATTAAAACATAAAAAAGTGATAGACATTATAACTAACTAGTCATCAAGATAAAAAAAAGTGAGAAAATGTAAAAATTAATATTTATAAAACAGGTATAAAACGTTAACAAGTATAAGATGATAGGTATGTAATGATGTAAAGAAAAAATCACACAGAAAATCACGAAACTTTGATATATTAATACATACATGTCTTTTGTAGCTTGTCCGACGACCGACCAAACATGTAAATTATTGATGAATCATCGGTACAATAAGTCTTTACTAAAAAATTCTGCCAGTTATCTTAAAGAGCAGCCGTTATATTCACGTTTCCTCAAGACCGTTCATGAAAAACAGACAAAAGGATGAACATTTCGAATTAAAGAGTAGCTTTGCTACAAAAACTTTGCAAAATATGTTTATTTTTATTTCTATTCTAGTAGGGTACTTTTTTACCTTTAGCACATTTTTTAAAGAATGAAATTAAAATTGACTTTCCTGATTTGCTCAACAGTAAACTTGGATCTTGCATATCCGAAAATCTTCGTATCCTGAAAATAAAAAAGATTGAAAAAGTGAAACATGTTTTAACAAAAAGTTATTATAAAAGAAGGTTTGCTAAAGTTATTGATAGAGTCAATATAACATTGTAAATAATTTAAAAAAAACTAATGAATGGGTGAGAATTCAGTTTTCTTTCAATCTTAATTGCTTTAACTGCACTATTAGAGTAAACAATAGAGGGGAAAGGGGTTATTTTGGGTCTTTGAAAATCAACTTATAGCGTTGGGAATATTAAGTCAAGTCGATACAAAAGAGCAGACAGCAATTTTATAGCAGACGAAAAAGGTCACCAACATGGTTAAACATCTATGTTTATAGATTTATTATTGCACTATTTATAATAACAATAATTTTTTATAATATCGAAAACAAATACATATAATTTTGACCTTTAAAAAATATGAGATAGCATTAATTTCACGAAATCACGAAATATCGTGTTAATTAATGAAAAATGTTTTCATTAGATCTCTGTGTATCTCAGCATGTTCAAGAATAATATAGATAGACAATTATTAAAATTAATTCTAACTGAACAAAGTGAAAACATTGGGAATACAATAAATAAACATATTGAAATTTATGTCTTTAAGTAACGATGCAATATTTTTAAAAAGAATACAGTCTAATAATAAAGATAAAAATTATATTACATATTCAGAAAATATTAAAGGGACAAAGAAAATGAAGTCAAGCATGCGAACGCACGGTCGTTTGCCCTACTTATACAGCATTACAATTAAAAACAATCTAATTTTTACGTTAAAATAGCAAATTTATCTCTACTAGTTCAAGACAAAATCCTCCAGATTTTGAATTACAATATATCTTATATCCCTGTGGATATAATTAACTGAGAGGAAAACCAATATTTAGACATATTAATTAACAAGAATGAGTTTTGGAAAAGGAGCGCAGCACTTTGGTCTTATCTAAATTGTCTATTAGAGTTAGATATTTGGAAGACATTAGACTCCTCTATATCTTAGGACAATAATGCTAAAAATATCTCCAGAGACAAAACACCTATAGTCAAATTACACCAGTTTTTAAAATCTGCCAATAAACCAGGATGATATTGTTATTTTAGCTGTGGAGTAGCTACGCTATGAAAAGTATGATTTTATCTTTATCTCAACCTACCCTAAAATTCTATTAAATCCCTAAAACGATGTTTTCTTATGAATCATTAAAATCATTCAAAATGTTGTTAATGGTAAAATACTAGTATAGTTATAAGTAGCGCAGCAATAACAAGCTAACAAAGATAACCTTAAAGTTTACTTAGTCTACTATATCAAGTAGGAATTTTTCTTGTCATAAGATTCAGATTTCGATAACTACTGTACTTATCGAGGGTTCTACTTTGGGAAAGCTTTACTTAGGTCCCGTGAGATGGTTTTAGACAATTTCATTTAAACACAGAGCAATAAGATGCTAGGGTTGCTTTAAAATTACAAAGATATAATTGTCTCAACCATGACACTTTGGTTGAGTGTGACTTCCGAATTAGCGGGAAGTTCTCGAGATCTGTTGGCGAACATACAAACCCCCAATACCAGGAACCATCAAGTTTCAACAGCAGGTTTGATTATAGATTTATTGATGAAATTATTTCAAAGTCCTGAAATTATAAAATCAATTAATACAAAATTCCAGTTTTTATAACCACGTAATCTTAATTGCTTTTTAAAATCATTTTTCTCTACGGTTAAGAATCTTTGGAAACTTTGGCTTTAAAGGAAAATTATTTGGTTTAATAAATCATTGTTAAATGCAAAAATAAAAGCACATAAAAAAATACTAAAACATAATATTAATCATAATTAAGTTTCATGCTTAGCTGGCTAAAGCCTTTTTAAAACTAAATATAATCGTCCTATACACCATTCCACTTAATAAAATTAACAAATTCTACCTGAAGTTCTTATGGTTTCAAATCCCTGGTATACTAGACCCTCACGCACTATGAGACCAATGATAGGCCAAATTTTGTTCTCCGAAATCTTCACACACTCATATCTCATTCAAAAGTAACGAACGTGGGCGCATCAAAATATAAACAATCCATACCGCGTCACTTTATGAAGGGAAAGTCAAACAAGACGACATTTGCGCTTAATTTAGGATAATGATAAGGAATTAATTTCGATCTTGATAAACACAAAGCTTCCTCGAAAAGAGGTTAAGACAATAATTATATTTCATTAGGCTAAATTAAAATAAAAAGAAAAGCATAGTTACATGGACAGAGTGACATATGGAGAGCCTAATTATTTAGTAGCATCTCTACCAAAAAAATTGATTAATCTATTGGATGCAAATATTGTTATCATTTTCTTAATAGATTTCTTATTCATAAAAATATTTTGATTGTTATTTCAAATTAATTTTTTTCAAAGACGCAATTAAATCACGAAACCTATCCGTGATTTCCAGCTGTCGTTGGGGGGGGGGGGGGGGCAACACTTAGTAGAATTGACGACCTTTTTATCTGCCCCCCCAAATAAATATTATTTTAGATTTATTTCGCTTGATGGCTTTAACTTATTCTTGCAGAATCTCACTTATTAAATTGGAAAAAATAATATATCGTCCATCGTCCTAACCTAACAAAGACCCATTTATAATAAAAAGACAGACCAAATAAGGTAAAGAATAGCCGTGCTACTTTAGATTAACTACATACGGACCCCATGTAGAGAGCTCTATTTAAATGTACATACATGCATAAAAGTGGACCCAATGATTTTGTCATGTTGAAGTACAATAAACAGACCATAAAAATTAAAAATTTCCAAAAAATATATAAAGTCCTGACATTAGAACTTTATGAGATATTTAAGTTGAAAATTAAATAAGAAATTATTATCATTTATTTTAGGATCAGGGCTTCTTTGTATTATATTATTTAGTCTGGTTTCTATGCTTCAAAAGGTTAAAATCCACGGGTCCATAAACACATATGTATACTTACATATTCTATACTTCAAGTTTACAGTATACATTCACGTATGAAAACAAAACTACAATCTTTTATTCATAATTTTATTAAAGAATAAAAACATTTAAAAATGAAATCAATGATCAAGTCTGATAAGTTATAATTTTGTCAGAAATAAACCCAGTAACTTTAGATAGTAAAAGTAAAGTAAGTAATTTGTTTATCAAATTTTCACTTTAATTAAATTAGAAAAACATTATTTATTTGGACAAAAATCGTCTTCTTTTCTTACTTTATTATTATAACTCTCATGGTACATATAGTATTGTATTCTAATAACAAGACATTTAGTTTAGCATCAATCAAACATGTAAACTAGGTGTTCAAACAATTTAGTGGATAGTCAACTTTAGCAGGTAAATTTAAAGGAAATTTGACATGGAAAAGCTTTTCAGAGATTAGACAATGCATACAAATTTTAATTATCAAACTTATAAAAGGTTTCTAAAAGGTAAGATAAAGGTAAGTAATGTTAATTTGTGCTTTCCCTTAAAGTACCTAGCGAGCACAGAAAATCCTACCACCCTATTTTTAAAATAAATTAAATATAAGGGGAGGGGGTTATTTGTTTGCTATACCTAACAACCTGCGGTGCCTCAACCCTGCAGGGCAATCTTGTACCCTTGTTACTATTTAGAGTAAAAAGGAAAACAAGAAAATCTTTCCCACTTCTCTAAATTTCAATTTATTTTAAAAAAATAGTTCTAAAGTGTCTAGATATGTGATTGACTAGGCACTTGGAGGGAAACCACTAAATTCATGAATATATCATAGATTAAAGGTGTCAAGAGGACTGTTCGCATTTTAAAAATATAATAACTTTTAAGGAGCGCTATAAAAGAAAGCTGTATCTGTTTCTTTAACATCTAAAAATTCGTTAACCGAACTATTGATGAAATTGAGAGATCTATAATAATTACCATCCTAATTAGAGAAATCTATAATAATAACCATCCTAATTTGAAATAAACTTCCAGACTGAATATAAGTACTTAATAGATAAATTGATAATACATTGATAGTCAGAAGATAAAGTAATACTTTGAAAGTCAATTAGAGTACTAAGTAGTAACCAATTTTAAAAGCAAGGAAGCTACTTTAAACTGTAGTATGTCCGTCAAATAATATGGAGGTGGATTAATATAAAATTGTAGAGTAACTTCGCTACTGAAATATGTGCGTAATAGGCTGCTAATCTAGATGCATGAGACACGGCAGGGGGTAAATATACACATCAAAATTGGAGCAACACAGAGAAAGGAATAAAGATGAGGAAAATGTCATATTCGGGTGAACTTTTTAGCCATGCCGTTTGCTCAATGATATTCAAAACCCAACATTAACCAGCAGTCACATCAAAATATTTTAAACTCATTAAACGTATCTTAAGAAATATAGCAAGTTAAATGATTATATATTGCATCCAATTTTTACCATAAAAGCCGGCAG
This sequence comes from Acartia tonsa, assembly GCF_053477335.1. Classification (NCBI taxonomy): domain Eukaryota; kingdom Metazoa; phylum Arthropoda; class Copepoda; order Calanoida; family Acartiidae; genus Acartia; species Acartia tonsa. Next base: position 28,894,118 of record NC_137270.1, read on the forward strand.
GTGATAGGTTCGAATCTCGGGCCAACACCGCGTCATAACTAAAGAAGTTAAAAATGGTTCCTACTGCTGCTATGTCAGGTGCGCGAGATAAATAGTAAGAGTAGGTGGAATGCCTTGGCTAATAAACAAGCACAACTAACTACCTTGCACAGTTAGGAATTCTCAGACAAAGGTTGTGCAATCTAAGGGTTGATTGTCTGATGGATGTTACTTAATCTAATATCGAAGGAGAATCTCGCCCTTGCGAGGTAATGGTAATGATAATCTTAGGTCGAAAAAGGTCTGTTTTGAAAGCACTTTTGACAGAGTTATGGCCAAATACATGATTGAACATATAAAAAACTAACGGCTATGCCCCTAGAAGCATTTGGTGGCACATAAGGTTGGTGGGGAGACGAGTGAACACTACCTCCAGCCATTTTCAATTTGAGTTTTAATGACAAAAAGAAAAAATAAGGGGTAATTTTTTAAGGAAAGTGGAGATATCCTCCTTAAAATAGTTAAAAATCTACCCTGAACCTATAAGAAGCTTCACTGTAAAGGAGAAGCATGTTGGTGTAGCAGTTAGCGAGTTCCTACGCTACAGACGAAAAAATATTGCTACTTAATAATGTAGGATAGGAGAAGATAAATAAATATCAATAAGGTTGTATGTGCAATTTTCTTCAAATTTTTTTCCTGAATTTTGTTTTGCATCAAATAATTTTTTTTACATAATTACTGTTTGTTTATATTACACATTACTACAACTTTATGCGCTCAGAGTGCACATTTTATTCTATAAAGATTTGGATCACTGACTGTATTTTTTAATAGAAATGATTTGTTATACAAATACGAAATTGGAATTGCTTCAAATTAAAGAAGTTATATAACAATTATGTAGTGTTTTATTGATAATACCTCCCAAAAGCTTGCCCACTAATATAAACGACTTTCTATGATTTTTAGGGCTAAACAATTAATTTACTATAATAGGGTTTATCAATTATCCCGTCCCTGTTTCATTCATAAACTTATTCGTTCAACTGTAAAATCTTATTCAAATTTTCACCTTAATCATTGATCTTTGATTTGATTTAATGAATTGCCAAAATATCTTCTACAAAATTTACAACTAGATGGTAGGCCCCTAGATGTACTTGAGAAGGGGGGAGTTAAATTAGATAACACAATTTATAACTTTGAATTAAAAAAGAAAAGGTGATTTTTTTTGGGCGGGGGAGGGGGGTCGACGAACTCTCCCGCATTTTAATTTCAGTAATAAAAAATCTAAAAAAATAGTTAAAAACCTTTCCAGGACCTATGAGAAGCTACCCTGTAAAATTAAGCAGATATCCAGTTATTTTGATATAAGGATATCTACAAGAAGTATCTAGTTTTTTGCCTTTTTTTCCATTTCTTAAATGTAAAAATAAGAAAAACCAAAAAACAATGATCATAGAATTTCATAAAGGTTTCTGATTAATTGGTCCTGGGCAAAAGAAACTAAGGCTCAAAAACAGTAAATAACTGCAACAAATAGAGCAATAAGACTTGTATTTTAGAAAGCATCAATCAATTTTAACATTGAAATATGTAAAAATGCCTAAAAAAATAAACAATGACAAAAAAATGCTTGTTCATGAATTTTCGGTTGAATAATCTCTCGGAGTGTGTATATGTTGTGTATGATTAAACTCGATAAATTCTTTCACTGTTCCAGAAATTGATTGACCAAATAAGCATTGACACCGCAGCTACTCTATAATCTAAAAAACTTGCATTTTTATGTAAATAGCAGTAAAATATACAATCACCAAAAACGAAAAATAAGCTAGAAACCTAGGTATTATTTTTAGTCTAGATATTTTGCTATGAATAATAAATCTTTTAATAAGAGGAATTTTCTAGATTTTTAATTCAGATATTCATTTTAATTTGGAAGTTCCAGTAAACGTTTGATATATTTATCCTTGTTATGATTATTTATAAAAAAATTGCAATATGATTTTTCATGCTTTTAAAGCAGCATTTTTCCTCCAACTTTTTGCATATGATAATATGCGTACAAAAATCAAATTTGACGTTTTTTCATCCCGGGGTTAAAATTATTGAGATAAAACTGTGGGGTATAGTCTTTTTCACGACATCCCTCCATAAGGAGCGATTCTTCGTATTTTTAAAATGGCTTTTTATAGGTTATTTTAGGTTAGGTTAGGTTATATTGTGTTAGGTGATTGCCCCACAGGGCTAGGTAATTGGCCCCGCAGGGTTAAAGCCCCCCGCAGGGGCTAGGAATAGGAGAAAAGCTACTTTGAAAAATACGAAGAATCGCTCCTTATGGAGGGATGTCGTGGAAAGGACTATACCCAAACTGTGTTTAGTTACGTAGCTACTATGAAGCTTAGTTTTTACATAATTAAATTAACAAAATAAATAATATTTATTTTGGTAGATGTAAGAAATAATAAATGGAAATGACATTAGATATATATATTAGGAAGAATTTTACATATGTCTACTATATTTCCCTGGATAATTTATTCTTTGAAATCCAAACTAAAAAGAGTCAATTATATATCTAAACAATTTTAAATGTGCTTTCTTTGATATATAAATACATACTAATAAGGTTACATAGAATTTGATACAAAATGTTCGGCTGTTTTGTGGATGGTAATTGGAAGGTTATAAAACCCAAATGAAGTCAAACTATTATTACCCTGAATCTAACATTTGGTTTTGAACCAACCTATCCGTTTCTCTAAGAAAGGGAAGGGATATTGGGTAGTTAATTACACTAGTCCCCAAAGTTTTATATTAACGTTTTCTTATTCGTTGGCTTAACAACCTAGGGGACTTTTATTGAATTTGATTGGTTGGTTCAATATTTTGAGTGTCGATCATTTCAACCACTAATTGTAATCTACAGACGGGGTAATTTTGTTTATTATGAGTGGGGTTGAACACCAATCTATCGTCCATTGTAATATCCCTGCATATCCCTGGTATCTATGAATCATGAATAATATCCCTGCATATCCCTGGTATCTATCAATCATGAATAATATCCCTGCATATCCCTGGTATCTATCAATCATGAATAATGTTGAGCAATTCATCACAGAAAATGACGGACAAAGTATTTTAGGTGAAGACAGCTTATTTCCGACCAAAGATTTAGTGTGTTTACACTACAGTAAAGCATTTTTTCTGTTAAAAAAGTATTTAAAGATATATATAGTTATTTTAAGCACTTTATTCGTTTTCAAGTTACACGATTCAAACTAAAATATAGTTAAGATACAAATATCTGGAAATAAAATTTCCAAGAAAAGATAGATGTTTTCCTAGAGTCAAATAGCCTAAAACCTACTCTGGATCAATGCAAAGCCTCTTTAAATTTTTAATCTTAAAAAATGCATGTAAAAAAACGTAGTGCTTTATTTATCACAAGCTAGCTTAAATGTATCAACACTAAAACTATTACTATTGACATTTGACTTTATTTTGAAAGACTTATGATGTGGGCTCCGCGAATAATTCATTATAATATAAGTTTTTAGAATATTTTTAAAAGCGAAGCTTTTCTATAATTAGGGTCGTTCCGTCCGTCCGTCCTTACATCCGTCCGTACGTCCGTCCGAGATAGATAGCCTTTATTCGTTAATTTAGGCATGTTAGAATTGTCCTATCGATTTCAAACTTTGCATGGTGATTCCTGTAGTAGTTAGGTACGATTTAGAAAGCGTAGCAACTCTATAATCATTACCAGAATGTCCGTACGTCCATTTTAAACATGTTGATTTTTCTACTTTTTTAACAACAAATTTTTATGTAATCTAATTATTCGTTTGATCTGATTTTTGGTATATTGATTCCTGGGACAACAAAGAACAATTTAATAAGCGAAGCAACTCTATAATCAAGTCCTAAAAATGTAAGTATGTCCATAAACATTATCCTGTATCAAGCAGTTTTGCAACAAATTTACTTACAATTTTGGTTAGACTCTTATACTTTTATATTCTGATTATTTAGTTCAGACACTATACAATTGTTAATGTCCGTTTGTCTTACCGTTTCAGTGCTTCGCTTTTATGGATGTTGTCATCCTTGTTTTCTATATAATTCCATAAAGATTAATTCTGATAAAAGTAAATTAAACCAACAAAATCAAAGATTTTAACAATTTTTTTTCATTTAACATTTGCTCTAAATATGAGAACCCTTTAGATTAATTGTAAAACAGATTATTTGTTTTTAATTGCTATAATTCAACTAATAAAATAATTTAAGCAAGAAAAAGTCAAACTTTTCTGTAATGTAATGTAAAAATACAAGAATTTTTTTTAAATCTCTCCAAAAACTTTTATGGTATTACTTTGAAAAAAAAAACAGTCACCTGCCCAAACATGCAAATTTGGGTTGGAATAGGAGCTTTTCGGAGAGCCAAAATTATTTTTAGCAATTTTCAGGCAGTAGTCTTTTTTTTTATAAACGACTTTACACAGTAAATTTAATAGCAGCAAATAATCCAACACTAGTCCACAGTTTGGCAGTTGTATTTTGTAAGATTCAGAAGGGAGGCTGGTAGGGGACTGAAATTATATAGGTACTCAAAGTTTTATAACGCGTTATCCTATTTGTTGGCTCAAAAACTTCGTTTATTTTTAATGAATTTTGATTTGTTAATTCCAAACTAGTAGTGTCAAAACTGTTAAACCAATAATCTACCGAAGGGATAATTTTGTTTATCTTCATTAGGGATATATTACTGATCGTCCAATGTCTTATACGACCTCTGAAGTTTCAATATGCAGCGCATTAGTCGTCTGAACATATGATGCGGCGGGCAAGCCATGCTGGGTAAAACAAGAATCTGGTTGTTTCAAATTGTAATCAATTACTTTGCATGATAGAATTTGATCTTAATCACTCACATTAATCAAATACAATTACCCTTTAAATAACAGGATGACATCATAGTAAAATAGATAAATTGATGATATATATCCTATTATAAAAAGTAGTAAGATTTTTTGTCTTCAGCGAAGGATCTTGCTAACCGCTGAACCGATATGGTTTTCCTTTACAGCGAAGCTTCTTATAGTTCGTTCCAGGGAAGGTTTTTAACTATTTTGTTTTACTTAAAAAAAACTCAAGTTGAAAAGTGAGGGGTGCGCCTTTCCCCCTTCCATCTTAAGTGCATCTAGAGGCTTCTAGTGGCGTAGCCGCTACAATATATATATAAAGATAGATAAAATAACACCAAAGTTTGTTTATTCTATGACAATTATATCCATAGCACAAACAGCATACTGGTTTATAATACAATATTACATAAAAATATGAGAAAAAGCACATACACAGCTAAAGTCATCCAATAGCTATTTTTTTAAATGGGTGACACTTTACCCTCCATTTACATATCCATGGAAAAGGTCAAAAATATTATAGACTATGTATTTAATATAAAGATGGTGTTTAACTGATTCAGCAAAATCTTTACATTCGCCAAGTGCACAATAGCAAAAAGAATTAGAAACTTTAATTGTACTGCTTAACAAGTTCTAACACTCTACAAGAGTTATTGTTTGCTTGTCCTTTCTTTTGGTTTTAGAGCTTTGCTTTTATGGATGTTGTCATCCTTGTTTTATGAGGTTTTGCCTCGTAATCATACAAATCTATACGATATTTTATCAAACAAATTAAATTCTAAACAATTCGTAGTTTCAAATTGTCGAAGTTGTTTATCTATGTAATTCTTATTTCGGATAAATCAAAAGAAAAGTATTTTATTTTAGGGTAGCTCTGCAATTGAAAAGCAAAAGAGCACTCCTTTGTAATGGGATTATAGTGGGGGTAACAAAGTAGTAATGGCATTAAAGTAGTTCTAAAAGGGATCAGAGTATACAAGGTTAGGTGGTTTGCCTGCAATACCTGCAAAACTACAAATTAGCTATATAATTAAGATTACCCCCTCATTAGATTACAAAATTATTTGTGGAAACGTTCGGACATTGAACAATGTTTTTTGTACAACCAATCAAAGTTGCTAACTTTTTAAGTTAACGAATGAAAGATCGTGTTTATAAAACTCTAGGAACCAATAAAGTTTACAGTCAAATATCCCCTCTCCCCTTGGAAAAATTCCCATAATCTTCTAAAAATATGTTTCTATAGCATATAACAATCAACCCCACATATTTCTTATTTTCCTAGAATCTACAGGCGAATCACAAGGATATAGATTTCAAACAGCAAATAAAAAGATAAAATAAACAAAAGTTCTTTTTTAGCCAAAAATATATTTTTGTTATTTTGTCTTTCTTGGCTACATCGAGAAAATGATGTAAAAAGGGCCGAAATTTGATATGCATATCAATTTGCTATAGAGACGTCAGAGTTTGATGGTATTTGTGTGTCTATGTGAATAAAATTCTACAAGATAAACAGGCCAGATAAATTGATATAAAAATGTTTTCACTTTTTTGCGTAAAATCAATTTTTAATTCTTTTAAAATAGCGAAGAAGAAATAAGATAAAACAGTACAAAATAAAAAAGAATAGTAAAGTATTCTACAGTATAAAAAATATCTTTAAACAAACTTTTATCTCGATTAAAAAAAAATAAATTTTGACAGAGATGGATTTTGTTGTTTCTTGGAGATTATTACCTAATCTTTCCCCCCTGGTATATCTGTGTGTCAGTCTTTTGTATGCATCATAATATAGTCTGATCTCCTTTGAAGGATAATACATTTTATTTACTGAACAACGTTTTTAAACAGCATTATAATCATAATTTTATTTATGAACAAGGTAGTTGGCAAGCGAGGGAGCGCAAAGAGGAAAAACATGTAATCTTGAGACCTCTAGTTACACTTTAGGTAATGAGGATTGGGGGTAAGTCAACCCTCCACTTTTAATTTTAGTTTAAAATCTCAGAAGGATTGATGTATGTACCCTCCTCCAAAATAGTCATAAACCTTTCGTTGAACTATAAAAAGCTTAACTGTCAAGGAGTACCGTATCAATCAAGCGGTTAGCGAGATCTTGAGCTACATGGGGGGGGGGGGGGAATACCCCCTCCTAAATGGTTGGGAGTAATCACCTCTTCCCCCCCCCCTCCCCTTGGACGTCCTTCGCTAAATATATCCATCCTGTTATTTTTATATGGCTGTATTGACATAAAATTTGTCCTAAACTACTATATGTACTTTAAAATCAATTTACCGTCAACGTGGAATTTTGTAAAATTATTTTAAAGAGATTATCTAGAAAAATATCGGTATTAATCACAACTTCAATTGACCATTAAACTAGAACGCCTGTGTTTAAAAGTAGTGGAGCAGTATGGAATGCAAGGATTAAATTTTTTTTGTAGCGAAGCTACATTATGTCTGTTAGTCCGAACGTCCATGTATATTCAATTACTATAGTATAGTGACGGATTTTAAAGATTGACCTTGCTAATAAATATTTTTTTTACAAATAATCATTTTATTACACAATGAATTTAAGAGTAGCTACGCTCGTAATCTAGAAAAAAATACCACAAACCTTGTTTTTAGTTTTATATGGTTTTTAGTAATAAAATACATGTATTAAATCTTTAAGATTAACGATTTAAAAGTATTGGATTTAATAAATAAAAACATGTAAATGTAAAAAATGGAAAGACATTCAATAATTTGTTTCCTAGCTCCCATAAATGGATTTAATAAAATGCATATAACCGATCTAGCTAACCAATTTACCGATTTAATTCTACATTACAGGGAAGCTTTATAAAGGTCCAGGGCGAATTTTTATCTTAGTGTTTAAAAATAAAGGATGCCTCCTGAGGCTAGGGACGCAGTGTAGAACAATGGTTGGTGAAATCTTTCCTGTATACTATTTTTGTGTAAAATTCTACTATTTCTTTGCTTCTATTTGTTATAAGGGGGAAAAGTGAGGGTTGTATCTGTCAATTGTCTCCTAACTAAGTTGACAAGAAGAATAAGTAAGTGAAAAGAGGTCTTAGAGATGGTTAAAACTGAGGAAGTAACCAAAACAAAAAAAAAACAATGAATGTCTGTCCTAGATCCGAAGTGTGTTACGGACTATTAATTATATTATTACCTATAATAAAATCAGTCTACATTAAACACAACAGATTGATACATGTTATTAAAAGCATTCCTACTCTATTACTTCTGTATGTATGCTGATACAATAAGCTGTCCTTATGATCCATTAAAATAAAATTAAGGTAAATAGTTATTTTCATCTATATGTTATGATTTAAAAATACAAATCTATACTAAAACTAAGATAACCTTTAAAACTATGAAAGAAACAAACTTTATGAAACAAGGACAAATATGCCTATGATTAATAACGGAGCATATAATTTTTTTTCCGGAATGGTTTCGAAACCGATTAATATCCGACAGATTCGAACCGGTTCTCAGCCATACTTAAAAATCATGTATGACAGACAATTTCCCACTAATATTACGGCAATATTACATTAAAAATCAGGAGCTAACAAAACTAATTTTAATGCTATAATTTCTCATTTTAATATCCGTGGAAAGCTGTCTATAAAACGATGCGATAAAAATCGATTATAAAATTAGAGTATAAGCATTCTAGTTTAATTTTTAAGTTCTTTAGAATATTTTTTCTCTTATCTTAGCAATTGGGTGTATCCAAGAATTTAGAATCCTGATAAGTCTTCCACAATGCCATCGAAGGTGATTTGACTTTTGTGTCAGAACCTGAATTGGGACATAGTGCATTTCATTACCCTAGGTTACGTAACTTCATTTCACTTTTCAATAAAATCTAAAATGCAGCCGTTTTTGCAGGAGGTACCATTTTCTGTGAAAATTTTTGGGGAAAATTAAACAGTTTTTAGTTAATTTCTACTTCTATTTTCAACTGAAGAAAAAATCCTTTTGTGTATATACAGAATCATTGTTGTTACTTAATCTTATCAAAAAAAATTTTAAAAACTAACCCATAATAGCCGATTTTTCATTTTGTTCAATATGGGTAAAATAAAAATATTACCATCTCCAAAGGGTTAAAATCAAAATTTCAAAGCTCTAGAATGTTGTTCATCAAAAATAAATAGCAGTTTATAAGGACTTTTTGCATCCATCTTCTCATTTAACAGGGAAAAAAAACAAAAATAGAATCTATTTTTTCAGTGTTGACATAAAAAAGCATTTGATAAAAAACTATAAATAATAATATTTTTTAAAAGTGCTAAAAAGTAATACAGACTATTCAGTCTTTACCTCTGACATTGAAATAGATGTAAAAAAAGGCAATTTAGTATAGCAGCCAATTAAAATAAATTTTTTTTTGGAAATTCTCATCAGAGCATTACTGATAAACCAAGGTCTTATTGGATAACATACTAAATGCTCCTTTAAAAATTTGTATTCTATGAGAAAATCATATTTTCAAGTGACTAGCTATTCCCAGAGTGAGAGATACCAATGTTTCTTACACTAGTCCTTAAATTTTCTTCAATCATATTTCTAATTCGTTGGTTTAACAACTTTGAGGACTTTTTGAATTGGTTAGTTTATTAAGTTGACTGTTCAAACGTTTCAACCACTAATCTTAAACTCCAAAGAAGGTAGTTTTGTGTTTCAATATTGGGGATGTACATCAATTTATTGGCCTTTGTCTTATCCCTTTAGATCCATGAGTTGTTCTACCCTTTGACTTTAGGGCGATATTGATCTTAAAAATAGTCTAAAACCACACCAAAACAAAAGTGAAACCAGGTTGGACCAGCTATTTCCAAGAATTTTGGATACAGACAAAAAACCTTAGTACTGTATGTATATTAGAATGACAAGATTGAGTGTTTAATGTCTATTTTATAGGTAAAATTGTCTTTCTAACTCACGCTCTCTTATGCTCCCTCTCCCTCTCTCTTTATTTCTCTGTCTCTTTCTCTCTCTATTCAAGGGTGATAAAAGGGAAATGCAGTTTTTCATAAAATGTTGTTTCATGGGGTTGTATACATCCCCTTCTGCACGCATATGATCCAAAATATTGCAGACTATATTGTAAAATACCCTTTTTCCAAAATGATCATGTTTATGGGTTGCACTTGTTTCTGAGAGAAGGCATTTCCCCTACTTTTACTATAAATACCGCTCATCTGACATAGCAGCAGTAGGTCTTTATTTTGTCTTTAGTTATGAAATTTGTTTAGGCTAAGATTCGTACCTTTCTCTACCATGTGCAGATTTGCTGAATGCTATAGAAATATTACTATTACTTGGATGTTGCACCAGATTTTCGTGTACTCTAATAAAGTAATTCTCACAGCCAGCTAAAGTTAAAATACCCCAATCCACCCCCTGGATGAACAAACTATAATAAACGAGGTACATATTAGCTAGCTAAATTGGCGACAAAGTTTCCCTTGTTAATATATACATGTATTCTATATACATTGCTAAAGTAAACCAGTTTTAAAAAAGATAAACGGACATTGAAATTATAGAGTAGCTTCACTACTAATAATGGATATATTATTATTTGGATTTTCATGCTCTCTAATAAGGCTAAATTAACATTTCCCCCTCTACCACATTTATATCCTCCCCTCTTTCTGGATGAACAAACTGACCAATACATTGGTTTCATGTTAGCAAGCTTAATTGACGACAATTTCCCCCTGTCATAATATCCATGTATATTCTACATCCATTATTAAAATTGTGACTATTTCTAAATTATGTTTATTTGGGATTAAGTCGGACAGAAAAACATTGTTTTTAATCATATTATGTAAAACTAGGGGATGCGCCACTAGCATCTAGAAGCTTTTAATGCTTTTAATTCAAAGGGATGGGGAAATTCCTAAAATCATTCCGGGACCAGGTAAAAGCAGTTAGTGAAAGGTTAGTAGAATAAAACCTTCCATCACATTTTCTACCGAATCCAACTTTTGAATAACATAGTTTAAATTAAGCGACACTTTTCAAGTTCGAGAGTATAAACAAGAATTATTTATAAAACAATCTACATTTCTAATTATATACTGCCATGCTAGTCATATATTTGTCAAGATAAAATTCAAAAACTTTTTTATTCTTTATTTTAATTCTTTAAAGATTAAATAGATTCTACTTTTTAAAAGCTACTCTATAATTTGAAATGTCCATTTGAAAACATGATTTTCTTATAGAATACATAGAATCTTTTTACAAAGGAGCATTTAGTATGTTATCTAATAAGTCCTTGGTTTATCAGTAATGCTTTGGTGAAAATTTTGTAAACAAATTATCATAACTGTCTGCTATAATAAATAGATTTTTTTACATCTAATTAAATGTCAGAGGTAAAGTTGAATAGTCTGTATTACTTTTTTGCACTTTTTTAAAAAAATTATTATTTATATTTTTAATCAAATGCTTTTTTTATGTCAACACTGAAAAAATAGATTCTATTTTTGGTTTTTTTTCCTGTTAAATGAGAAGATGGATGCCAAAAGTCCTTATAAACTGTTATTTATTTTCGATGAACAACATTCTAGAGCTTTGAAATTTTGATTTTAACCCTTAGGAAGTGGTAATATTTTTATTTTACCCATATTGAACAAAATGAAAAATCGGCTTTTATGGGTTAGTTTTTAAATTTTTTTTTTGATAAGATTAAGTAACAACAATGATTCTGTATATACACAAAAGGATTTTTTCTTCAGTTGAAAATAGAAGTAGAAATTAACTAAAAACTGTTTAATTTTCCCCAAAAATTTTCATAGAAAATGGTACCTCCTGCAAAAACGGCTGCATTTTAGATTTTATTGAAAAGTGAAATGAAGTTACCTAACCTAGGGTAATGAAATGCACTATGTCCCAATTCAGGTTCTGACACAAAAGTCAAATCACCTTCGATGGCATTGTGCTTCGTTTTAAAGCCAAAAATATTTGTTAATTAGGTTAAAATTATGCACGAAAACTAAGCTGAAAGTTAACAGGGGTGTTTAATCAATTAAGCAGAATAAGAACATTTACATTAAAAAGCAGGAAAAAAACAATAATTCCATCACGGATTAAATGGGGTAAAAACTGCAAGATAAATCAATGTAACTCCTAATTATGATAAACCAACATAACCTTCATGTAAATAAAAAAAAACATCGAATAAAAAGTTTAGACACGTTGTTACTATATAAAACCCAAAAACGATTAAATCTTACCCCTAAACTTTTACTCCAACGGATAGCAGAAGGAGTTTATTAAATCTGAGGGCAATGTGTAAGCCCTATTAAGCCATCCCTATCTCAATCTTAAATGTTTTTTTTATTTCTGTATTACACATTAATTATATTTTGCCCTATAAAGTTTCTAAAATAGAATGATAATTAAGTTGGTGAAGATTATGTATATGTATGAGGTTATTCAATTATCTTATCATGTATGGCGCATAAATTAGTTAAAAATGTATGGTCATAAAAATAATATAGTTTTTCGAAATACAATTTTAAAAAGAAAAAAATCTTATAAAAAGAAAGATAGTAGCAGGAATTAAATGTAAATAAAATGAATATATATAAACATTTTTTGGATCATGGAAAGAAAAAATATCGTGTTTCGTCATATTTTCACAGTAGCTTTTCTCCTATTTCTAGCCCCTTGCAGGGCCTATTTCTTACACCTACGGGGCAATCGTTAACATTTACCCAACCTAACCTAAAATAACCTATAATAAGCAGTGGATAAAAAAAGAAACACACTACTACTTTTTCTTTCCATTACCCCATTTTTTTACTGAAATCTTTCAAGGTTGTAACAATTGACTCAGACACAACATAATGACATAATTTTTACACAGCCTGTTATTAAAAGCAAGCCATTTAAGAAATTTAAAATTAAACCGTCAAAATCACATAACAATAAATAAGGCAAAAACCTAACCTTAGGTAGAAGATTGTCCCTGAAGAGGGCCCACAGGGTTGGGTAAATTTTCTTCCTAGCCAAGTCTCCGCTGGCACCAAACACAACAAAGATATTCGAGGAGTCAGCAATATCACCAGAGGAAATCTGAAAATAAATTATATTTGAGAAAATAAAAGAATTATGCTACCACTTTGAAACTTTGCTTTGTGTTCACCTAAAATATTTACGTTTTTTAAGTACAGCATATCTACAATTATGGCCCGACTGTTAGCTATAACTTTTAAAATAATAAATTGTATAATCTTAGTAAAATAACTACTTTAATACCATTATAGTAGGTGTCTGTCTAAACATTTTGCTGAAACTAAAATTACAACCCAAGACCATTTTATGCAATGAGTCCACAAAAAGGATAACTTAAAAGGACACTCCTAAGATTTTAGGGTTTTTTTGTGAGTTGATAGTTGATTCTATTTAAATGTCTCCAAAAATAGAAAAAAACGCTTTGGAATTAATTAAGAATTAATCTACAAACCTTTTATTTGCCACTATTAATAGTTAATGAAATTAAATGAATCCACAAAAAGCCAATAACTAAAGAATTTATATTTATTAAAGCATTCAATAAAATAAACCAATGACACTACTTTATTTTACTATTCATGTATGTACACTTTTACTTTACAAATAACATTTTCCAAGAATTAAAGAGTTAGGGGATATTTATCTATAATACAAAGTAGAACGATGTCTGTCTGTCCATCTGTCCGTCTGACCGTCTGTCCGTCCGTCTGTCTGTCTGTCCCTTAAGATCTCGGTAACCACTGAACCGATCGGATTCTACTCTTCAGGGTATCTACCTATTGGTCCTGTGGTGGTTTTAAGCTATTTTCTCGGGGGGTGGGACACCCCCAACCCCCCCAAAAACCAAAAAATCCCCCCCCATTTTTTTTTTTTTTTTTTTTTTTTTTTTTTTGAAGGAGTTTCCATGGTCCTTTATGGTCTCTCGCAATAATTTTTTTTTATCACCTCTTGGGCAAAGCCCCTAGAGGCTAGGGGCGAAGCCGCTAGTAAAAATATATTAAAATGTTTTGCTTTTATGTACACGAGTATTTAAAAAAAGACAAAACACAGTATATAAATTATTTTTTATTTAATGACAGCTTTAATTTTTTTCCAGTTGCCCTATACTTCTTTACACTGACAATGTTTTGTAGACATTAAAAAAATAAAATAATTTGTAGCCTATAGTTGATATTTCATATAAATAAATGTTTTCTAGGCAAAATTTAGCAGGACTGTAATAGTTATTTATCGCATCGCATTCTCGACAGCTTTCCGCGGATATTAAAAAAAATATGAAACAAAACAAGGTTTGTAGCCACAAGAGGCCGAAGTACCGGGCTAGCAAAACTGGTATTTATTTTATGGATTTTATGGAAAATTGGCTGTAAAATAAGACTATACATTAATTTTTCAATATGGCTAAATATAGGTTATAGTCCAGTGGATATTAATCGGTTTCAAAGCCATACTGGAAATATTTCCTGTTAAAATATTGTCATGGAACAGCTCTTACTTATTTACTACATATATTTATTTTATACGAGAAATTTCCGATCGATTAAAACCGGCACTGAGCTTCATAATGAAAAATCAAGTATCGTATCATAGAGAATTTTCCAGAATTTTTCATATCTATTTTGATGGCCCAGAACGTCGGCTATTGGAATATTTCTTCATATTACTATCCACGGAAAATAAGATGATATAAAAAGGATAAGAAAGGGTATATTTAAAAAAAAAGATGGAAATAGTAATTAAACGGTATGAAGCAAAAGTACATTATGACTTGTAAAGATTAAATGTTCACAAAATGATCATGCTTTGCTTTAATGTCAGTGATTTCAATCTACTAGGCCTTATTCACCAAACATCATTAAAAACTTTTGAAAAACAAATAATATTAATTTTACATTTCTACACGGAGAAATGAAAAGCTACCTAATCATTAACATTAGGTATTTTTTCGTTTTTCTCCAACAAAAAATTTTCGAAACTTTTTCACATAAAAATTCAGATTATCTGCGCCAATAAAAAAGATGTTTGGTGAATGAGGCCCAAAAATGAAGCCTTAAACGATAAGTCATTATATAAACACACACACACACACATTCCAGTCCTATTTATACTTTCATTTTAAAGTATAGGGTGACTAAAATGTCTTTGATTATTTATAATAAATGCTAAATGTTTTTTTTCATGGTAAATTGGAAATTATTAGAATGGAATGCTACCCTATTATGTAAAAGTAGTAAGTTTTTTTTGTCTAAAGCTTAAGATTTTAATAACTGCTAAACTATGAGTTATACTTATAGAGAAGCTTCACTAAGGTCCAGGGATGGTTTTAAGCTATTAGATTTTTAGATAGTTTTACTAGTTTTACTTAACTCAAAAGCTATATATATCAGACACTCTGTGTTTGGCTACACAGAATAAAATCATTTAGTTTGTTAATATGCATAATAAACATTTATTTTTGCCAGATATGTCAATTTAACCATTAAATGTTTAAACGTAATTTTAAAGTAACCAAAAAGATATTTTGTCAAAAACGTTGCTGCCCTGAAAGTCTTGCCTAACGTCATATCATCTCCTTAACTCTTTTTCTATTGTAAAAGAGGAATGTGTGTATGTTAATGAGAATTACCAGACAAGTTTATAAAAAAATGCTCAAAAGTGAAAGATCATTTATTTTCTTTTGTGTCATTAAATGTGCTTCTTTTCCAGTAAATCCAACCCGATTTTAAGTCAAGAAGGAAAAAAATCTTTAAAAATTGTAAAAGTAAAGGATACTGTGATATCAATTATAAATGAATTATTTTATGATAAACAACGTCATCTATTTTTGTCTTAACTAACTAGGACATCACAATAGGTACTTCATATTTTATTATTTTCATAATTTATGCATTGAGACATGAACAATTATTCTATAAAATAATTCATTTTATTTTATGGATTGACAATACATAATTGACAAAATTATCCCTTTTGTAGATTAAAATAATTGGTTGAAACGTATGGACACTGCAACCTTTGAACCAACCAATCAAAAGACAATTAAAATAAATAAAGCCATAGTGTAACTTTGCTACCTAAAAATACACATTTGATGAAAAGCGTCAAAATGCTATAATTGCAAATATTCACTTAATTTATATACTACAATAAATTTGATGATATGCTAAAACATTAAATTTTGCTAACTTAGTGTTTTTTTTATACATCTTGTATATATCCTGGAAACTCTATTAAGATATCTATCCATAAAGATCAAGTGTATCTATCTAAAGTATCATTAACAAATATCTGTTTTAAACTAATCTAGTAGGATTAGTTTCCTTTTCCAAGTATTTAATTGTCCTTGTTAATCCAGTTTTCTAAAAAATGTATATCCAAGAATTTTTGACATTTCTAGGTATAAATGAGAAGTGTAGAACGCATATACCACCTATCTAGATCTTTGTGGCTCATAGATAAGAAGAAATGTACTTGGAAATTTAAGGAAGCTTATAAAATATCATTAATGTCGTATAAAGCGGCTTTTATAGCTTTGTAGTTTTAATTTCAGCCAAAACTTCAAATTTTCAAAGTTGTATCTACTGGTGCAATATCAGATGCGCAACATTAACATTAAGGCGCATCTCCTAAACAGGCATAGTTAAGACTTGCATGAAAAAAAACGTGTAATCACAGAGTTGCCTGTCTTAATTGGTTGGGATGTTAGTTCCATGGAACATACTAGAAAGGTCTGTAAGTTGTTATCAAACATTCCATTAAGAATGATAGCCAAAATGGTTTCAATTTCTCTTTAGTAAAATTGTTCGTCAGTATTTTACTTATTTATTTATTCCTGTGTGTCTTAAATATATGTAGATTATAATCTGTTTAGTTGAATGCCAAATAAAACATTTTAAATGGTTCAGATATACATAAAATTCTACAAAAAGATATAAAAAACAAGGATGACAATATTTATAAATGCCGTTGCACAAAAATCATGAATTTAACAAATTAACAAAGTGGGCAGATGGTCAGTTTTCATAACATTTTTAAAAAATAAGATCTTTTGAAGCATTACCGATAGACAGACGGACAAAACAATTTATAGGCTAGATGCGCAAATATCATAGGATGAAAATTTCAGCTATCTATCTTTAATAGCACCCGAGAAATCAGAATTCTCCCATAGCGTTAGGGACTGACTAACGGACAGACAAAGTGAATTATAGAGTAGCTTCACAAATAATATCAAGGACAAAATTATTTAAACAAGCAGCGCTAAAAGTAATATTAGCCCCAAGAATATAAAAATTGTATGTATATTACAAAAACTTGTTTAAATAAATTTCTTTTTGTCATCTATGAGAAAAAAATCATTACATTATCTTTTTTACAACATGCAAAAAATCTCTTAATATTATTCTTTTACTATGAATGCAATTTAAAAATAAAAAGCATACTTTAAAAATTAAGAAAAAACGTTTATTGGCTTAATACTATTTTAGTTATAAAAGACAAGACCAATTATGACACTCATATGTGCAATGAAAGAATTACAGAAAATAATAAGATAATGCACACAATTAATAATAAATATAATGGACAATTATCTTTAAATATGCTTACAATAAATTGAAAAAAAAAATAAAAAAGAAGGGGATTGCAACGAAATGTGTAAAATAAAAATCAATCTCGAAAAAGTTAGAGAATTTTTAGAAAAAATGATGTGAAGTTTTATAGAATATACATACAAGTTGAATAAAACTATTACGTTATATATTTTTACCCACAAACAAAGACAATACAATAAAAATAACATAATTTTTATGCCTATAATATGAAATATGTATTTTCAGTATGGCTCAGAACCGGTTTTCATCCACTTAAAATTAATCGGATTAAGAGCTATACTGAAAAAAAAAACAATCAATTATTTGAACCCATCTAAGACAAACATATATATTACTTCTAAAGTTATAAATACCTCTACTTCGTGAAGCTCCGTTTCAATCTAAATGTTTATAAAAAGTTAGATATTAAATCTGGTGAAAACTATCAAAGAGTTTTAATTATTAATTCAAATTTTTCACTTGAACAAATACTTACAGATTTAAATTATAGACAAGTAGTTAACATCCACAGAAGCAAACCAAAATATGAAGTATAGCAACACTATGAGATTTTTATGTATATTTGCAAGAATAAGGTATAGCCAACAAGCAAGATAAATCTAATATAATATTTTTTTTTTTTTTTGGGGGGGGGGCTGGAAAAATGTCGTCAATTCTAATAAGTGTAGCCCTCTAACGACAGTTGAAAATGACGTATAGGTTTCGTGATTTTTTTTGGAATTAATTTCATTCCTGGTATAAGCATGTATATTTGTGTCGTCCCGTATTAACAATTTTCACCCAGGGGTGAGGGGGAAAGTAATTTGAATTTGATATTATAGAGAAGATTTACAGATAGAGAGGGGATAATGGGCTGTTTATTACACAAGTTCTAAAAGTTTTATAATAACGTTTTCTTATTCGTTGACAAATTTGGGATGTACATCAATTAGTTAGTCATTGTCTTATCCCTTTAGACCTTTGATTCCTATCCCTATGCGCCTGGCTCTAATCCACCGCTTAAAACCATTTCATAATTGACCTTAAAACCAAAATTACAAATTGAGATATTAACAATGCACTTTTTGACACGCAAAAGTTGTTCTGTCAATTTTTAGATAATTTAATATGTGAGGGGGGTATCAAATTTTTATAGGGAGGGGGAGGGGGGGGGGGGAGTAATCACTCCTTTAATTCCACCCTCTTCGACGTTCTTGTTTCTCTTCTTTATTATAAGTAAAATAAATCAGAGAGAGAGAGGGAAAAATGGGCTGTTTATTACACTAGTCCCCAAAGTTTTCTTATTCGTTTATTTTACAATCTTAGGGACTTTGACTGAAATTTGACTGGTTGCTTCATTAAGTTGAGTTTTTAAACGTTTTAACCACTAATTTTAATTTATAGAAGGGGTAATTTTGTGTATCATAATTTGGGATAAACATAAATTTATCGACAATTTTCTAATCCCTTTATATCCCTGAAAATAAATTATTCTTGCAAGGAAAATTAAATAGTTTTTATATGTTTGAACAAGATTGTCCTTGTTTATATATCTAAGCGTGAAAACTACCTTTAATTTAGCACAGATTAAATGCACTTAAAGGACAGTACAAAACTTAGAATTATTAACAAGGGCAAGCACGTCAGTAATAGCAAACTTAATGGATAATGTCAATTATAAGAATTAGGTTAAATAAGAATATGTTTCCACTGTCCAATTTTTTTAAAATTTTTTAACTTTTATCTTTAAAGGCTAAGATAATCCATATTATTTATAACTAATCTATGTCCGTATGTCCTACTGTCTGTAATTAAAAGATCTTTAGAATTGTATTTTCAAGTATGGATCTGAATCAGATTTAATTATTGGATTAAATTGATCCAAACAAAAAAATCGTAAAATAGCTACTTTCCCACGAAAAATTAAATATAATTGTAGGATTAATCCTTAATTTTTGTTAGTCAGGGCCTTTAGCCCCACTGGGCCAACAAACAGGAATAAAACATTCCTTTATTTTCAAGTCCGTGTACAGCTATGCATTAAATATATACTTAACTAATTGCGTGTTGCTTGATTATCATATAGCAGCATTTTATGGGTATTGTAATCCATGTCAAAGTTATTTTATTATCATAAAATTGAATCCAATAGGTTCTCTTGAAATGATAATTCATGTTCATATAGATTAGGGTAGTCAATTATCATTTGCACGACCCTTTATAATCCGGTATGACTTCACTTTCGCAAAATATCAACATTCCACATTACCTATGTAGTTTATTACCTTGTTGGATATGAATCTCCTCTGATTTCAAGGCATCATCAAGAGTAGCATGAACATCATTAGCTTGTAATTGGATGCAATACTCGGGTTATTATGTTAAGTAACACCCAACATACAACCAACCCTTTGATAGCAGAACTTTTATTTTAAGGTCCTTACTGTGCATTGTAATGAGTTGCATAATTAGTAGCCAAGGAATCCCATATACGCTTACTTTTAGTGTCATGCGCCCGTTATGGCTGAAGTATGTACTATTTTAAACGTCTCTAGTATGACGCAGCGTGGTTCAGACTCGAACCCGACACTCGCTGACAACAACCAGGCACGCTACTGCGGGTTGTATATATAACCAAAAAATTATTGTCAACTTTGAGAAGTATTTGTTTTTGGTATTCACTAAAAGAATTTAGGTATTTGATTGTGATACATCAAAAAAAATCTTTTTTTTCTGTGTATAGAACTTTATAAATAATAGTACTTCCAAAGAAACATACTCAATAGATTTTTTCCACGGAAAAAAGATAAGTAAAATGGATTTTTGTAATATTTAAATAGTGAAGCTTTTTCTTAGCTATGGTATGTCAGTTTATAAATCTCACGTCAAAGTCATATTTTATTATCTCTAGCTGGTGTACATACAAACAAAAAAAGATTTAGACTGTGTATGTATTAATCATTTAATTAAAACAGTTTAAAAGATTTATTATCTACAAATTTTCTTTTTCAACTTTAAAATAATTCAAAGTTTGATTTTTAATAAAATATATAAGCTGCGGTCTCTTTAAACTTATATCTCTCTTCTTTATGCTGAGTTTTATACACAAGTTGTAGAAAAGAAAGAAAAGGCAATGCATTTTAAGGAAATGAATTTTTCTACTTGCATTTAAAAGCAAGAATTTTTCTCTTTTTATTATATGTGTAGTAGAGGCATTTATTCAATACCGCAAATCTATAGAATCTTTTGATATTTTTAGCAGAAAGCTAAAAAGATCAAAATGATCCCACCCGGCGGCCCCGTCTCACAATAAAAAAATGGTGTATTTGGCATATCTAACTTAGGGGTAAATATATATTTCAACTTGTCCAACCTCTTTTTCTTTCCCTTTGCACTATTTTCTAATCTAATATTAGCTGTTTTACCAAGATACCTTTTTAGCTTGAAGGGGTTTAAATTGTTTTGCAAGAATTTTATGAAATAAATATCAATTTCTCATTTGGGGAGCGTGCATCTCAAAATGCACCCTTCACTATGGTCTATTTAAGGGGTTTAGTGGAAATTTGGTATAGCTGTAATCAAATTTAAATATTTACAGTTCTACCAGTCCGAATTCATTAAAATAAAAAGTTATGAGTAATATATTACATTAGGCAACTTTTTAAAGTTGGTCATGTATAGGTGCGTGCACAGGAATGTGATTGGGGGGTAACCAAAAAGGGGTGATTTTTTAAATATACTTTTCGTTACTACTCTGTTATTTTTAAAGATAATTGAACCAAGTTTCTTCCCTGATTCAATTACTACCCTAGGTAAACGATTATTAATAAATAATAGGGATTTCCCGCCGAAACCGCCGTCTACCGCCGAATTCCGCCGTGTTATTTGCTACCTCATTTGGCTGTTTGGAGTCAATAGAAAAGTGTGATCTGTTTGAATAAAAGTATTATAATACACCTTTTTCTATCCACTTACAACTGCTTTTTAGTAGCGAAGCTACTCTATAATTCACAATGTCCGTCCGTCCGTCCGTCCGTCCGTCCGTCTGTCCGTCTGTCCGTCCGTCTGTCCGTCCGTAATTAATGAATTGGGGGAAACGTGATTTTCTCAGCTCCTATAAAAGATAGAGAGCTGAAATTTTTTGACAACATTCCCATCATTAAGGAGCACAATTAACTATAAAACATCAATGGCGGTCGGACTGCTTTTTAGCAGGTTTTAGGCTATTTTTTATATTTTCCAAATTTTCCCCATATCTTTGGTGTTTATGGTCCGATTTTCAAAAATTTTTCAGTTCAAGATATCAAAATTAAATTTCCCATCATTTGAAGAAACAACAATGACGGTCAGACTGCCTTTTTGTAGGTTTTTGGCTATTTTTATATTTTTTACATTTTTCCCCATATCTTTGGTGTTTATGGTCCGATTTTCGAAATTTTTTAGGTTATAGATATCAAAACTAAATTTCCTGTCGTTTGAAGAAAACAACAATGACAGTCAGACTGCCTTTTTGCAGGTTTTTGGCTATTTTTATATTTTTCACACTTTTCTCCATATCTTTGGTGTTTATGGTCCGATTTTCAAAAAATTTCAGTTAAAGATATTAAAATTAAATTTCTGGCGTTTTTAGAAAAGAAACAATGGCGGCCAAACTACCTTTTAGCAGGTTTTGGGCTATTTTTAAATGTTTGACATATTTCCCCATATCTTTGGTATTTTTGGTCTTATTTTAAAACTTTTTGCATTAACAGTTTCAAAATATTTTTTCCCATTGTTATGTGCATCTAGTATGTAATTTACTTTAACCGTCTTCATCATACAAAATAAAACAAGGTTTTGTGTTTATTTTCTCCAATAAATCTATTCTTGATTTAAATAAATACACTTTAAATCTACTTCTACGTATTACCATCCACAATTTTTTGTGCTTCGCTACTTATGGATGTTGTCATCCTTGTTAATATTTATAATTTATTTAAGAGGGGTTAGGTCTTTTTAAACTTAAAGAAAATGAATATTGAGACTGGATAATCGAGCTTCCTATTAAAGATATTGATTAATTTTTTTTGTAAAGTATCTTATGTGTATTTTTCTACCTGTATAGTCTACCATTATAAGTACCTATTTAAATTTAGCACTGTCCTTCAAGGGCCTACAGGGGCCAACACCACCACCCCCCCCCCCCCTACTACCAAACCAGAAGTTAAAATTTTAATTTTGTTTTTAAAAGTATGAGACTGAGTTTTAAAGGAAAAAAGAATTCTCATAACTGAACTAAATATTTTTTGTATCTATGCCCCCTCCCCCCCTATCTAACCAAAAATAAGATAACCATCATAAAATTGATATCAAACAAACTTTAATTCATTTTAGAACAGTAAAGAAAAACCGGTAGACCAAGTAATAGACTAAAACAGTATTTGCCAGCTAAATCATAACATAAAAATGCTTTGTATCTTTCAAAAAATGACAGAAGAAACAAACACATTTACTCTTTGAAATCTTAATGTTCTTAGAGTTTTACAGACAGAGTGAGGGGACCTAGTGAACTAAAGAGTAGATGCTTGTTGGTGAGTTAATCATCACAAAAAAATCAGCTTTCTTACAAAATAAAACTGCGTAGTAGATCAAATTTTCCCTATAGATATCTAATGTCTGTAAGAGAATTAACAACAGACCGACGGACCATATAAATTTTACACTAGATGGTTGTTTGTACAGATAATGTTCATAAAAAGATTTTCTTTCAACCGTCTTGAGTCGTAGCAAAGAAATTCACGATGTTTACCTATCGGTTCATACAGACTGACGGACTTTGCGAATATGAAAGTAGCTACGCTACTACAAAATTTATTTTTGCACTTTCCTTCTAAGGACTAGAGTTGCAAAAACCTTCCCTAAATACTAAAATTAAAAAATTAGTTTTATAAAATTTGCGGGCGGCGGCTTTTTTTGCGGGAACTGCGGGTAAGTCGCGGTTTTCTTTTAAAATTATTGTTCCTCAAGTAATTACTGATTAATTTTAAAAAGTTTTACTCAATTATCTTTAATAGTAATGGAATAACAGAGAAATTAAGATTGCTGTTATGATTTGTAATTCCCCCCCCCCCTTCAAATTTAGGTTTTACAGGCAATTTTCAGATTAAAAATTTTTAAAGTTGCGCTACCGACCCCACTCTGGAAACTTGACTAAAAGTTGTATTATATTCTCAAAATTTAGAATCATATATGGTTTGGTATGGGGTCGGTAGCGCAACTAGGAGTAAAATGACGAAAACTAATTTTTTTTGCTAAATTTTTCAGTAAAAAAATGACGAAAATTATTTCATAAATTTACTTTCAAAGCATAAAATTAACACTTATAAGGTAAAATATATAATAAAAATGTTTTTATTTATTGATTTGGTGTATATATTTGTAAAGAATATGAACGAAATTAGTTTTTAATAGATATTTATGCAAAAAAAAAATTATTTTTCATATCTAGGTAGAAAATAAAAAGTAGATTTTTGACCTTCAAAAAATATTGATTTGACTCAACTTTGAAGTAAAAATAAACTTAGTTCCAAGCGTTATTTTTTCTTTTCCTTGTCCATTTTGCATGCGCTGGGGTATGTAAATCAATAATATAAAGTTAAAATAAGAAAATTTGATCATGACTTTTTTGCCAAATTTCCACCCTTAGACCGTTGTGCCCTTCCCCCTTTTATTTAGCGTTTTGCATTTTACCCAGAATTTTAGGGATAGGTTCACAGATGATAAATTAATCTTCTATACAATGCTTATTCATATTTAATTTGCATAAAAGTATTGGAATGGGGAGGGGTGGGGGGGGGGGGAGGATTAAAGCTTTCGAAACAAAAACTTTTTCTTTATTCTGCTTTCCCTGTATCCATGGTTTTATCTCATTGTTTTCCTTATTAGAGAAACTCTACAATTAACTTCACACGAAAGTTCTACAAGAAAACAAGATTACATTCGGCCATAGATGCAAACTTAAATAATAATAATTTATAAACAAGAAATATTATTAATATTACGAGTTATCACATATACCTACACAAAAGGAGAAAAATTGGAGAAAGGGAAAAGTAGGTTGCAGGTAAAATCCGTAAAAGTGTGTGTTTTAAGGCTTAAAAATAGTAGTAGAACGATAATATTCACTAAATATGTGTATTTCTTATTGAAAAGAAAAAAGTTAACATAAATTTTTATCATTCTTCTACTGTTTTTAACTTAAAACACACAACCTTTACGGATTTTACCCGCAACCTGCTTTTCTAAAGGATTTGCGTCCATTGATTAAATTAAAAGAATTAATTACTTTTTTTTTAAAAATTATTATACTACAGAAATTTATTATTTGTTTCGGTAGATTTTCTTGTGTGACTTTAAAAGCTATTTATATCAAAAAAAAATTCAAAAGATGGCAAGCTTAAAAAGTTAGTTATGTACCTGGACTTTCTTGAGTGACTTTCTGAGGAGTTCGAGTCCCTCGGGATTTCCCTCGTCCAACCCGTTCATCACGCTGAAAATAAAGAAGAGGATTAGCTTGAAGACTACATTTTGGAATTTCAAGACGTTATTACAGTATTAAAAACATTTGAAAACATATTAGTTTTACTAAATGCTTAACTTAAACTTCGTATAAAAGGAATGCAAGACAAACAAAAACAACTAAATATCAAATTCTAATAGTCTTAACCCTAAAATATTAAAAAATCTGAAGTAATAAAACTACTCTGAGTTGTAAGCTTTTCAAATTATTGTTGATCAGTAAGAATAAGACTAAACATAGTTGAAAAACAAGGATGACAACATCCATAAGTAGCGAAGCACAAACAATTAAATAAGAATTTAGATATTGGTTGTCAAAAGCATGTATATAAGAAAAAAATCACGAAACCTTTTCAACATTTGTTTTTAATTTCTTAATATTTATATTTCAGTTCTATGACTAACAGACTGACGGTCAAAGTAAATTACATACTGGATGCTCAAAACAACGGAAAATTTAATTTTGATATTTTTAACTACAAGAATTTAAAAAAACGGACCATAAACACCAAAGATAGGAGGAAAAATGTGAAAAATATAAAAATAGCCAAAAACCTGCAAAAAGACAGTCTGACCGCCATTGATGTTTTCTTGAAACGACAGGAAATTTAATTTTGATATCTATAACTGAAAAACTTCGGAAAGCGGGCCATAAACATCAAAGGTATGGAGAAAAATGTGAAAAATGCAAAAATAGCCTAAAACCTGCTTAAAGGCAGTCTGACCGTCATAGTTGTTTTCTTGAAATGAAAGGAAATTTCATTTTGATACTATAACTGAAAAAATTTTGGAAATCGGACCATAAACACTAAAGATATGAAGAAAAATGTGAATAATACAAAAATAGCCTAAAACCTGCTAAAAAGCGGTCCTACCGCCATTGATGTTTTATAGTTAATTGTGCTCCCTAATAATGGGAATGTTGTCAAAAAATTTCAGACTTTTATCTTTTATAGGAGCCGAGAAAATCACGTTTCCCCCAAACTAAGACGGACATACGGACATACGGACTTACGGACATACGGACATTTCAAATTATAGAGTAGCTTCGCTACTAATAAATAGCACCGAAGAGGTACCTAAATAAAACTCAAGGCATGAAAAATATTTGGCATTCTTAAAGTATTTTAATATTCCTTTTATATGTTAAATATAAAATTATACTTCTCAAATTTGATACCAGATATATTTTTATAAGAATTGGCCACAGTAAAAAGATAATTAAGCTATTATTTTAATTTTAAGTAAAATATTGTTATAATTTCTAATTATGACCGTATTCTGGTCAAATTAAGGTAAATTCAAATATATGAAATTCTAAAACAATGGTCCAAATTGAAACAGGGATGGCAACATCCACACGTAGCGAAGCACAAAAAATAGGCAAAGTGAGTTAAAAATCAGATGTCTAGAGGTCATAACAAAGAGGAGAAAGGTATATGATGAAAATCCTAATATTTTTATAGAAATATATGCCTTTTTTTATAACCGACAGACCAAGTTAGTTGTAGACTGGATGCACATTAATTGCAGTTAATAAATCACATTTCCATTATAGCATTAAAGACTGACATAGAAGTGTGAATTATAGAGTAGCTTCACTACTAAAAAACAATTGCCTCTACTCCTTAAATCTGGAGGTAACATGTGTATTTAAATATGGAGTTTTAATTAGTAATTCTATATTTAGTTCAACAAAATATGAACCATATAAAAAAGGGAAGCTTTTTTATGAGAATGGAAATATCCTATGAAACTTTGTTTTAATCAACAGAAAAATAGCGCTATTAATGTTTATAATAATTATCATTTACATAATAATTACAAAATTAATCACAAGTTTTTACTGCATTTTAGCTTACTGATATTATACCTGCTGCGCTTTCTATTCAATATTTTCTCTTGATTATGCTGTATGTTTTTAAATACATAATACTTTTCTATTTCTTCTTTATATTTAAAACTTCGCAAGAAGCAAGGATTTTTTAAAATAATATTTATTTATCAAGTTGCTGATGAGAATATATCTAGATGAAATGTAAAATAACTAGCTACTGCGCTTCTATCATCTAGTGGCTCTGTATTCAAAGGAATTAGAAAATTAGCCCAAAAGCCTCACAAGAATGAAATCTAAAATTAAATTAGCCAATAGTCAATTCTGGACCTATGTGAAGCTTCCCTAAAGATGGGAACTTAAATTGGTCATTAGTAGCTAGTAGAACGTAGGGACTTACCTAAGAATTGAGTATCTGCGCTACAAAACTAAAACAACTTTATTTGTCCGAACAATGTGTATTACTTAAAAATATAAATATATGTAATGTTATGAGGCTAGCGGCTATCATTTGTTTTACTATCAAGATTTTAAAAATTGTAAATCATGATTATGTGTATTACATGGAATAATAACATAAAGAGAATACATTCCTTTATTACCATAATTTTGTTCTCAATCTTTATAATCAGGCTAATCTAAAAAATGTCTTATCCGTGTACTTTTATATGTTTTAGATACCCTAGTCAAATAACTATAATGCCTTTGTTGATGAAGTACATTTCTCATTAAATCTAAAAAAATAATCGCTAAGATTTGGGTAAAATAGTATATACAAAACATAAATCTTTTTAAATTAGCCATTCAGCCGTTTCAGAGCACTTAATGTACTATCAACCAACTACTATCTTTACTAAATTACTCTATGGGTCCTAATCCTGTAGGAAATCTTTTCTCATGTTTTATGGCTTTATTTTACACAAATAGGCAATATCCCTTCAAAACCAAGTGGAGCACACAAGGAGGGGCCCTTCAATAACATTAAAAAAAGAAAATATGGTGGTGGGTGAGTTTCAAAGCCCAAGTAAATATATAAAGGATATATACAAAATTTTCTTTTGTAAAAAAGTATTGCTAACTAATAGCAGAACGAGTTTATACCGTTTTTGGTTTAATAATTTTTTATAGGGATTTAAGAAGAACTTTCTGTTCCCTTTCTTATACTCCAAAAATATAATGTCAATTCCCACGAACCTATTTCATTTTTAAAATTTTTGTGAAATAAGGCTGTCGGAGGGAATTTTTTTTGTACAGAGAAGCTTTGATGGGAAAGTAACCCACAAATATCTGATATTATATCTTATACAACTTTTTAAATACACATATCGTATATAATATGTTATTAATAGCGCAGCTACTCCATAAAAAATAACTTTCTTTCTTGTAAAACGTCCGTCTGTCTTAAAACCTAGTTACTCAACAATTGAGGTATGGTAGATACTAATTTAGATATCTCTTATTTTAAGGAGGGAGAGAGCAGCGCAAATTAGATCAATATTTCTCTCTTTATAAATATAATATATATTATTCATACTATGTAAAAATAGTTTAAATAATCTAGCCATTTATGACCGTTTTCGGTTTTGTTTTCATCCATTTTTTTATCATTTTATGGCTTATTAGAATAAAATATTAAGTCGTCGTTCCTCAAGTTTTAATTTTTCTCACTAAAAAATTAACTAAAAGAAAAATGCTTAATTAAATTGTTAAGGTACAACTCTATCTAAATTTAGCAAGATAATAATTAAATGAAACTGCAATTTTAGGTGTTAACACCATACTGTAGATTTTATGCATAGCAATCCATAAATGTTGTTCAGCTTCTACTATTTAACAAAGATATGTGCGTATGTATTAAATTTTTCTGTTGTTTTGTGTTCACAACCACAGAAAAATAAATAAATTCATTTTGCAATTAAAGTTGGGCGAATTCAATTAAAATAGTAATATAATATTCACTTTCTAACATACATTTATCATTATTTTTCTAACTAGCTCTATAAATGCATTTAATTTTAGTGTTAAGTAAAAAAATAAAATGAAGTGATTTTTTCCTAGGGGTAATTCTGTTGCTACCCACCCACAAATAAACCTTCTCTAGTCCTATAAGAGTACCATGTTCGTTTATGGTTGGCGAGATCATTCGCAACTTTCAAATATTCCAAATAATAATAAACAAAGTATTTTTCTTTTAATTTTGTGACTGATTGTTTTCATACAGGGAGAAAAGGCTACATATTACTAGTAGCTTGTTATATAAATAATCAAATGATCCTTATTCTAAAAGTGACAGTGCAGTGTACATAAAAAGTTTTAAACTATTCGAGCGACTTTTTAAGTAAAATCTAGCTAAACTTATTTTATTAAATTAATGTTTGATTTTTAATGGACACAGTAACTGTATAATTAACTACATTTCAACACCCCCTGGACACGCGCCCATATCTTAAATTAGCCATGTCACTGTTAAAGTTTTGACATATTTAAACCTCATTGTTTCAAGAGAGTAGTTCAATAACTTTAATTTAGTGTTTTCAAATTGTAATGTATTTAAATATGTGGTTTTTTCAAAATCATATGCATAGAAGAAGGTGAAATATTATAGCAAGATTAATAAAGCTATTGTAAATTTCTAAATTTCTTGTTTGTTAAAAATATTTTTGAAAATGACAACATAAATAGATCATTAAATGTAATAACTAATAGTAACTTCTTAATTTTTGTGATATTTAACTTACAATCGTAATTTCAGTTTTGCTTACAAGTCTTGATGTATATGACTTCAAAGTTTTTTCTTCTTCTAAAATTTTATTTTTTTATCTATGCTATTTTTGGATCTAGCCGTCTTTGTGTTTACATGGACACTGCTTGGTTTAAATATCTAGCCCAGAGGGTATGAGGTTGACAGGATGATTTTAACATTTCATATTATTAACTTTTCAAGACACATTATTGTTCTCAGGTGTTTATACAGATCCACTATTGATAATCAGGGATCTAAAGGGATAAGACATTGGCCGATAAATTTATGTACATCATAATTGATTTTACACAAATGATTTTCTGCAGATTAAAGATAGTGGTTGAAACGTTTGAACACTCAACTTAATACATCAACTAATCAAAATTCATAAAGTCCCTAAATTTATTAAGCCACAAATAAGAAAACGTCATTATAAAACTTTGGAGACTAGTGTAATAAACAGTCCATTGTACCCCCTCTCTCTCTCTTATTGATAATACAAGGCAAGGCGTAAGTCCACTTTAATTCAAATCTGTCTTGTTTCTTATGATTATCAAATCTTCAAAAATAGAATGTGAGATTTTAAACATTCATATTTAAGCAATAATTTATTAAAGTGCTATCAAAATCATCAATATTTACTTCATTTTTGTAACATCCTTTTTTAAAAATTAGTATTACAATAATTACAGACATTTGCTAATACAAAAAGTTAAAATAATATGATATGATGTATTACTTTAAAATTTAAAATTTGAATGAAGTTTTTGCTTGTTATGATGATAATATTATTTTTTTTTCTTATTATTTTTAAATTACTATTTTCGCTTTCGTACACAGGATTTAATTGGTTTATAAATACTCTATAAATTTGCGTAGCTACTTTCGAGTTAGGTTTATTAGTCTGCATGGGTATAAAAGTCACTTATGAGTGAAGTAAAATGACCTTATCGACCCTATTTTTTTAAGCAAAGCCTGTCGGTGATTTCCTCAGAGAATTTAGCGATATCTGAAAAACCTTATTTTTATTGGCTGATTTTAAAACTTAATACACAAATGGGATTGGATTTAGAATACGTGGATATTATGACAGGATACATTTTGTCTTTAATATAGGTTGATACAATAGTCCTTATTTTTAGGTCAGTTCGTTACTCCAGTAGGATTGGAGAGGATGGAGTAAAAGAGGTATCGTTATATTAGCCAGAAGAAAGTAGCATATTATAGTGTATGCTAGAATCTCTCACACTTTCCACATTCTATATTAATTAAAATGGGTTGAAATTAATAATCTATCTAATAAGAGTTGGATTCAGTAAAATAATTATAATACATAGAATCCAAAATAGAATTTAGTAAAATAATGCTTTAATTTATCTGCTTAATATCGGAGATATTGTCCTACTAAAGAGATTAGTTACTCTCATTCCAATAACTTTTTTTAAAACTATTCAAATATTATTAGTAGCGAAGCTACTCTATAATTCACTATGTCCGTCCGTCAGTCAGTCCGTCCGTCCGTCAGTCAGTCCGTCCGTAACGCTATGGGGGAAATGGGATTTATTCAGCTCCTATAAAAGATAGAATGCTGAAATTTTTTGACAACATTCCCATTATCAAGGAGCACAATTGACTATAAAACATCATTTGAGGTCGGACCGATTTTTAGCAGGTTTTAGGCTATTTTTATATTTTTCACATTTTTCTCCATATCTTCAGTGTTTATGGTCCGATTTTCAAAATTTTTTCAGTTACAGGTATTAAAATCAAATTTCCTGTCGTTTAAAGAAACAATCATGAAGGCCAGACTGCCCTTTTAGCAGGTTTTAGGCTATTTTTATATTTTTCACATTTTTCTCCATATCTTCAGTGTATGGTCCGATTTTCAAAATTTTTTCAGTTATAGATATCAAAATTAAATTTCCCGTCTTTTAAAGAAGACAACGATGACGGCCAGACTGCCTTTTCAGCAGGTTTTAGGCTGTTTTTTTATATTTTTAACATTTTTCTCCATATCTTCAGTGTTTATAGTCCGATTTTCAAAATTTTTTCAGTTGTAGATATCAAAATTAAATTTCCCGTCTTTAAAGGAAATAACCATGACGGCCAGACTGCCTTTTTGGCAGGTTTTAGGCTATTTATAAATATATTTAACACTTTTTTCCATATCTTCAGTGTATATGGTCCGATTTTCCAAATTTTTAAAGTTTTTAAGGATTTAAAAGTTAAATTTTTGTCGTTTTAAGAAAACAACCATGGCGGCCAGACTGCCTTTTATCAGGTTTTTGGCTATTTTTATATGTTTTACATATTTCCCAATAGCTTTGTTTATTTTGATCCAATTTTCAAACTTTTATGGGATATCAGTATCAAAATAATTTTTCCCATTGTTATGAGCATCTTTAATATAATTTATAATACAAAATAAAACAAGGTTTCATATTTATTATATCCAATAAATCTATTCTTTTAAATCTACCTGTACGTATTCCCATCTACGATTTTTTGTGCTTCGCTACTTATGGATGTTGTCATCCTTGTTTAATTAAAAATGCTTATTTACAAAATATTTTTATTTATTATTTTTGCCTTGAAATTTATATTTAAACGTAAAACAAAGATTTCATGAGTATAGTAGATGAAAAGCATAACAATAATATCAAGCGGAAATCAAAATTAGTCTAAACAATTGAAATATAAGATTTAGATTGTTCATAAATCTCTTTTAAAGAAAAATAGTGATCACATTAAATAACAAAACGATTGCGACCAAAATTCCTGTTGATAAAGAAATAATTCAGACAAAATATATTGTTTCTTCATTTAAAGGAAGCCTGCAAGAAATACCACGCTTTAACTGCTGAAAGACTGCCACAAGTAGACTCAATAACCCAAATTTGAAGCCTCTAGCTTCTATAACAAAAAAGTTCCAGGCATTTTGAAATGACATTATATGTACAATGAAATTTTTGAAAGAATTTCATTGCTAATGTTAGAAATTTTGAAATTAAACTACGTGGCCTAGAAACAAAATTATAAGCTTATTTTTGTCATAAATTTAGGTTGCCAGTAACTAATTATATTTTTACAATAAAACTACCCATTTTTATAGTCAAAATCATTAAAAAAAATTAAGTTTATCTTGCGTTGTACCGAGTGTACTGTAGCCAATCAGAAGGCTGAATCAGCTAAGCAACCAATCACAACTGAGCTTGTATTAGTTTCCCCCTTTGTTTCTGCTATAATTTTCGTTTACAAATGCAATTTAAATCGATTTTTTTCATAGATTTTGACTGTGAAATGTGGTGTTTTTATTGTAAAAATGGAATCAGTTACCGGCAATCGTAAGTTTCTGACAAAGGTTATAATTTTGTGTCTAGGCGACGTAATTTAATATTGTTTTTTCTTTTATTAGCATTGGAAATCTTTCAAAATTTTCATTGTACATAAAATGCTATTTTGAAATGCATAGAACTTTTTTGTTATTGAAGCTGAAGGCTTTAAATTTGGGGTATTGGGTCTACTTGTGGCAGTCTTTCAGCAGTTAAAGCGTGGTATTTCTTGTAGGCGTCCTTTAAGTGTACAATATAATGCTGTCATTGTTATAAGGGACGAAAATCTAAATAATATTGAAAAGAAACCATAGTTTTGACAGAAATAATGTTTTTGGGGATAGAATTTGTTTACTTAAAATTTCAAATAATTACTGCCTGAGGTTCTTTACATACAGAACTATTAGAGGGGCTTCGACAATAAAATCTGCTGAAGAAGCGTCTATTTACACTCAATTATTAAATCGAAAGTGTCTGGCTTTTTGTTTAAACTCACATTTAAAACAAGGTTGATAATATCCAGAAAGGAACAACATGATGTGAAGACAAGAGCAATAAAATAATTTTCATTCTATATGTTTTATATGATTTCAATTAAGCATTTTCACAACGATCAATAAAAGACTAATCAAAATTAAGAAAAACATATTAGCAATGGGGTATGTGTCAATTGTTTAAGCAAATTTAGGAAAAAAATAACTAACAGATATGTATCAAATAATAAGAGAGATGGAGATCAAGGAAAAGGGAATTTGATTCTGACAAACAATTCTATTTGAAAGTTTCCCCTCAACCCCCTTTTCTTCCCCCCCCTTCTTCCCCACCTCCCTTCAGTTACGTAAAAAGTTTTACTTTAACTTTACTGTCAAAATATCAAATTTTGCGGCATTTTAAATTGGAATTAATTGGCTGAATAGCAGCCCTTAAGAAAGATAAAAAAGGGAATCAGAGATAAGACAAAAGAGATCAATATCCTAAAATGTAGAGAATGGTTTATAAAGTAGCACTGCAGCTATTAAAATGTTTCCCAATAGAACACGATTAAGCCATAAAGATTCATTCAAACTTATTACCTTTTGTCAAGAACATTTCTGGTAGAGCAACCACTTATAGTTGGGGTCTATCCGTATATTAGTAAGCCTGTCTAAAGATATGTTTAAGCAACTGTAACCTTCTTGTATATAGATGGATGTAAGAAAATTTAGATATGACTTCCTAACAAATAACTGAGCATCTTTTGTAATTAAATGCAAAAAAATGCTTTGATACGTTTAATAAGACATTTTAACATACATTTAAATCTTTTAAAAATCTTCAATAAAATCGCAAAAAGATTTGCTCAATTATTTTAACACCCTTATTATACCCTAATATAATAAAATTGCGTAATTTTAAATTCCCACTTATGCAATATTGGTATTTGTATTAGCAGTTTGCTGGATGTATGTTATTAAAAAACAGTCAACGTTTTAGTTAATATATCAAATATTGAATATATTCATAAATCCTGATATAAAAATAGGTAAAAGTTTAGCTTTTTTTTTGTAGTTTATCACCAACCTTTCTCATTTTAAGGGCGCAGACGCTTATAAAGTGTTATTATATAAATTTCAAATTAAGTAATCTAACATGATAGATTCTAATAAAAAATGCTTAATTTGTTAATAATATCATAAATATTGAAACAAATTACGACATTTTTATAATATTTCAAACTCCCTTTTTCTAGGGGAGGGCCAGGAAAATAGCTTAAAGCCAATCCAAGGTTAGTATCCTCGAATAGCACAAGAAATTGGAACCAACATCTTCCTAGATCCTAAGCTACAGATATAAAATCTTATTACTTTATATCATGACCAATATAAACATTTAAGTGAACATAAACTATAAAGAAATTGAAAATCATTATTTTCTGCTATACTTACTTTATAGTATTATTCCTAAAACATTATTTAATATAGTTTTAATAAACCAAAATATTTGTAGTATAACAGCTAAATAACGAGCCAGTCGTTAGTTAAATCATTTTGTAATTATCTTGTTGAAATATTGTAGGAACCCTATTTTACTCCACCCTCCCTGACCTTCAATAATATGAACCATAAAAATACTTTATCAAAAAAACCTAACTGCTATAGAAACCAGGAGAAAAATGATACTCAAATATCTTTTAAAAAGTGCTTTATTTCTAGAGCTACTTGTAAATAAGATATGTTTGAACGTTCAACCACTAATTTTAATCTACAGAAGGGGATGTACATCAATTTATCGGCCATTGTCCTATCCCTTTAGATCCGTGATTTAACTGATTTTCTTAAAAGAAAAAAAATTAATTGATATTATTAAAATCTACCAATCCATACATCCTTTGTAGCACGGCATGTTATAACGTTATTTAAAGACACATAACTTAGTTCTGTTCACTTAAATTTACTATGCTAAATTTTATCTATAGAATATAAGGCATAGAGCAACACATTTTTTTTCTCGTTGGTATAAAAACCATTTTTTATGAAAAAAACAATAACAGCACTATATTTTAATAAAAATATTATTGTTCTTTTTTAATTCGCAGGGGAAGTGCTAGAGGTCAAACTGTGTCATAATTCAAGACATTAAAATGGTAATCGTTTAGTAAGATTTTTTAAGTATCTGACACTTAATAATGGGGTATTTCAAAGGTAATTTTGTTTTCAGTTACCTTATTCATGAATATTCCTGTAGATTTTATTGTGCTTTTTTTCGTTCATTGTGACCTTTAAATCTTTAATTCTTTCTGACTATTTGATAAGGAATAAGAGAAAAGTATCTTAAGATCAAATGATAATTCAGGATTGACAAAATGGGGCGTCATAACTTAAATTTATTTTTTCTTAATTATTCTATTGATTGCATTGTAAAATTTACTTCTTAATTTGATGCTTATTCGCATATTGTAAATGTATATTATAGAAAAATAACACACTAATGTAAGTAATACTTCGACATATTACACTCTCTAAATCATAATTTAATAAACTTTTAAAATCCAAAAACATTTTTTAAAAATATTTTTTTCCTGATACAGAGCATTGATGCAAATTCACAAAGGAAATACAATTGCACAAAAAAGTTTATGTAATTAGAGCTATATAATTTGGAAATACCCAATACAAATTCTCAGTTTTCGCTGCATCTATACAAGTCATCTGGCTAGCTATAGTTTTTGTCAGCGTCATAACTACAGCTGTCAAATTGTCCCTACTGCTGTTATGTTAGGTGCGTGACAATAAAAGTAAGATTAGAGGAAATGCCATTGGCAAAAAAAACAAGAAAAACTTATCATCAAGAATAAAATTTTTTAAAAAGCTACTGTGAGTTGCAATAATGGCAATTTCTAGAATAACTTAATTGCATTATTAACAGTTAATTTACTGCGGTACTTGTTGTAGACCTACTGTAGAAATGATTGATTTTAGAAACCTTGTTAAAAAGATTACTTGTTGAAATATCTAGTGGTTAGGTAGCCATTGTAATAGATTTCATAACATTAGATTGCCAAAAAGCTCCAAGTAAAATTTGCATACTTCCATCCAGTGAGAAATGGGATATTGGACTGTAAATTATTATGGTACCCAAAGTTTTGTAAATACGATCTCTCTATGACTAGCTTGAAACAATGGGTACTTTTATTAAATCTTGACTAATTGGTTCTAGCTAGCAGTGTTGAAACCAATGATTTTGATCTACATAACATTAGGGAAGTACATCATCTTATCCCTAAAGATTTAAAAACAAAGGTTTCTGTGATTCTAAAATATCTGTGTTCCTAGCACTAGCTACCAACTAATTAACCTAATTAAGTTGGGGCAAAATAAACATAATCAGGGTTGCCATGTATTAATTTAAATTTATGTTTGGAAAGAAGAACGAATATTTCAACTGCATAAAAACGTCTGAGATACAAGAATATTTTTAGGTGTGCAGGTAGAATACATCATAAAGAACAGATATATAAACCACAAAGAACAACATACTGAAATTAATTTCTTAAGTTGTAGAGACAGACATAGGAATTGAAAACCACAGTTTTAGAGGACTTTAACGTTTTTTTTAAGTAGTCAAACCAAGAACATATTTTTTATAACCATGGAATTAGCAGCTTTATTAAGGCAAAGGGATTGTTGGGTGTGTTTTAAAGATCCTAGTTAGCCCCAAATAAATCTCGTAGAAAATGTTAGAAAAATAATCAGACAAAACAAAAAAATTAACATTGAAGAACAACCCGAAAAAAAATTAATCTTTTATATATATATATATCTTTGTTTAGACTAGCTAGTGTAAAATTACTACTTTACCCTACATCCATAATTTTCAGTCTGTGCAAGGAAGTTTAATCAACTTACCTAAAAATAGAAATAACACATTACAAATCAAATATCAATAACATATTTTGGCAAAAAAATAATTTTACTTAAAATTTCTGGTCATCACAAATATCTTTAGATGCACTATTCCTTATTTCTGCACTTAACTATGATTTCGCTAGTTATAATATTATATAACTTTCACCCTGTAGGACACCAAATGAGGATCCTCTCATCCTAATCTAACCTTTTAGAAGCATATAAAATAGTTTTGAATCATGGAAAGAAGACGAAGTAGCGGGGTTCGTCTTAATTTCACAGTAGCTTTTCTCCTATATCTAGCCGTTGCGGGGGGCTCAAACCCTGCGGGGCATATTTCCAAACTTTGCGGAGCAATCATTAACATTTCTCCTACCTAACCTAACCTAAAATAACCTATCAAAGCTACCATGAAAATACTACGAGACCCGCTACTACGTTTTCTTTCCATGATAAATTTTTTTTGTGCGTGATCCCTTAATCCTGTATGTAATTAAGAAGCTTAAAAACTGGCTAGGTATCCTATCATTAGGAATTTAAACATATAATTAACTACAACAATAATAATACGAATTAAAGAATTAAGCAAGTGTCTTAAATATAGGCCTAACTTTTCTTATTTTTTAGAAGCATAGCTGCTCTTTAACTAGGGTCTGTCCTTTCCTCCGTTTTATGGTCTTGCTAAAGGGGGGGGGGGGGCGAAAGTGACACTTTTTGAAACCAAAACTAAAAGTCAACAAAGGAACTCAACTAAAAAAAGAGTTACAGGTCTGAGATTTTGCATGGCAGTTGCTTTATATGGGTAAAATATGGAACTGTGAAGAAACGGCGGCGCAACCGCCGAAAACCGCCGTTTCCCGCCGAATTTTTTTTTGCCTTTTCTCGGCGG
Source organism: Acartia tonsa (assembly GCF_053477335.1). Taxonomy (NCBI): domain Eukaryota; kingdom Metazoa; phylum Arthropoda; class Copepoda; order Calanoida; family Acartiidae; genus Acartia; species Acartia tonsa. The sequence continues at coordinate 28,932,439 of NC_137270.1, forward strand.
TTTTCGGCGGTTGCGACGCCGTTTCTTCACAGTTCCATATTGTACCCCTATAAACCAACTGCCATGCAAAATGTCAGACCTGTAACTCTTTTTTTAGTTGAGTTCCTTTGACTTTTAGTTTTGGTTTCAAAAAGTGTCACTTTCGCCCCCCCCCCCCTTATAAAAACATTGTCTTATTAAATTATCCATTTATCTTAGATGGATCTAGCCTAACAGAATTATTTTAAACTTCATAAGTAAACTAGCCGTTTTATCCTACAATATAAAGTAGTAAGGTTTTCTTTGTATGCAGCTGCAGATCTTGGGGTGGTTCTAGGCTATTTACCTGGCCTACCCCGCCCTCTCCTAGATGCTAGGGATGCAGTAGCTAGCTTTAAAAAGTCGAAAAAAATGATTGACTCATACTTAATTTCAACATAAGCACTACTAATAAAAACACATATCTACCATGTAAAGCTTTTAAAATAAAGATCTTATATTGATCGACTTAAGAAATTAATATGGCTTTAAGATCTAAAATAACCATTAAAAATTAACAATATGTAATAAATAAGATAAATTATTAATACGTTCAACAATACGTTAAAGTGAGCTGAGCTTTGAAACAAGTAAAGTTATATTCATAAGAAGCGGAGCAACATTCACTTATAAAACTTTTGGTATATTGCGAATAATAACCCTAAAAGAACTTATACAACAGAAAAACTTTGGTTCAATTCAAAGATACCAATTTACTTATAGAATTTATAAAACTGCCAATAACAAAAAAAATCTAACAATATTTAGAGTAGTTTAGCTCCTAAACAGAACAAAACCTGAAGTACCAGAGATTCTTTTTAAGTGCATAAACGCATGTATGAATTTTTTAGTAGCAAAGCTACTCAGGAATTTTATATTTCCGGATTTATATATAACCAGTGGCGTGAATATGGTCAGGGGATTTATTTTTTTTTGAGGGGGGAAGGGGGGCGAAATAAGGGGTAGACACTTATTGAAATTTTAATTTTAAAGTAGGTTGACGACAAACCCTCTTTAACACACCTATGTATACAAGTCAATCTCTTTGTCCATCCATTAAGTTCTAGAAGAAAAATGGTTTAAAAATACATCAGATTATTTAATTACTTATGATGATTCTATAGAAAAATAAGCATACATGTATTTGACGTTCGTTATTTAGCGTTTTTGCTTTGAAACTTGACTTTCTTGCTTATGTTCATTTGCCTTTTAGCCTGTCTTTTTATCGATAAGAATAATATAGTATACTATATACTCTTTTAAAGGGCCCTCCCATAAAACTACATTGTTGTCAATTTAAAATAGGTTCTTCATTAAAAGATTTTTGACTTCAAATTAGAGAAAAAATAATCCAATAACACAAAATCTAAAAAGATTTGTTAAAGGGTAAGTAAATAAACTCAATAAGAAAGCTGTTTTGGCGTGAAGGCTTGAAGATGCCGAACCCTAAGCTTATTGCTACGTATTTTCGCCCATTTTAGCATTATCTTAAAAAAAGCTTTTAGTTTTTTTTCTTTTTTAAAAACTGTAATTTTTAAGAGCGCCTAAACTTAAGCCGACTAAACTAAACAAATTGTTAGCTACAAGTATTAATGCAGTTAATATATCTATCTATCTTACTTTTTCTGCGGCAAGGCTACTCTGCATTATGAATATCCAACGTATCAGAAATGAATTTAGCGCTGGAAGTAATGAAAAAATCCCTAAAGTTTATATACACGTTTTCATATTTGTTGGCTTAACAACTTTGGGGAGTTTAGTGAATTTGATTGGGTTGATCATTAAGTTGAGTGTTAACTACAGTATCTTTACAATACTGTAATTCAATTAAGTAAGCAATTTAATAAGTACTGTTTAACAGTTAGCTTTTTCTCTTTTAAATATTTTAGCTTATTGTTGCTGTACTTCATATGGACCTGATTGTACTTGATATATATTTATCTATCTATAAATCTAATGCATCAAGATAAATGATTGTTAGACCTGCAAATGCACTTAGAATAAAACATGTAATTTTTTCATTTAATAATAGAATTCTGCCTATTTTGTGTTAATTCAAATCTATAGAACAGCAACATTGAAAATATAGAGAATCTTTAAAATATATTAATTATTCTTAATAATATTTTTTTATCTTTCTATAATAATTGATAATCTGTCTATCCATATATATTATATAGCTCTGATCGTTTGTTTAGTCATGCTAAGAACGTCTTAACGATTTCAAACTTTGCAAGTTTACCAGAATGACCTTTTATTAAACCCATAGTGCTTTTTGTTATTTTGAAATAAATTTTTATGTCATGTGGCTATCCTACTACCATAATTTTGAAAATGGCAATACCTAAAACGATTAGGCAGATGATCTGTAATAAATAATAAATCAATATACATTTTTTTTAATTTAATCAATTTAACAAAATTTATAACCCAATTTCAGTTTTGTATTTGAAATAAAAATCTGTTTCTTTAAGAACCAAAGCGCAATCACTCTACGTTTGTTAAGCTGTTAAGTTAAGATCCGCTTTTATTGATGTTGTCAACCTTTTTCTTTATATTTTTTAAATGTTAAAGTTTTTTAGACAAGTTTGTCGTGCTACGGCCAAAGTATTATAATCGTTATACTTTGAGGTTCACGTTTATGTAAATATTTTCAGATTACAAAACCATAATCAAATCAAAACTCTTAAAGATTTTACAAAAGTTTAATCATATATAGTAAACTAAAAAAAATTAAGAAAAAATCAAAATATAGTAGAAAAATGATATCTTATGAATAATTTTAATACTAATTTAATTAAATTTGAAGGATTTTTTTCCATAGTGAATGTCTGCCTTTTTATGACTTCCCATTTCCTTAGTTAGCAAGCCGCCCACTCGTTTCTTTCAGTGTTCACAAATTGTCACAAAATTTTATTTTTTTTTAAGAAAAGAAAATTTAACACTTAAATTATGTGATCAGTATATTTTGAGATTTTAAAATAAGAAAGTGAAGATACAACACGAAAGGAGGGGTCAACAAGAGTAAATTTAACATACACCCTTTTCTGTGTATATTTTGATAAGTAATAGATACGTCTTTGGTGACCAGAATTTCACTGGGACATAATATAAAGAGGCTAATATAAAGCAATAAATGCTGAATAATCAAGCAACAGATAAACAAACAAAAGCCATAAAATTTTAAAAATAATTTCGCTACACACAATGGTTTAGCTGTACTGATAAAACATATTTAGACTGCCATGCCCCTATGGCTTAGTTAATAAGTTAAGATATAATTTTTGGCTTATAGAATAAATCTATCTATCTATAATATGGTCTATCTACCTATCTATTCATGTTAAAGGTCTTGTTGTCCCAAAAATGACCTTCAGTATTGGGTATTTCACAATAGGAAATTTAATTTAATCTACTTTAATTTAGTGAAAACTATAATGAACAATAAAGTGGAGAATGTGTGTATATGACCGTAAGGATCTCGTAAACTAACGGGGAGGTTTTAAGCTATTTGGCGAAGATGTGTGCCAATCCCCCAAATATATAGTCAAAAGGAAAAACATTTCTCCATCCTACCAATTTTCTTTTTAACCACTTTATCTAATACAAAGAGCAGAAAGTCTTTTGTAGAAAACCCACCCCCCCCCCCCCCCCCAACATTTACTCGGAACGATGTTTTTCTATTTTTCCATTAAAATCTCGAAATCAATTATACGTTATCTAGCAATGCTATGTTAGGATTATTGTTGTATATTATAAAAGTTTTATTAAGAATACTATTTTGATTGGCCTTGAAAACCTACAATAAACCATTAATAAAACCAAAATATCCTCAATTACACTTTATAAATAGGCTAATAAGCGCAAGGCATTAATATTACTTAGGTACAAAAGGAAAGTACGTCACTTATTATTTTTTCCTCATTTAGTAAAATAGCTACACTATATTGGATCAGAAAGAAAGTGGACAATGGACTGTTTATAACAATAGTCCCCAAAGTTTTAAATTAACTTTTGTTTGAATTTTAATTGGTTGGTTCATTAATTTAAGTGTCGAAATGTTTCAACCACTAATTTTTATCTAAAGAAAGGGTAATTTTGTGTATCATTGTTGGGGATGTAAATCAATTTATCGGCCATTGTCTTATTCAGAAAATTAATGATAAATTAGATCTCTCAATTCTACTATTTAACCAGAAATAATGGAGAGTCCCTTTCAGTGTTGAAATCAGTTGACAGGGAATTTAATTAGAATAAGCCTACATTACTCTAAGTGATCATTATACAAACAAGTTTATAGTAACAAGCGTATGTAAATTAACCTTCATTATTCGGAAATAGTGTCAATTTATCGGTGCAACCACCCAAACCCATTTTCATTTTTCAGTAAAGTGTCCTTACGGTCCACCGCTTGAGTTTTAAAAAAATTTAAAATTTTCTGTAAGGTGTTTCGGAAGTTACCTTCCCAAAATAGGTTTAAACCTCCCCTGGACCTATATGACATACATGCATTTTCACTGTAAAGAAAAATGATATCAATGGTTAGCAGTAACCTTCGATATAAACATGTAGAGACATACAAGCAGCATGTTACTTTAAATACTCATAACTAAATTGTTAGTATAGGTATCTGATAAGTCAATTAATTCTTAAAATAAATGAGAAATAATTTACAGCCACGTCTCATGTGTCAAATTCTGTCTTTGGTAAATTACCGTTACTAGGGAGAAAAGTATTTAAAATAATATTTTCCAAATATCATCCCGGGACTTCTGTAAAGCTTTCCTGAAAGGGAGAATTCAAACAGTTCAGCAGTTATTGAAAGCTTAAGATAAAGAATAGTTATTTATCGCATCTTATTATAAACAGCTTTTGTACAAAACTAGATATAATACGATGCTATACATAATTTTTCAATAGGGCTTATAACCGGTTCTAATCCAGCGGATATTTATCTGTTTTGAAGCCATACTGGAAAAACCTTACTACTTTAAATAATAGGATAGACTTATAAAAAATGTAAGACTCTGTATTAGAGTAACTATGCTACCTAAAATCATATCTAAATATCTCAAATACCCTCGCAATTTTTCCTAGAATTGAAAAATGGTCAAATAGGCCCCCTGAATGTTTCGTGTAGTACTTACATTATATATTTTACATTTATCTATCTCAAGATAGGTACAGCATGGCATTTCGGACAATTTGGATCATTTATATTAAGTTTTAAAAATTCTGACTAAAATCAGGTTAGAAAGATGAACATCTTACTTTTAAACAAAAAGATTTCTGAAAAATTATGGATAGATTCAAGGGAAGCTTCACATATTTTTCTGAAACTAAGCTATTTTTCTGAAACTAAGACTTATCAAATGCTTGATAATAGTTAAACATTTCCGAAATTATGCCCGCTATCCAAAACAATTTGCCTAGCCATTGTCTTATTGATGTAATGATAAATCTTGGTTGAGTGAAAGGTGAATATATAGTCAGGGAAAATGGGAAATATAAATCGGCAATATGAATTTATAAAATAAGTTAGTAGAATGTGCATGTGCAACTACCTTTTTGATTGTGCCTGCGTTTTTAATCAAATTTCTAAATATGACCAAAAGGTATAATTATTCTTTTTTAATTTTTAAAGTCAATTCAAGGGTAAAAAGTAAAAAAGGATGTGGGAATTCTTTTATACAAGAGAACATCTTATTTTTTACCCAATATTTTTTTTAATATTAGTGTAAAAATATATTTGAATTTCTAAATAGAAATTAAACATTATATTCTTAATTTTTGGGCTGACATTAAAACCTTTCAGTGCACCCCTGACATATGTATAATGTATATGTATGTTTGTCTGTCCGTCTGTCTGTGTGTATGTGCTAGATTGAAATCGTGATAACTAAATGCAGAAATAGAAATGAATACAAATTATTTTAGCCCAGAAACTATTTATAATACCACCAGAAATATTAAATACTAGAGTTGGCTCGATATAATTATCTCCCTATTGGCTAGTTTTCTATATGCATATCTATTTCTCAATAAATCTATTTTCCTCACCCGGCATTACTATCTAAAAGAAAGTAAATATTTAATAATCTAAATGATTTTAAAAAGATTTTTTAAATTATATTTTTTTCTTTACATTACCATCACCAAAGGGTTAATGATGATGATTACAATTTTAGTTTAATATTTGAACACACAAAGTGTCGCCACAATCGAATTCTTTTAAAATAGAGTTTTCTTAAATTTATTATATTATAAATCTAAATTTTCTTTTTTATGATTAGAAATTAAATACATTGATATAAGGTAAATAGCAACATGAAATTAAAAAAAGGAATTTATTTTTAATAAAGTAAAATAATGGGTCTTATCGTTCTGGGCAATGAGAGTTTATTATGGATTATTGGAGCACTATGAGTTTTAAACAAATATTCCTTGGAAAATTTGAGCTCGTTTATAGACATTTATTTCCTATATAGATCTGACATGGATCTTGAAGCTATTAAGCAGGCCGTTTTGTACATGTTAAAAATTGGAAGATTTCATTAAATAAAAGTTATCGCAAATATACTTAGTAAATAACAATCATAACATAATCCATAAAAGAGTAGCTTAAGAAATCAAACTCATAAAAAATTTAAAAGTCTGACAAAAATATTGTTACTGCTCATTATATAAAACAAAAATCTTAAAATGTTTATCGAATTGCTACGTAAAAAAGAGAATGCTAATTGTCCTTGGAATCGTAATTGTATAAGGTGAATCTAAAATATCAGCAAAAATTGGACGTACCGACCTTTTAGCCATGCATATAGAGCTATATTTCCTATACTCTAATATAAAGTAGTAAGGTTTTTTGTCTGAAGTTCAAGATTTTTAAAACTACTCATCGAGTTCTACTTTTTAGGGAATCTTCATATGTGGCCTTTGGATGGTTTTAGGCCATTTCTTGTTGTCATCTTAACCATTTCATTGAACACATAGCCCATAGATGCCATTCTATAATATATTGTAATAAGTTTTTTTTGTCTGTAGCTTAAAGTTTTGATAACTCCTCAACCGATAAGGTTCTTCACTTTAGGGAAGGTTCAAATAGGTTCTGGGATAGTTTTAGGCTAGTCTATTTTAGGCATTATTTCTTCCCTTCTCAACCCCACTGATAATAAAGCCACTTGATGCTAGGGGAGCATCCGTTGGTAGTTGCATAATGTAACATATAAGGATGCCGCAAAGTATTGTTAACAAATGTAAAATTACTGAAAAAAATCTCGAAAGTCGTGAGCTCAAAATGCACGAAAAAATTGTTCAGTAGTCAACAAAACAGAGAAAATTATAGAATTCTAAGAACTAAAGTAGTAGAATTAGTGTATAAAAAGTAAACATCTCGAGTCCTTGGATGGAGGCATTAGTAGAAAAAATAGTAAATCAGTCAACAAAAAAACGGATATTAAAAATACTCAATTTAGATAAAAATGGTTATTTCCATTCTAAACAGAAAAAGCTACCATGCAACTTATCTACTATAAAATATATCTAATTCTAATATAGAATTAAAACAGCAAAAAATAAATATTAGACGTGTCAAAAACGCACTTATTGTATATACAGTTTAACTCATTTGGTTTTTACTCTAAAATTTTGTACTATATTTCCTTTAAAAAAAATGTTATTTCTAGAAATGCAAGAATATTTCCTGAAAAAAATCATGAAAATTCCTTGCTTTTATTTTTGCATTGCTTAATATCTTTTTTTTTCAAAATTAACCCATTGCTTTTAAAGCCACCTACCTCCCCCCTCTCGTGCATAATTCTAAATGAAAAAGTAATTAAATTGATAATGAGAAAAATTGAATAATTAACTTGTGCTGAATTCTATCTTTTAAATCCCACACTACAGTGTTAGTGCAAAGCTACATAAAGTTATTTTAAAAAGTGAAGCTTTTTATAATTAGGGTCGGTCCGTCCGGAACGGTTATCTCTTTTCGTTAATTTGGACAGGTTAGAACTGTCCTATCGTTTTCAAACTTTGCGTGATGATTTTTATAATTGAAATCAGAATGTTCGTACGTCCATTTATAATATGATGATTTTTTACTTTTCTGCAACAATTTTTCAAATGGTGTAATTATCCTATTTATCTTATTTTTAAAATAATTATTCCTAGGACAACAAAGTACAATATTATAAGAAAAGCATCTGTATAATCAAGTCCTAAATATGTAAGTTTGTCGTTAACAGTATCCTGTATTTGAGTAATTTTGCAACAAATCTACTTATAATTTTGTTTATACTTATACATTTTTATTCTGCTTACCTATTTAGTTATAACACTCTACAAGTGTTAATGTTCGTTTGTCCTTCCTTTTTATTATGTGCTTGGCTTTTTTGGATGTTGTCATCCTTGTTATTAATAGCAAAGCAACACAATTCAGTACATATAACTTACACAGTCCCATAACAAATAAAATAATTATTCCAAAGAATTAATACATTTAAATATAGTCCTTAAACAAGAAACCTATATGTTTCCAGATATTTGTTTCAGCTATTAATGACAAACAACCCTTTGATGGCACAGCTTTATGTGAAAGTTCTAAAATGCATGACAATGAGATACTTTAGTATTATTAAAGTCTTCACCCTTCAGTAATGGTGCATTATATGTCAATATTCGAAGCAAACATCTTTATGTATATGGATGTATGTTTTTGTGTCATTAAGATCTCTGATTAAATATTTAGGTGGGTCTATATTAATTGAAATAAAAATCTTCATATTAGACTTTGTCAGGTGGTTTTACACTATTTTGTTGGATTTAAAAATAGAAAGCATGTTCATTTTTGTTTACTGTTTCATATAAACAATAGCGCCCCGCATGACCATGCAACTTACATAAACACAAACATTTATAAATTTTCACATCAAATTTGAATTTAAAAAGAAATAAGAATATCTTATTTGTTTTGTGAATCAATAACACTAGCACTATATATTTCTAACTTTAAATATTGGGATAGAGTAATAATAATAGTATAAAATGATAGGAATATTTGAAAGAAATATTTAGTGCTTGAATTAAAGCCTGTTACAAAATATTTTTAGGAAATACCTTAAAATTTATATTGTACAGCTAAATTTATGTTCCCTTTAAAAACATTATTTAAAATTTTGTTAGCATAATTCCACTTTTTCGCCCTCTCATGACCTTAAAAACGTCTGTGCACGCCACTGATCTTAGCAGTAAGCCTTCGGTTGTAAAAGATACGGACAAATCCCGCTATTGTAGAGCAGCTACGCTTCCCACCAAAAAAGGTGCACGTCCTTATTCACCTCCCCTTGCACTTTTTAAATGTCTAGCTGTTGGTGGTCTATCAGTGTATTTTCGATACAACATTAAAATTATAATAGCATACATTGTAAATTTTGCTAAATGAACGTGGTCCCAAGTAGCGTAGCAACTCTAAAACTCTTGTTTGTCAGATATGCAGTTCTTTCATCTGACTCCATTAATCAATATATCTCATAACAACTTCTCTCAATTAGTCCATAGTATCTACGTTTTAAATTATTTTTTAATAACGTATTTAATTTAGACTAAACATAATACTAATATTAAGTACACTTATTTTGAAATATCTTCATTGTGGCTTAAAGAGACTATAAAATAATTTTAAAATCTAACTATTTTGTAGGAATACTAGAAAGTGTGGTCTATTCAACGTAATCAATCTTGCCTGATAAAGCCTAAGAATTATGGTGTTAATACAAACTAGATAATCTTGCCAGATAAAGCCTAGGACTTATGGTGTTAATACAAACTAGATAATCTTACTAGATAAAGTCTAGGACTTATGGTGTTAATACAAACTAGATAATCTTACTAGATAAAGCCTAAGAATGATGGTGTTAATACAAACTAGATAATCTTACTAGATAAAGCCTAAGAATGATGGTGTTAATACAAACTAGATAATCTTGCCAGATAAAGCCTAAGAATGATGGTGTTAATACAAACTAGATAATCTTGCCAGATAAAGCCTAGGACTTATGGTGTTAATACAAACTAGATAATCTTGCCAGATAAAGCTAGGACTTATGGTGTTATTACAAACTAGATAATACGATGCGAACAATGTATTGTTTATTTTTACAAAGTTCAGGCCTAGATACGACGACGTTTACAAGTAGGTTTCTATGTTAATTTTATCATCATAAACAAAGTTTTATATCTTAAAAATCTTATTGAAACCTTTTCATTTTAAAAAGAAAAAGCAAGACAGACTGCCTATATAAGTATCTACTCAGTAAAAAGAGTAGTCATGTAATTTTCATATTTAAATAAAAAGGGAAGGAAGAGTTATTTAACTGCTATTGGCCCACCCCTTACTCATACATTACCAAAAGTGTAAAGTTCATTTTTCTTAACATTTATGGGGGGTATCAAATATTTATGGCTTTAAATTAAACTTATATATTTCCAGTATATACAGGGATAAAGTTAATCGCTATAGGTTGATGACGATTGAATTAATCCAAAATAATTTCTACCACCCAATTCTTAAAGATATAAAAAGCATGATAATACACCTATGAATTGTGATAAGGTTGATTTTTTGTCCATTGTCCTATCCATAAATTCCTGAGTTTGTAAAATACAGTACACATTCCTAACATTTTAGCAGTAATATGGCAATTTAAAAAAAAAATGATTTAACATTCACCATTATGTCTCTTTTGAGCATACTTTGACAAACAAAATCAAGTCTATTCATCAGGAATTATTTTTATATTTTTTCTGAAATATACTATCAAAATTATTATACTTATTAAACTTACAAATAAAAATATTTCATGTATTACAAAAGCAAAAAAGTAGATTCAACTTCGTGTAACTATTTGCTTACAGCTTGCAGGAAATTTGAAATTATAACGTTCAACCATATTTTATTATTTGGTTAGGTCCTGCGCAAAAAAAAATATCCTTTTTTGGGGTAGGGGAGCAATAGTTGAGCAGTAATTATCTATAATTCAAAGTAGTATTGTGTCTGTCTGTCTGAAGCTTAAGATCTCTGTACCTACTATATAACCCTGTGGTTTTAAAGCTAAAGGGGTGCACATTCCTTCAGAATTAAATTACTCTCCCCAATTATTATTTTCCATTTTACTTTCTTTTTAAAATGAATTTTTTTTTAAATATTTTTTTTAATTTTTAACATTTATAAAAAGGTAAAAATAAAAAGCTTATATATTTTGAGTGAACATCAAATTAAAAGGTAGGTTGAAACGCATAAGATCTTATCTCATCTAAGGAAGTCTAATTTGACAAAAAGAGTACGAACTTGCCGAAATTTTAGAATAGCTGTGCTGTTAAAAATAAAACATTATAATACTAGGATAGTTAAGAAAATGTTGATAATCCTCAAAGTGGTCTAGCGGATTATTATCAGGATTTAAAAGAAATAGGATAGATGTATCAAACATTTAAAAAATATTTTTCATATTATCTTAAAGCAATTGAACGATTTATGGTAGACATAGATTAATAACAAGAATGATATAAAGCGGAAAAAGCAAAGCTTAACAAATCAGAAGGTCGAACAAACAAACATTAACAAATGTAGAGTACATGGTATAGAAGTCTGAACGAAATCCTAATAAATTCCTTAAATCTATCCTGAAATTAGTTAAATACAGGATACCTAAACTTTAAGATTTAATTATAGAAATGCTTTGCTCATAACACTTTGCCTAATTAATATTTCACAAATTAGTGAAATTGGATAATTTTATAAGATAAAAGCTTTTTTAATGTTTAGAATTATTAACACTACTTCAGGCATATTGGCTCTTGTAAAAGCATGTTAGTAGACAGAAAACAATAAAGAGATCAATCCTTACATTCCTGATAGCATTTGACACATTATATCTTATTATGGCAAGATTTAAATCTAAAAAGGTTTCTGGTGTTATTCAATATGTATTAAAACACTAAGGTTCCTACCTGGGTCTAGATTAGTATTAAACCCGGATTTTGTATATTAAACTTCCATGGACCCGTTTTTAGATTGAGAAAGACATTATGGAAGGTATTACAAAAGCCCAATTATGAAGGCTTATGGATGGAGTTCCTAAAATGAGGTTGTTGAGGAAAGTGACTTAAAGGGTTACTTGTGCCCAGTACGACTTTAAAAATGTTCAAATTATATGCAGCATTTAAAGCATTGCAACTCTATATTTTGTATCGAAAGTGCTGAATATCCATATTAATGAGTTGGATAATATTTATTAATTCATATGTATTATTGTTATCAAACTTAATAGGTATGTAAAAAGATTAGGATTTACACAAATAATTAACTTATAGTAATTAAGTTATCAAAATTACGAAATGTATATTTTAACCTTTCTGCTTAGATTTGTTTTATCTTTTATCTTTCTATTCAATTCATTGAAAATAATGCAAGAAGATTTTTTCAATATAAAAAAATATTCGTATATGTGTTTCTGATAATCATATGTACTGAAAAATGTAAAAAAACAAGAATAATTAAGTTCATAATTAGAATAATAAAGTTAAACATCTATTATTCATTTTGAAACAATACTATTTGAAAAAAAAATTTATTATTAATTTATTATTGCTTAAATTTATTTTTATTTTTCTAATTATACATTTTAGACAGATATCTTTGGTATAATAAGCTATAAGTGTCTGATTAACATCTAGGTATCTATACTTTTTATTAAAGGTGTTGTATAGCAGCTTCGCTATTAAATAAGACCGTAATGATTTCTTAAACAATTATATCCTATAAACAATGGTTAATAACTCCAATACTTAATTGAACTAAATTTTCTTAATGATTAGTTAATCATTAACAAATATAAAATAATAGGGATAAAGCATTTAAGCGTTACAATTTCTTAAAAACTTAAAAATACCAACAAGAACTATTATATCCATATGAAATACAATTCTAAAATAACAATTTAAAAAAAAGGATCTAAATAATTAAGAATTTAACAGCTAAACTTATTTTTCTGTAGGTATTTCCATAAATCACTTTAAGTATGATTTTGTTCCGAGCAGTTTTATTTTAATCTTTAGAAGTTTTAAAATCCACTAATAAATAATGAAGATATTCTCATTTTACGTAATTGTCGATTATGAACAGGCAGTCGACAAGCATCCCCTGTAATAGATTAGACACGCTAAAAATATTTATGTTTTGTAAATTGACAGTATTTTTATAGTTAATTTGTTAGCTATTTATTATTATTCCTACATGCCTACATAGGTAACATTTTTCATATCATAGGAAACATTTTTCATATCATAGGAAATAAACCATGGAAATATTTTTTTGTAAAACGATTTTCTTATTTCTTATTACTGAATCTAATAATAATTTAGACGCGGAAATTGCTGAAGCTATTATGACAAAACACAAACAGAAAGGATTCGTGGCCGAGATTACAGAATCAAACTACAGGTATTTTAAATTAGTGATTACCTATTATTATCTCATTAATGGCTGGACTGAACGCTCCTTAATTTTTGTTGAATATGATAAAGTATTCGCCTTCAGCATGTTTTTGGCGTGGGATGGGGTCAAGAAATTATCTTATGCTTTCTGACAAACTACTTTCAAAAGCATTTCTAGCTAGGTAATGGTTTTACGTAATTTGTATGTAGTACAACTGTGCACTGCACATCTATTTAAAAAAGTAGAAACTTGTTTTATGGTGAATTTAAAAACGTGGAGATAATATACTCTTTACTACTCACATACAAATATTAAGAAGAATATTTAGGCAAAAAATAATTTTTACTTTTGTCCGCGGATACAAAAGTAAAAGACAAGGAGTTTTTAAAGAAAGAAAGAGTTCTTTTAGATTAGAATAAATCATAAGCTGAAATGGACATGAACATCTCTTTTTTATCACCTTGATTTATCAGCTTCAAAAGGCAGAATTTTTCGCAAAGGAATCGTAGAGGAAGATATTTCTATAATTCGTTTTTCTATCCTTGTTGGTATAGTTGTAAAATGATAATAAATTTTGACCTTTATAAGTTTATATCTTAGACATAAGCTGTAAAATCTTAGTGCATTTATCATAGGTATTTATTGCCAGAAACCAATTCTTTTCATTTTATGAGAATTCATGATAATTTGGATATTTATATTGTATAACGCAGCAATATCATAAAAAGGACTTTGGCAAATAGAAGATTTGATTAAAACACGTTAAGAATTTTTTTTATTCTTTTTAACAATGATTTTTTTATATTGTACTTTAGCTAGAAATTTTCGTGGGTTAATTTCTTAAATAATGTATATCAAAGAAATAAAAAATAAATAACAAATCTTAAAGAATTAATGAAATAAAAGGTATAGAAAAATTTAACTTTCCTAATAATAATCTGATCATATTGACAATTTTTGTTGTTATTGTAATATAAAATACATTTAAAACAAAAATAAATTAACTATTACTATCTTGTTTTTAATTAATAATACTGAAAAAAACTGTCCTACACAAATTTTAAAATTTCACAATCAAAAATGTCTTACCTAATTTTATTGGTGGAATGAAAATCTGAAAACAAAATCATATCAATTGACATTTCCTTTATAACAAAAGAAATAAGATTGCATTCAAAACAAATTTTTTGATGATTATTGCCAATAAAGCATTTTTAACTAAGGAAGTTAAAATTATATTTATTGAGCTTATCAAGACTTAATTTGGGAATCACAAAATGACAAGCGAACATGCTCTAGTTAGAGAATAGCTACACCAATAAAATTCTTTAGAATAACCAATAAATTACTTTTTAAAACATAAACTCAAGAATGTTTTTTAAAATGTAAATTACATGTGATCAACAATCCTAGGAAAATTTTAAAAAAGCTAAATATTGCGAAAATTATTATTTTAAAATCAAAATGCTTAAAACAAAAAATCACTTTTAACAACAACACAAACTCTGTATAAAATGACACAAATCAACTGATATGAAATTGCCTGAATAATTGAGAGCGCACGCTGTGCTGTTGTCTACACGGCGGTTGAGCTGTGACTGAGCTGTGGTGGTGGCTGGGGAGGTGGGGTGCCCTCTACCTGCTACACACATATATATGTTAGTATCAGTCTATCTGTTGTAGGCTGTGCCGTAATTTCCGAACAATTGTAATAATTGCCAATTTACATAACAATATAAGATTCCATAAAAGAAGTTCATATATTTACTAGCTGCTTCGTCCATAGCATGTAGGGGAAAGAGAAAGTGATTAATAAATAACGAAATTTTATTCACCGATAGATGTCATTTAACCAGGCAAACCATTTCTTAAGGTTCAGACAAAAAAAATCTTACCACTTTATAAAATTGGATATTTCTATGATTTGAATGTAATTATTTGCTTTTTAAATCTTTGCCAGTATTAAAATGTTTGACACTAAGAAGTCTTTCTGCTATGATTTGGCGGGTTTTATTGCGGTAGTAATGGCACACCTGCTCTAGACATTTAAAATGTTGTTGTATCTTGCTATCTATTTGAATTAGTTGTATCTATCTATCTGAATTAGTTATATGAATGTACAATATACATACATACATAGAGCCATATCAAAATGAAATTTTAAGCCCAAAATGATTAACATAATTATAAACATGAATTTTAGAAGTATTCTAAATGCAAAAAAAAAAAATTAGAAAATAATAAAGTTTCAATATATTTAAATGAAAAAGAGCCTTAATGCAATCAGAACCCTAAATGGTGTAAAGCATGCTCTTATAATAACTCATTATTAATGCATGCAAATTTACAATCATGATTAAAAATTTAAATAAAAATAAAGCGAACAAAATATATTTACAAATTAAATACCTAGCAAATTTTACAAGTTTTACGCGGATAGTCAAGTAAAAATCGATATTAGAGAGAAATGAAAGTCAAAATGATGAAATGATTTTAAATGTGTTAAAATTAGATGCATTCGTTCATTTCTATTTGATTAAAAACTACATAAAACATTAAAATTATATTTAAAGAATTACAAGCTAATAATCTTTTATAACTCTTACCAAAATAGTTTTATCGCTGTGTGCGCACAGATAATAGGAAAAAATACTTAAATGGACAATCTCAGAGATTTATTTGTTTCCAGACTAAATTGTTTTAGATTTTATATTTTAAAACTTTTTATAACTGTTCGTCTGACAGATACACTGTAAGTCTATTTTCTCGTATTCATTTGAATCCGGTGGATTAGGAACCGTTTTTCATCCATACGAAAAAACTATGTCTAGCATCGTATTATATCCAGCTTTCTACGAATATAAAAATGTAAAATCATAAGATTAAAACCAGTTTTTTTTAGCCCGTGCCTTCGGCACCTCGGGGCTAAAAATAATGGTTTTAATCTTATAATTGTACATTCTATATCCGCGGAAAGCCGTTTATAATACGATGAAAGAAATAACTATTATCATTTATTAGTAGATTTTAAAAGCTATGATAAAAGGAGAAAATATTAATTTGAGTTTAAAATGTTATCGTGTTATTGCTGCACTTATATTGGATATTATTTCTATCTTCAACTATTTAATCATTCCAAAGTATTTTTTAATGTACTGTAACTATAATCCAGTTCTATTCTGTATTTTTATGAGTTCAAATTAAATAACAGCGCAGCACAATCAATAAATAAGTAAATTTAAATAACTGTAAACTTACAGCATTACTGAAAATGTTTAAGTCATTGAGCATCCATTTAAGGTGCAAATAATATGTTTTTATATGTTAAAAATATTTAACACCATGCAAAGATTGGAATAGGTTTACTCAAAATGATAATCATAAAAAAAAGGTAAAACATAAAAGGAGAAATATAGAAAGTTAGGTAGAAATTAACAAGGATGACAACCTCCATAAAAACAAAGCTCTGAAACGATAGGACAAACGAACATTAACACTTGTCGAGTGTCAGAACTTAATAAACAGAATATTATGTGCAAAATTGTAAGTAAAAGTTTTGAAAAACTGCTTTAATACAAGATAATGTTTGAGGACGTATTTACATTTTTTAGGGCTTAATTATAGAGATTCTTTGTTGGTTTAGTAATTAGTATTCCTAAAATCAGATCTGTCTTAACCTCTTTTCGAGGAAGCTTTGTGTTTATCAAGATCGAAATTAATTCCTTATCATTATCCCAAATTAAGCGCAAATGTCGTCTTGTTTGACTTTCCTTTTCTAAAGAGACGCGGTATGGATTGTTTATATTTTGATGCGTCCACGTTCGTTACTTTTGAATGATATGTGAGTGTGTGAAGATTTCGGAGAACAAAATTGGGCCTATCATTGGTCTCATAGTGCGTGAACGACCCTAGTATACCAGGGGTTTGAAACCATAAGAACTTCAGGTAGAATTTGTTAATTTTATTGAAATGGAATGGTGTATAGGACGATTATATTTAGTTTAAAAGGCTTTAGCCAGCTAAGCATGGAACTTTATTATGATTAATTATTATGTTTTAGTAATTTTTTATGTGCTTTTATTTTTGCATTTAACAATGATTTATTAAACCAAATAATTTTCCTTTAAAGCCAAAGTTTCCAAAGATTCTTAACCGTAGAGAAAAATGATTTTAAAAAAGCAATTAAGATTACGTGGTTATAAAAACTGGAATTTTGTATTAATTGATTTTGTAATTTCAGGACTTTGAAATAGTTGCCTCAATAAATCTATAATCAAACCTGCTGTTGAAACTTGATGGTTCCTGGTATTGGGGGTTTGTGTGTACGTCAACAAGATCTCTAGAACTTCCCGCTAATTCGGAAGTCACACTCAACCAAAGTGTCATGGTTGAGACAAGATCAATCCAATAATGATATGACATAAAAATTGGTACGAAAAAAGCTAAAAATGAACATGTTTAAAATGGACGTACGGACATTCTGGTAACGATTATAGAGTAAATATGCTTTCTAAATCGTACCTAACTACTACAGGAATTACAAGTCAAAGTTTGAAATCGATAGGACAAATCTAACATGGCTAAAATAACATGTTCCGGATGGTCAGACGGACTGACCCTACTTATAGGAAAGCTTCGCTTTTAATAATTAAAAAAATCCATTATTACTGCGGTGTACATGAACCTAATTGTCTTTGTTTACAATATACTTTTCCAAGCCTGACCATGTACAAATGCATGTGTGTGTGTGTGTGTGTGTGTGTGTGTGTGTGTGTGTGTGTGTGTGTGTGGAGATACCAATAAAACTAAAAGGCGTTACTCTATTTTCTACATAAATTAAAATGTACAAGAATGACAACATCCATAATTAGAAGCTAAACAAATCTAATAAAAGAAATATGTTCACTAAAAATATAGAGTATTATTGATTAGACTAAACTAAAATTTAAAAATAATTACAGATTATTTTATTGTCCTAGGAATACTAATTAAACTTGAGCTGATTCGGTACTTCTATATCACACTCCCTTCCTAATTTAAAAAAAAATTAATTTGATTTTTTGTTTTCAACTAAATGGAAAGTCAAGGTTTGACTTAACCCCCCCCCCCCCCCCCCCTACCTCAAGTGCCCCTAGATGACTCTAGAAGAGTAACTGCTATTATGTAGATAAAAAAAAAAAACAATATTAAATCACAGAAAAGCTATACATGTAGAAGTTTCAAATAAAATAAGGGTTTTAAACTCTGCTCTAATCTTTAATTGGAATAAAAAGTTGATGCATTGATATAATGCAGTGTAGTTTTGTGTTCCAATAAAATGAAGAAAAGAAGTGGTTTAAAGGACGATTTAGTCCAATAGTAGAAACAATCTAGTTGGCCTCTATAGGAGACTGAATAAAATATGCTAAAACCATCCTAGGACCTATGTGGAGCTTCCCTAAATATATTTTTGAGTTTCTAAAGCAAACAAAGTTAGATACTCAAATTGGAATTCTAAATTAAGAGATATTTTATAGGTTCTTTTAATAAAACTTACTAAAAATAAAAAAGGATAAAACATCAAACAGAGAAGTACGTATAGTAGACTGATATTGCTCACGAACGAAAACAGTCATAGCTATCAGGGAGTAAGGGAGGGGACAATGGATCGAATATTCAATTTTTAGGAGTCTCAGACTTTGGGGACTGGCTTAAAGGGAATGTGCAGGAATTTAGCAGTTTCTGACTGAGTTTGGGGACTTGCGCATAGAATGCCGCTACTCGTTGTGTATGTTTTGAATATTGCAGACGGGGAGACGGGATAAGGGAAGTGGGGGGAAGGGAAATAAATACTGGTTGTGTTAGTTTGGAATGTAGCAGACGGGGGGAAGGGAGAAGGAGGGTGGGGGTAAGGGGCAAAGGAAATAAACAGAATAAAAAGGGGCAGTCATATTCTTGCTAAGAGCTGGCCGGGTCCAATAATCTTTTAATATAAAAATCACACCAAAAAACCTCAATATATTTCATCAAAAACAAGTTGTGATTTCACTTTACATGACGCTATGGAAATCTATTATTCAATTAACAATCCCTTTATAATTTCCTACAAATTTATTGGATTAAACTTGATTTCATGCCCTTTCTTTGATAACTCTTATATTGAATTAATTGCCCATTGTCCCCTCCCTTACTCCCTGCATAGCTATAGTGCTATTTGAAATTGCTGCATTATATGAATACCTGACACGCGCGAGCACACACAACTTAAAATGCAGGACAGTCATCAAAACCAGGACGTAAAGATTTGTACATTTTTAAATTCACTTTAAAATTAATAAGGAATTGTCAAGTGGAGGCAAATAAATATTAACCCTTATCTGATTTTTTTATTTCTTCTCTGGTCTTAAAATATTATTCAAGATTAATTTGTCTCTCCTTGTTTTGTTTATATGAAATCTAATCTTCTTAATGTTAGGATGAAAACCATTGATTCGATAGGTTAACAGTATTGTTTTTTGAATTGGACCTTTTTTGGTTAAGTGTTATTTCTTTATTGGGGAAGGATCGGTCAATTTTTCAAAGTGAAATATTTCAAGAGAAAGTTTACGCCCAAAATTAATATCTTCTTTACGATCAAAGACGCGTGAGGGTAGAAAATCAAAATGTACAAAAATCTAAACCCATGTTTTGGTGATACTCGTTGGACAGATGGTTCGATGCATAAAATGCAACAATTTCCTTTTTGGTCCATCCTATTTCTAGATTTTATTTTATTATATTTTGATTCTCTCTATTATTAGAGTTTAACACTGAATATTCCTATACTTTGATCCAACCTATTTCTAGAGTTTAACACTCACTATTTTTATATTTTGATCCAACCTATTTCTAAATTTAACACGCACTATTCCTATATTTTGATCCACCCTATTTCTAGATTTTAATACTCACTATTACTATTTTTTATCCATTCTATTCCTTAATTTTAAACCTTTAAAACAATTTATTAATTTAATAATAAATTGACAAGAAAAATTTGAATAAAAAATAATCATTCTAAAAAAAGGATATTCATGAGTTGCGTAGCAACCATGAGCCAAAAAATTACATGTCTTTGTGTTAAAGGATTTTTGTAAAATCTTGCTACAAACACATTTTACCCTTTTAAAGAACAGGTGGACGGACGTACGGACATGGCTTTTTTTATAACGTGTATATAACGATTCTGCATCTTGCACTTACAAATATTCCATGCTTCAACTAACATTGAAAAAACGCATTTTGGTGTTTTTATATTTTGACTGATAAAAAAAAAGTCACAACCCCATAAAAGAGTAGTTTGATATGATAGTTATTGTCAATTAACCACTTAAATTAAACGAAAGACCCTTTAAAGAGCTTACTTACAACTAAGTCTAAGAATTTTATTCGATGATATAGAAATAAGTTTCAATAGTGTAAATAATATTAATTATACAGACATACGGACGGCTATACCCCAGTTGTAGATAAGAAAATAGTTATGATACGAAAAGGATAAAGAGGTTTCAATAAAAATTAAGACAAAAAGGAAAACAAATGTTGTAGCAATTAATAGTAAGGTCAAAACAAGTTCCTTCTTTTAAAGTTTGGTAATAGTGGACATAGTGGACATTGTTTACTTATAATTCTTACTGCTTTGCATGAAATATACCTACTATATACTACATACCTGACAAAGACACGCATACACTTTTAAAAACAAAGTAAGCAATAGTAAAATTTGTGAACACTATATTTGAAACTGTCATTGTATTCGTTGCAACGTCGTGTTATATCATTGAATGCTTTTCATTTTCAAAGCCGTATTTTAAAGAATAACTATCGACATTGCGTTAGAGAAATCGCCCATGGAAAAATAACCCATCCCCCCCCCCTCCATAAAAAAATGCAGTTTTTTTAAAATAAAAAATTAAGGTGAGGGTCGACATCTCCCTCCCCTTACTTCAAGTAAGAGCTACTAAAAGCCTCTATGGGCGTAGCCGCTAGTTTTGAGGAAATTGATAAAAATAATATACATTACTGATAAGGAAAAATTATGTAATTCATGTTAATTATAAAATTTTTATCATATGCCTTTGTTGATATAATTTAATTTATGCGAGTTTACACAATAATTGTTATTTGTTAAAAAAGCAAACAGAATAATGAAAAACACCTTGAATATCATCCTTGTTTACAAACTAGTGAGATAGTTTATGTCTGAATATTAAGATCTCAATAATTACTGAAATGATTGAGTTTTAAGCTTCCTATAGGTATCCTGAAATTTAAGCTATTTAGCTTATTTTTATACCCAAATCTTATCCATTTTAATACAGAGCCAATAGATTCTAGGGGCGCATTCGCTGGTGTTTATAGCTAAAATAAGATAAAATTGTTTATGAAGTAATAATTACAATCTATAAAAAAAACATAGATAGAGTTCACAGACGAAGAGACATGAAAAATTTGTATTAACATATAAACACCCCTGAGCTATAAATACACATTGTATAAATATTGTCTCGCTTTTCTAATTTATGCAATTATCAATGTTAGTTATTAAATCTGTAGCTACTCTATAAAAAACTTTATGCTTGTTTGAAAGTAAATATCAAAGGTAAAAAATCTCCAATCTTTTAAAATTTATAGAATTGGAATAACAAATGTAAGAATGTGTACAAAGAACAAAGTACGGCAATTTACCTCAATTTGCTTATGCAAGTACAGGCTTCTAGAGTAGCCCTAAATTATAAAAGCAATATCATCCGTGGATAAAAATAATTAGATGTTTATAGTAAACTCTTCTACTTAATTCTGCTATGCTACTTACATATTGTATCATTCTAGTTTAGAAATAGATATATAAGTATTATAAATGGAAATAACCAATATGAATACTATATAGCTAACAAGCTTCTATAAATATACATACAATAACCCCGCCCAATATAAAGTATCTATGTATATATGAATATCTATTTCTTTAGAAGGCGATTTCCATGACATTTTTAAAAGTAATATTACAAAATGTTAAGGAGGCTTAAAGATATTAATCCCACTGCAACATTATTACTAATTATCTATAATACAAAGTAGAACGATGTCTGTCTGTCTGTTCGTCTGTCTGTATGTCTGTCCGTCCATCCCTTAAGATCTCGGTAACCACTGAACCGATTGGATTCTACTCTTCAGGGAATATACCTACTGGTCCTGTGGTGGTTTTAGGCTATTTTCTTGGGGGGTGGGAAACTCCCAACCCCCCAAAAAAACAAAAAAAGCCCACCCCATCAGGGGCGTCCAAGCTTTTTTTTTTTGGGGGGGTAAAAAATTTTAGGGGGGGGGGGTAATTCGTGTTTGAGGGGGGTAAAATGGCGTGCGAAGCGCGCCGAAATTTTTTTTTACCCCCCCCAAAATTTTTACCCCAGGGGTAATATTTGATTGGGGGGGGTAATTACCCCCCCTAAAGTCTGTTGGGGGGGTAAATACTCCCCCCAAATCTGTTGGGGGGGGGGGGGTAAATACTCCCCCCAAATCTGTTGGGGGGGGGTAATTACCCCCCCCCAAACTAATTTACCCCGGGGGTAAAATTTTTTAAGGGGGTAATTTAATTATGTAAAAAAAGCACCTACCTAATCTATTAAGTTAATAAGTACTATCCTATAACATAAAGTAGTAAGTAAGGTTTATTTGACTATAGCTTCAGATTTCATTACTTTTAATACTGAGTTCTCCTTTTTAGGAAAGCTTCACATAGATCCCATGATGGTTCCACACTATTATAGGTTAATCCTTTGAGTGGTTTTAGGCTATTTTTCTCCTCCCTTTTTACCCTTTAGAAAACACGAGTTCTTAGATGCTAAGGGCGCCACTACTATTCAAATATATAGTAGTATCTCATTCTTTAGAACATAAAAATACAATAATTAACTCACTAACCAATGAACCAATATCATTATACTTTAAAGTGAAGCGTCTTATAGGTCCTGGTAAGTTTTATAACTAGTTTTGAGACACCCTGACATCCTCCCAAAAGAAATCGCCCATAGAAATTCTTTTTCATTATTTAATGAAATATTTAATTTAGTTAGGTATCTATTTTATGGAATCTTCAGTGCTTTACAATTACATCATAGATCCCCCCCCCCAAAAAAAAATTTTCAGTAAAAATTTTTTTTTAAGAACATTCAATTTGGGGGGGGGGGAAATACCCCCCCCAAAAAAATTTTTTTAAAGAACATTTATTTTTTTTGGGGGGGGGGTAATTACCCCCCCCAAGGTAGGGGTAATTTTTTTTGGGGGGGGTATTGTTCAAAAAATTTTGGGGGTGCCAAATGGCCCATTACCCCCCCCCCCTTGGACGCCTATGCACCCAATTTTTTTTTTTTTTTTGGTAGGGGATTTCCTTGGTCCTTTTTTTTGTAGGGGATTTCCTTGGTCCTTTTACGTATTTCGCCCATTTTTTTTTATCACCTCTTGGGGCAAAGCCCCTAGAGGCTAGGGGCGAAGCCGCTAGTATTATATAAAGTAGTACGATTTTTTAGTCTGTAAAAAGGATCTCGCTAACCGCCGAACTGATATGGTTCTTCTTTACAGTGAAGCTTCCTTATATGTACTGAGATTGATACTTTATTTTTATAAATAAGTCTGTATATGGTTTTAGGCTATTTTTCTGCCCTTTATCGACTTTCTACCCCCCCCCTCTCCTCAAGAGCCCCTAGATGCCTCTAGGGGCGTAGCTACTAGTTACTAATAACTTGTATTTGATATTCAATTCATATACATTGCATTTGATCTGTAAACATTTTTTTGCTTTAAAATTGTATACAATTTTTAAGAGTAAATGAAGATTATGGACCAGTAAAATGTCGGAAGGTATTGTAACAAAATCAATGCATAAAATTTATTAGATAAAGGTAACTAAGCTGAAGCAATGCATGCTTTACAATCTTTAAAAACGACAATAACAAGAAACTTACTACATAAACGGACGGGCATACCTAAACTACAGAGTAGCTGCGTAAATAAAGGTTGATTTTTCATGGGAGCTGCAAACTTTGTTTATATTTTGTAAGATCAAAAGGATAACAATAAGCATGTACTGAGTAGCCAAAAACAGAACCTTTACGGCAATATCTACCCCTAAAAATTATCAGAAGTTAACATGATTTTCAAAAAAAAAAGTTTGAAACGTTGTACAAGATTAAAGGATTGATATACTTTATAGTCATAGAAAACAGTAAAAATATTTTTTAGCAAAAAATGTTAAAAACGGAAAAATACTTTTATCGTAATTCTATGTGATTTTTTTTTCTATCTTATCAAATTCTAATCAATTTGTCTATGGGTCTGTATTCTGTAATGCTATATGATACACAAATTCCTAATGGTTTCTAGTTGCGCCTGTTTATAAGCAAAGGCGATTAAACTATTTGAAGCTTTTTTCAGACGTTTTGTTTGAACCTCATTGATATTTTGAATATTGTAGATTGTCATGATTCAATAATTCAGACTGATATCATGGAGATGTATTTCTTGCCAACAAAATTTAAACATCTTTTCCTTGTAGCCAACATGAGTAGGTAGGGTCAGAGGAGAAAGAAGCCCCTTTTATAGAACAAAAATTAATATAAGAGCCTAGAAAAACAAATTCTTCTTCTAAGCCAACATGAGTAAGAGGATTAGAGGAGTAAAGCATAAAAGTTGTTATAAAGGGTTTATATTTTTTAAATTTTTGAATCAAACACATGTGGAGTGGAAAATGCTTTTATCAAATGTAACATGAGTAAGAATTTAAGAGGTGAATATGTAAGAAAAGTTTTAGCTTCATTTAACAGAATATAAACAAAAAAAGTACCCAAATCTAAACAAAGCTTAATTTAAGCATGCAAATAGATAAACACTATGAAAATAGATAGACAAACATGTTTGCCTTTAACAATTAACTATGTCCAAAAATAAGACAACCATGCAAATGTAGGAAGCTAATGGATAGGGGATATGAAATATTTTTTCCAATAATTTCACAATTATATGGCACCTTAATACTTTACTGTTATAAATGTTCCTTTAAAAAAAGAAAATATAAATAATACAAAGAGGGGGGGCGGATGTGCCACTTTTTGAAAACCAAAGTAAAGCGCGCATGATCTCAGCCCATAAAAGAGTTACAGCTCTAAAATTCGGCACAGCATTTGCTTTTGTGGAGAACAACATGGAACTGTGAAGAAACGGCGGCGGAACCCTTAGATTTAGATTTAAATTGAAATACATTAATCATCAATTGTTACATCCCTTTCTCCTTGATTTTCACTAGTTAAAAAAGTATGTTAGATTAAGTTGCCAGATTTCTCTATCTATTTAAAACTATTTTCGGAAAATTAAACTTCCTAAGAAGCAACATCCCTTTTTTACTATGGTGCAAATAGTGCAAAGTTTAAAAATGGGCAACAACTGTGCAATAAAAACTAATATGGATGTAGAATAAACGTGGATATTATGACAGTAAAAGTTGTCGTCATTTTATGTTGCAATTTCCCCTCGCACTTATTGGTCAGGCCGTTTATCCACTAGGAGGGGAGGGGATGGGGTAAAGTGGTGGATGGCCCGCTACAGAGTTTACTTTATTAAAGAACATGAAAATCTGTTGTAATATCCAAGTAATAACAAATCCATTAAACTAATGCATACTTGTCGCTTAATGTTTGTAAAAATACAACTCACAATTGTGTCACAAAGTAGAACATGATTGTAAATTGGCTGGTTTTAAAGGTTTAAGATGTATTATATTTTAAAAACAAAAAATGTAATGGTGTCATGTAATGTTGAAAACAACTATCTATAAGTAAGGTATTACCATTTAATTTAAATCTTAGTATCTATAAAACAGACCGATTAGACTTTTTTATGGAAGCCTTATATCAATACTAACCGATTTCCAATTAGTTATTTAGGTTGATGCAACTTATTTTCTTAAAAAAGACAATTAAACAGTGATCTAAAGGAATAAGACAATGGCCGATAAATTGATGTACATCCCCAAAAATGATACACAAAATTACGCTTTCTGTAGATTAGAATTAAAGGTTGAGACGTTTGGACACTCTACTTAATCGACAATCCAATCAAAATTCATTAAAAGTACCCAAAGTTGTTAAGACAACCAATAAGAAAACGTTGTTATAAAACTATGTGGACTAGTGTAATAAACAGCCTAATGTCCCCTCCCTCTCTAACAATAAAAGCATGCTACAAGAAATCATAAATGAATTCATGAAAACTACTGAAAACAGAGCAGACACAAATGATATTTACCCTGGGCAAGGCTGACACTGGCTACAGACCTCAGGATGCAATCTTGAAGGAACTGTCCAACTAAACAGATCCAGGTTGCGCGAGTTTTTTATTCACTGGTTATGTGATAATTCCATCAATAGTATTGTACTTATTTCTGACTAGAATAGATAATATTACAGTAAAATAATTTGGGGACACTTTGGTATCACTTAAAACTTAGTGTTTCATATTTTCTGAAAAAAATTACAAATAGTATTTGAGGAAAATAGCTTTAGGTTTTTTTTTCAATTTTGAAAGATAATACTATTAATATACAGGGATCTAAAAGGTATAAGACCATGGAAGATAAATTAATGTACATACATCACCAATAACGATACACAAAATTACCCCTAGTTGTCAAATCTAACGAATAAGAAAACTTTATCATAAACTTTGGATGACAGCCTCTCTCTCTGATTAAGGGGGAGGTCATTTTCTAGTAAATTCCGTAAAAGTGTGTAAAGGTGTGTGTGTTATAAGGCCTAAAAATAGTAGTAGAACGATAAGGTGCTCCCTATTGTTCTATTCAATAGGGAATACAAATATATAGAGCACCTTATCGTTCTACTACTATTTTTAGGCCTTATAACACACACACCTTTACGGAATTTACTAGAAAATGACCTCCCCATGTGTGTACAGTGTTGTATTTGAATGTCAAACAATAAAGGTAGACCTGTACTAGTACATAAAGACAATTACTTTGAGCAACAAAGATACCCTATAACTATTGAAGGTCGGTATAGTAACACAGGACAAGATAAAAAGGGCTTAAATTGACTGGGCTAACTTACAAAACTGTTATAATCTGTGATCTACTGATGAGAAATCATAATAATCTATTTGAATTTTAACATACTATCGATACCGTTTAAACATTGTTAAAGCTAGATATTACTGCCCCTATAATAAACATAATTGTTTCTGTATGGTCGGCTTCATATAGGGAGAAAATAACTACATTCTATTTATTTGAATCTGTAGTCTATAAGGATAGGGCAAAGTAAATATACTTTTTATCTAAAGTAATAAAACAGCATAGATACTTCAGCAATCTTAATTCTTACTCTTCGGAAAAGATATCCAATCCAAATATTATTTATTAGATGCAAAGCTACTCTTTGATTCACGTAGTCTGTGGTTCAGTCCGCCAGTGAAATGGAATTTTCTCAGCTGCTATCTAAGTTATTCAATACATCTTTCACCAAAGAGCATCCACCCAACATCATACTTGGTCCGTCGATCTGTCGGTCATACGTCAAAAGATATTTTAAATTGTTTATGTTAAGGTTTTGTGATTTTCTATAATATATTAATCCTTCTTTATCTTCCTTTTTATGATCACTGTTAATCTACTCTATAACCTACTTTGCACGTCTGTCCATCTATGTTTTTGTTGTTGTTTATAAATACCTCTCCCTGAGTTGAATCTAAACATATTTGCAAATCAATAAAACAAGATAATATGTGATGTAAAAGTATATTGTTATTTTTAGTGTTAAACCAAAAAAGGAATCTAGGAGGGCAGTGACAATGTTTTCTAAATATATTTTTAATGTAATAAATTGTTGAGACAATGGGAAAATGTGTTATTTTCTCGTACGAATTATGAAAAGCCTTAAAAAATTTTAGGTGAAGATTCCTTTGATCAATAATCTTTTTATTTAAAATTCCTATAAGTCCATTATTCTAATATCTGCTAATGATAGAAAAATTATACCTTTTTTGTTATTGCTTCGTGTCATTAAGTGAAGAAATTTTTAAATGAAGTAATTTTATTCCAGATTTAATGTTTTATTGATTCTAAAATAAATTAACTAATTAAAATTACTTTTCCTTGTCACTAAACAATGTTGTTTTTCCTCCCTTTTCATGCAAAAATCAAATTAAACATAAACACATATAGCACTAGAAAAATGAATAACTCACTGAAATAAAACTATTAAAAAATCACATAATAAAACTGTTTCCCAAGTATACACTATATAAGGAGAATGTGAGAGACAACTAATATGTCAGATAGATACTAAAGTAATTAAATTCAAGCAAATAACAAAACAATATGTGAGGGCTCTTTGTAAACTCGGATCATTTTAGAATAATGCAACTTTTATATTAAAAACATTTTTATATAGTTTTTCAGGGAAAAAAATTATGATAGGTGAGTATGTATTGACTAAAAAACAAATTAGGATATTCAATGATCATTCTAGTATTTTCTAAGGAATATTAATGAAATCTTTAAATAAAACTAAAAGTTGCACCATGCGATGTTTATTGCTATTGAACTCTTAATATGAGAAGAAATGAAGTTATGGCTGTGAGGTAATAATCATTTATGCGTAACCATACACACAAATAAAGCACAATGGACGTATAGACCAATTATAATTCAGTCAAGGATACGTCTGCACTGGTTAGCTATAGCATTAATGGTAAAATTAAGAATTTAAACTCCTCATAAACATTAAATAATTATTCACCCTTATTAACCCCAGATTTACAAGGGTCAAATTTTGAGAAAAAAAGTTTATATTAAAAAGTTCAATCGCCCCAATACTTTAAAATCATAATCCAAGAAAATTACCCCCAAACCGAAAAGTGCATGTTTGAGCTTCACTAAAAAGCAGATACCCCTAAATTAAGCTGTTAAAATTTTCTAAAATCAAAATAAACAAATATTTACTACTCTAATAAACCAAAACGCAGTTACTATGTAGTTCGACTACCGAGACATTTCAAAATGAAGACAAGTCTATGTGAATTTGTTCTAATATTAATAATAGTCAATACGATATTCACGAAATATAAAAATAAAACACCAATTCAAAATTAAATAGAAACATATAAAAAAAATTCTAAAGAAAGTAGTTATCAGAATTAAAAATTACAAAGAGAGGGGGAGATAAAAAGATAAAGAATATTTTTTTAAATTTTCATAACTGCCTAAAGCCTATATGAAAATTATTTTCAGTATCCTATTTTATAAAGTAGTAACGATTTTTTGTCTGTAGATTCAGATATAACAAACTACTGTATCAATTGAGTTCTTCATTTTACAGGTTTGAACTTTGAGGGATGGTTTTCGGCTATTTATCTGCTTCCTATGGCCCTCATACAGAGCTCTCCTAGATGCTAAGGTCGCAGTCGCAAGTAATTAATAAATAATACAAAATCTAAAACTCCGTAGCAACAAAACTTTGAAGATAAACATACTAAGTGTCCTTCATGAAACATACCACTTAAAGTATCTATAGTATATTGTTGCTAAATATCCTCCATGAAACATACCCCTTAAAACATCTTAGTAACAAAAATGCATAAAGCAACATCTAATCATGTCCACAATGTATGACAGAATTTTCAATCACGAAAATAACAGACATAAATCACATATTTTTTAATTGCAATTATTGTAAGAATAAAGCTACTATAAAATTCATTTAGTTTGGTTGCTTTTTCATATGGGAGTGTAAGTTTCATAAACAGTAAATAAGTAAAAGCGATTGTGTAATCCACAGGGAGGGGATGATACACATAAATATTAAGATGAGTTTTGATTTTGTTTTGAAAGAAAAAATTTTTGGGGGAGGGAGGGGGCGGGAGTTTTTTTCGGGGGAGTTTTAAAAATTGCTAAGTAAAATATAAAAGGCTAAAATTAATACTTCATATAATTTGATATTAAAGTCTAAAAAGTTTTTTTTTAATGCATGACTTTCATATTCTTCAAAAATTAATCTTCACTAACGTTGACACCAGCTCCCTTACCAACCCCCCTGCCCCTCCTTAACACTACTCCTACCCTAGCCTAACGTAACCTAACCTAATATTGACACAACCATAACATTTTTCTTTGGGACATGAAGGGATAAGACAATGTCCAATAAATTGATGTAAATCCCCAAAAATTGTACACAAAATTACCCCTTCTTTAGATATCAATAAGTGGTTAAAACGTTAGGACACTCAACCAGATGAACCAACCAATCAAAATCCATTAAAAGTCCCAAAGCTATTCAGCTAACAAATAAGAACACGTTATTATATCCAGAGGTTAATAGTAAGGGGGGGATTGATTGGTCTACTACCAATATAATGGATAATGTTGCAATAATTGCTCTGTTACTCTTATCTCATAAAATCTAAAAATACTCATTTGTACGGTCTTTAAATTTTGCCCAACCCATGCAGTAAAAGATAAAATGACTTTACAATTTTAACATGGGTATTTTGCAATAAAGCAGTTGAGCTTTAGTGAAAAGAAGAAAGCAGCTATAACAGAAGACATCAGCCATTGATGAAAAAAAAACAGCATTATGTTGTTGAGTATGAAAAGAAAAAAATTTTTAATTTAACATCCATTTGGAAAAAAATATTTGCATTTCTACATTTTTTAGCCATTACGACGCAATTTGCATGAGGGATTTACACACCATAGTTAAGTAATTGAAAATCTTGCCACCTTTCAATTGACAATCTTTATAAAACTAAACTACCAATCACATAAAATTGTAAAATACGGAGGACCCACGTTATAGAGTAGCTACTCTTATAATATAACTTACCTTTATATTCAGAAACTTGATAATAAAATTCACTAATCACTTGTAAAAATTGTAAAAACTTTTTATGTTTACATTAGCATACTTTATTCTATAATTATTACACAGTTTATATCTGAAATAAAGTAAATATATAGAATTACACTTCACATTATTTGTAGCATAGCTACTTTATTATTAGCGTTTTCTTTGGATAGTCAAATTGAAAAAAATAACCTTTGATAATATTTTTGTCAATATTAAAAAAAGAGCAGCCAATGGTAAAAGATTAAAATAAAACAATAGAGGGGGAAGGGGTTAAATAAATGTATTTCCTCCGTGGACACTGTGCCGACTTTCAATTGGGTCTTTGAATATGAGCCAATAGTGTCACAAATATTAAGACAGACAAGTCGCTACAAAAGAGCAGAAAGCAGATGGAAATGTCCCCAAGGTAGTTATATGGATGATATACATATCTATACTTGATACATTTATTGGTAAAGGAACAAATTTTTTATTAAGGCTTGCAGCTGTTTCCTGGTGTAGTAAAGCTTCAGCCACTGACAGTTCAACTCGCATATCCAGCCTACTTATTTTAGAACTATCAGCAGTTTTTAAGGCTTGTTTTTTATATGAACGAAATCTGCGGTCATCAATAATTAGTAATTTAGCCGGCTGTCAAACAATAGTAGTACTAGAGGATAGGTATAAAAATGTGATTTATTTCATGTTTTTGTGTTGTTACGCTACAAATGCAAATTAAAGATAAAAAAATGCAAATTATTGTTCTCTTTAAAAAACTGGAATAAGTTGCCAAAAATTTATCTATTTCTACCACAAAGTTATTATTAAATTATAACTTTCTATAAGCCCTGGAGGAGTAATATCGGTTTAATCTACTTTATAATCTGAATATATAATATTAATCTGAATTATCAGAACAAAAATATTGATAAAACAAATTCTATTTTAAATCAGAATAAAAGTACAACCAAAAATTGTAGGTAATATTTATCATGGCAAACAAGGACGACATGATTCATAAGAAGCAAAGCACCAAAAACATGTATGAATTACGAAACCTTTTAAGAAAAGCATTTTTGTCTTTGGAAACATGAATGACAGACAGACAAAATATATGTACAGTACAAACTAGATGCAAACAGGTCATGGTAATCTACACTAAAAATTTTAACTTTCTATCTTATGTAGCAACAGAGAAAATTACATTCATCTGCTAGTGAGAAGGCCATAAACTCAACCACTACCATCAGAAAGCAAACAACATTCAAGCTGTCTTTATTTCAACAATCCGCAGCTGCCCTTTAAAGAGGGGGGCGGATGTGCCACTTTGTGAAACCAAAAGTAAAACGTGCATGATCTCAGCCCATAAAAGAATATAAGTCTAAATTCGGCACAGCAGTTGCTTTTGTGGAGAACAATATGGAACTGTGAAGAAACGACGGCGGAACCGCTGCTACCGGCGTTTCCCGCCGATTTTTTTTGCATTTTTTCGCCAAATTAGACAGTTCTCACATAGACGTCCAAGGGGGCGATTACCCCCCCCAAAACGAATTTGGGGGTGCCGTAGACCATTTAGGAGGGGGTAATTACCCCCCCCCCCAAACAATTTTGGGGGGGTAAATACCCCACCCAAAATAAAAAATCTCTAACAAAAAAAAAATTTTAATATTTTTAAATATTTAATAAAATTTTGTTTACCCCTGCCAACAGATTTCAGGGGGGGTAATTACCCCCCCCCCCCCCCCCAAGCAAATTTTACCCCCAGGGTAAAAATTTTGGGGCCATTTTACCCCCCCGCCAAAAGCCAATTACCCCCCCTTAAAAATTTTACCCCCCCCCCAAAAAAAAAAAGCTTGGACGTCTATGAGTTCTCAATCATCTGAGATAAACTTTTTTTCTCATAAAAATTTCCCTTACATTTTCAAGTGTCAAGTGAAAATATAAGTGAAATTTTTATGAAAAAAAAAAGTTTATCTCAGATGAAAAAAATAGCGGCCTATCACCCAGAACTATTAACAAAGAAGGAACAAGACTTGGGAACCACCAATTTTCCGGGTGGTCAGGTGGTGGTTGTGGAATCTCAGTGTATAAAGTAGTATGTAGTGTGTGTCATGAAAATTTTTCGTTAACAGCTAGACCGAACGTAACACCATTTCAACGAAGATTTTGGGCTGTTTGGTAGGGGCAGGATCATCACCACCTCTGGGGCCGAAGCCACTAAAACCTTTTTTAACAACTAAAAACTTTAATTCTCTGACTTTACTTCAAATGTGTACTTTAAAAAATTACTTTTATATTAAACATAACTAGATTTAGTTAGTTTACATTTATTTGTACTTAAACTTGAGAATTATTAAACATTTTAAATAAAATTATTGTAACAAGAATGACAATATTAATTGGTTTCAAGGCAATTAGTTTATTATATTCTATTATAAAATAAGAACAAAAATCAAAAACTAGGTAATTATAAGAAAATTCTTCAAGTATTACCACAACAATAACAAGCATCTACTTTTTTGATGAAAAGAGATCAATAAAAATGTTTAAGTTGATTTTCTAATCTTAGGCCGCCCAGGCAGGTATTGTAAATAAATCACTGTGTCTCAACCATGACACTTTGGTTGAGTGTGACTTCCGAATTAGCGGGAAGTTCTAGAGATCTTGTTTGACGTACACACAAACCCCCAATACCAGGAACCAT
This sequence comes from Acartia tonsa, assembly GCF_053477335.1. Classification (NCBI taxonomy): domain Eukaryota; kingdom Metazoa; phylum Arthropoda; class Copepoda; order Calanoida; family Acartiidae; genus Acartia; species Acartia tonsa. Next base: position 28,966,562 of record NC_137270.1, read on the forward strand.
CAAGTTTCAACAGCAGGTTTGATTATAGATTTATTGAGGCAAACTATTTCAAAGTCCTGAAATTACAAGATCAATTAATAAACAGAATAAAATATTATACGTTAACTTAAAACTTTGAGCACTAAAAAAAATCTTTTTTTTCTTTTGGTTAAAGAATCTTTGGGTACTTTGGCTTCAAAGGAAAATTATTTGGTTTAATAAATCATTGTTAAATGCAAGAATAAAGGCACATAAAATATTACTAAAACATTATAACTGAATCATAATAAAGTTTCATGTTTAGCTGGCTAAAGCCTTTTAAGCTTAATATAATCGTCCTATACGCCATTCAATTTAAATAAAATAAACAAATTCTACCTGAAGTTCTTATGGTTTAAAGCCCCTGGTATACTAGGGTCGTTCACGCACTATGAGACCAATGATAGGCCCAACTTTATTCTCCGAAATCTTCACCCACTCACATATTATTCAAAAGTAAAGAACGTGGACGCATCAAAACATAAACAATCCATGCCGAGTCTCTTTAGAAAAGGAAAGTCAAACAAAGACGACATTTGCGCTTAATTTGGGATAATGAATAAGGAATTAATTTCAATCTTGATAAACACAAAGCTTCCTCGAAAAGAGGTTAAGACACACTGAATATACCTGCTTTGTTGCTTAGATAGCTTATTTAATTTTGTTCCAATTAATAAAAAAAATTATAAACCTTTCCAGCAGGTTGATCGAAGATACAGTAAGGCAGAGCTGAATCTTTAAATCATTTTAGTGGTGAACCAGATCGGGGTGAGCCGAATTTCAGCCAACCACAGCGCAGCATTTCATAAAATGCTGTGCTCTCATTGGTGGAAAGTTGGCTCAACCCGATCTGGCTCACCACTAAAATGATTTAAAGATCCAGCTCAGAACTTCAGGACGTCGTATTGAACAGACATTTGTTTTTACAGTATATTAGATTATTCTGAATACATGGTAGATAAATTAAGATTATAGGGGAATCGCACGCATAACATAGCTATAATTATAATGATAATTGACACGATTAAAATAGGATGGCACATCCATAAGTAGCGCGCAAAGCACAAAAAAATTCAGGAGAGACAAACGGGCATATGAGTTTTCAAGGAAATGTGTAGTGTAGTGTAAATTTTTCTTTTGGATATTTGATATAAGTTTCATTATAAGCATAAATTACCAAAGAACCAACGACATGAGTAAATTTTATAGTAAATTCTGCAATCTTTCTCAAAAAGCAACCGGAACAATCACATATATTTTCCTATAGAGTTACGGACAAACTGACGGACGAACGGACAAAGTGAATTATGTAAAAGCTTATCTACTAAAAATACTAATTGATAAACTCCTACAAGTAATAATTAAAGATATAAATTATACTTATATAATCATAGAAATAAATTTAAGGCAATTGAAGATTACATTTAATATGTTAGCTTAAAAAATATTCAAAGATAAAAACAGAATTTTTGATTAAACATTATAAATATTGTTACATAAAATTATTATAAAATATATTTCACTTTCAATGACACGTACTCTTTGACACTGCACTAATTAACGCGACAATGTTGATTCAACTAAATTTCGTCTGCTAAAATTTGAAACATCATGTTTACGTTTTTAGAAAGCATTGTCTGCTAACATAATATGTATAAACGTTCATACATAGTAACAAAAGTTTTTGAAAAGCAAACTAATATTTAAAAAACTTTTAAAAATCGTATAAACTTAATGTTAGATATTAATTTTCACAAAGAATACCTAGGTATTAAAACTAATTTTGTTTAATTTTAACAAGAACATAAGCATTTAGAGAATCCATCCAACATAGTGCCCACGTGTGAAAAAAATACACATTCCTAAAGCCAACACCCTACTAAAATTCCACCCTATGTGTCAAATTTTTGAGGGGTACGTTTCGCGCAACATTATGACAAAACCAATATTATTTTAATGTTATTGTAGAAACACTTTATTATTTTTTTGGGGGGTGCTTTCTTTTGATTACTACCTGATATCAGTATTCAGTAATGGTTTAATTAATCTAAAGAAAAAAAAGAAAAATCAATTCACCCCTAATTTTGATTTTTGGCGATCTTAAACTGTACTTTCATTTCTGTATATAAAGTCCTATTTCCATTTCATCATCTTTTTAACTGAAACTTTCAAATAATAAGCAAGAATAATCAAGAATTGAAGCCTATGAACTTTTTTGCTAATCTGTAGATAGATTTTAATCAAAGCCAGCTTATACCAACCAAAAAATTAATTCTGTAAAATAGAACGAAATCTCTACGTGCCTTTCAGCTGTCGTTGAGTGACAACACGTAGTGATATTGACGACCTTTCCATCTGCCCCCCCCCTGTAGATATTTCATACTTAACCAACGGTACACATAACAGGGAGGAAGGTACATTGGATCATAGATTATACTTGCTCCCAAAACATGTTCTCTCATTTGCCGACTTAAAACTTCAGGTCATCTATTTTATTTTGATTAGTTGCTTTAAACTAGCAGTGTCTAAACTTTTCTGTTAATAATCTTAATATACACAAGGGATAATTTTGTTTACCATGATCATTAGGGATATTTATACATTAATTTATCATTCATTGTCTTTTCCCCTATTAACCCTGCTATTTAGAAACCAATTTGATTTGTTGATAAAGATTATTTGCCCTGAAAGAAAAAATAAATTCAAAATTTTGCCAAAATCACTAAACCTTTCCTGAAAATAAGAATTTATCTGAGTAAGTTATTGGCTTGAAATTATAATGTACAAGCGGTTTCGCCCCTAGCCTCTAGGGACTTTGCCCCAAAAGAAAATTTAAAAAAATATGTGGTGGTGCGATCACCAAAGTTTTAATTACCTGCCTAAAAATAGCTATGTGGGATTATTTTTTAGTAGGGGGTGTCTCAACCCATAGACTTCCAAGGGGGGGGGGGGAATAATGGGGCGATTACCCCCCCCCCCAAACGATTTTGGGGGTGCCGACGGCACCCCCAAAATTTTCTTCATTTTACACCCCCCATTTAAAATTTACCCCTACCCTGGGGGTGCCGTAGGCACCCCCAACCATTTAGGAGGGAGTATTTACCCCTCCAAAATTTTACCCCGGGGATAAATTTTGGGGGGTTAAACTAAATTTACCCCCCCCCCCCCAACAGACTTCAGAGGGGGTAATTACCCCCCCCCAAGCAAATTTTACACCCGGGGTAAAAATTTTGGGGGGGGGGGGGGTAAAAAAAAATTTCGGCTATCTATCTAACTATCTATCTATCTATCTGTCTATCTGTCTATCTGTCTACCTGTCTATCTGTCTATCTATCTATCTATCTATCTATCTATCTATCTATCTGTCTATCTATCTATCTATCTATCTGTCTATCTATCTATCTATCTATCTGTCTATCTATCTATCTATCTATCTATCTATCTATCTATCTATCTATTTATATATCTGTCTATCAATCTATCTAACTAATTCATCTATCTATCTATTAATCTATCTGTCATACCAAATATCTATCAACCAATCATATGATTACCAAATTTGTTGAGATTGGTGTGATGTGTGAGTGTGTGTGTGTGTGTGTATTTGTTATTGCTTGATATTGGAAATTGGTAAAGTGTCAAACTCATCTGTGTGAGCAAGAACATGGGACAATACTCTCGACCATATTGGGATAAACACATCAAAATATGGAAATTTAAACAAGAAGCAGCTTATATTGCCTAATAAAAAATGACGTCATACAATACAAATGACCGATAATAGGCCAGTATACATTGTAATTGACCAATTGTAAAATGTATACTGACCCATCATTGGTCGTTTTAATTGTTTGACATAATTTTTATTAGGTTCTATAAGATTCACTACATTTCCCCTGAAAATTGTAGAATCATGCCGTTTACGAGATTTTAGTGTACAAAGACCAACATACAGATACAAAGAATAATCCTAATGTAAATAAACTAATCTTAGAACAAATTCACTGTGAAGAAGATTAAACATAAAGTGGTGTTTAGTTAGACCATGTACAACTAGAGAACAATATTTTTAAAAGCGAAGCTTTTCTATAATTAGGGTCGGTTGGTCCGTACGTCCGTCCGAGATAGTTAGCTTTTATTCGTTAATTTAAGCATGTTAGAATTGTCCTATCGATTTCAAACTTTGCATGGTGATTTCTGTAGTAGTTAGGTACGATTTAGAAAGCGTAGCAACTCTATAATCATTACCCAAATGTCCGTACGTCCATTTTAAACATGTTGATTTTTTTACTTTTTTAAATAGCTTTTATTCGTTAATTTAAGCATGTTAGAATTGTCCTATCGATTTCAAATTTTGCATGGTAATTCCTGTAATAGTTAGGTACGATTTTGAAAGCATAGCAACTCTATAATCATTACCAGAATGTCCGTACGTCCATTTTAAACATGTTGATTTTTCTACTTTTTTAACAACGAATTTTTATATGATCTAATTATCCGTTTGATCTGATATTTGGTATATTGATTCCTGGGACAACAAAGAACAACATTTTAAGCGAAGCAACTCTATAATCAAGCCCTAAAGATGTAAGTATGTCCATAAACATTATCCTGTATCAAGCAGTTTTTCAACAAATTTACTTACAATTTTGCTTCGAATCTTATACTTTTATATTCTGATTATTCAGTTTAGACACTATACAAGTATTAATGTCCGTTTGTCCTACCGTTTCAGTGCTTCGCTTTTATGGATGTTGTCATCCTTGTTTTTTTATATTTTTATACACTGATGGACAAAGTCTAGTGTGTTGGACGTAAGCTGCGAACACGACAGACGGATGGAACTCGATGCATTGAACTAAAGTGTTTACAATACTAAATGAATGATATATCTACCCAATAAGGTTGGGTTACATTGGCTAGAAATATGTTCTTTACAATTTTTATTTAAGAGGGAAGGTTGCAAAGACATATATCTACGTATATATTTAAAATATTATGGCAGACAAAGTATGACAATAGAAGATTTTTCCCCTTTTCGTATTTTTTTGGGGGGCGGGGGGTGGAACCTTAAATAAAATTTTATAAAATATTCAAATCAATTTAATCTTAATTTTTTTGAAGGTTTGGGTAAGTTAATGGAAGAGAAACAGACACCAAACTTATATAGCAGCATCACTTCTAAAATATTTCATAATAGAAAGCATAAAATATCACAAACAGACAAACCAACCAATAAGAGGCTGTTACTCTATAGTACGTCTATTGTCTGGATGAAAGAGATAAAGTTGGATTATGGAGGGATGACAAGGCTGAAAATTAGCATCGATAAAATTATAAAATTATACACTACCAACTATTTCCTTTACAAAATATTATACAATATTTTCAATTTTTTTACTTTTTACAGATGAAACAAAGATAAATAAAAGCAAGGATATATTTACCTCACTTCCCCCCTCCCCCACCCAAAAAAAATAGTTATTTATCTTTCCAGGACCTTTAATGGTCTTCATTAAAGAGAATAACCACATCGGTTCAGGGGTTAGAGAGATTTTTCGGTACACACAAACAGATAGACACAGATCATGTTACTTTTATATAAGGATTTAATAGAAAGAAAAATTATGTTTAAAGAAAAATAAACATTGCAAGTCTTACATGTTGATCAATCTTACATATTAAAAGCTAAGAGAACAATGTTGGTTAAGCCATTAGCGAGATCTTAAGATTTACCCATACACACAGAGAAAAAAAAACCTGTTACTTTTTTTATATTGATTATATCTTTTGTATTCATAGATTGGCATATATATACATATATGTGTATTACCATAATTATCTCATATTTAGATAATTTCAATATATGTCATGTAACTTGACAAAGTGTCTCAAAAATCAGTCATGTGACGTCATAAAAATAAGGGAGATGAGAGGAGAAGTGGGAAAGAAAACAAAAAAACAGATAGATAATTCCTCATTTTTATGACTTAAAATAGCTGATTTTTGAGACACTTTGTCCAGTTACATATGTCAGCCATAAATACTTTTAATAAACCAAGACATAACCAATGAAATTGTCTGTTTTCAAAGCTATGCTACACAAGGCCATAATATTCTTGTTAAAAAAGACTAGAAAAGATTATCAAAGCCAAAAATTTTGGATTGAAAATATACAGAAAAGAAGTTCCATTGCTTTTATTAGAATAAACATAAGAGAGAGGGGTTGAGATAATAAAACTAAGAAAATATAGATATTCAATAAAATAAGTTTAACATTGACTTAAATAGAAAACAGATATTGAACATACAGTATTAATATTACAATAGTTTTAATGATTGAATCTACTTTTGATATTCAGGATTATTAAATGAAAAGAAATCCATTCAACATTTTTACACGGTGAACTATAAAGATTATCATAAAAAATATTGGCTGTTTTCATTTGAGGATTTTTTTTCTCAATGTTTTTCAGTTCGAAGATTTTTTTCTTACAATGTTTTTTTAAAACATAGTAAAAATCCAGGGAAACATTGAAAAAAATAAATATTAAAAAACATTGGAAAACACTGAAAAACATCAAAGGTTTTGTTTGTTAGTAGTGGAATCATTACCTCATCTATTTTTTAAAAAAATTATCTTCAAATCTATCAAGGTTCAACAGATACACTTTGAGAGGTATAAAATAAAACATTATAAGATTTAGCAAAATACAGGATGTTTTTTTTAATAGGACAAAAGTATTGCTTAATATAACCCACTTGCCATTGACAGAAATTAATAATCTTTATCTTAATTTCTTCATTGGGTTGGGGTAATTTGTATAAGAAAGAAATACTTGGCGATTTTCAACAAATCAGCCTTTCAAAGTACCTATTTTTGGATCATGACCAATTTAAAGGGTGTGCTAAAATGCGTATATTTTAAAAATTCAAATTGCGCTGCTTGTGTTAACCCCTTACAGTCAGGCCCCTTGCTGCACTTTAATTGGTCGGGGGGGGGGGGGGTCGCATTCAACGCCCCCCTTATTATCTCAGTTCCTATTAGAGCTAAAGGGCTAAATTTTTTTGTGCAAGTCCATGGATTGATAATGAATTTCCGACCTTTTATAAGTCTAAGTCAATTTTCGCTTCCTTCACCCTTTTATTTAACAACCTTTGTTTTTAGGTCTTTTTTTACTTAAAAATTTCAAACGGCTGTAACTTTCTTATTTTTGAAGCTAGAAGAAAATTTTTTTTCCAGAAAATATTTATTTTTATGTAAATTTTACATTAGAAATATCAAATATAAGTTTCAGCGGCCACAGCTGTACTTGGCAGCTGCCAGCCGCCGCAGTCGGCAGTCGGCGGGAAAACGGCGGCGGATCTTCATGAAATTTTAATACGTTATGTAGACATGTAAGAAAAGCTTAAGTTTTAAATTTGAAGTCTCAAATTACGGCTACAGGAGCCTTTTAAAGATTTCTGGAGACCTGGAGGATCAGGACCTGCAGGATCATCCCTGGAACCTGAAAGTGACTTGAACACCTGTATTTTATATAAGGATGTACTACTAGAGGATTTTTTAGTATTTTAGTATGATAAAATGCTTTGTTTTAGTCAAAAAAATATTTTTGCTCTTTACCTGGATGACCCTGCCAGGTTTGCTGGCATCCTGTTCCCGCCAGGATAGAGATATTCAAAAAATTCCAACTCTCAGTTATGTGTCATACCCATAATTAAAAAGTCAAGCAGTTTGGGCTCTTTATCTTTCACACACAGAAAAAACCGGATGGGGGGCATTCAACGCCCCCCCCCCCCGACCGTTAAGGGTTAATAGTAGAAAAATGTTATGCATATCAATAGAATCATCATAAACTCTAGTTTTTGGGTGTTTAAGAAATATTTCTGTGCTACGTATAGTATTAGAGCTACATGGTAAAATGTCCCAACTTACTTAAAACTTTTCAACCTTTCTCACATTTTCCATATAGCCAATGGCAAGTGGGTTATATCAAGCAATACTTTTGTCCTATTAAAAAAAAAAACGCCCTGTAGTTATATAAAATTAATTCATAATAGTAATCCAGGGATCAACTTCTCTATAATAAAGTAATAAAATGTACGTATATCCTTCAAAAGTATACTGTATGTAAACAATTTTAAACAAATTTATATATAATTTTGTTCAGGCTTATAAATTAACTTTCTGCTATTAAAGTTTGCCTAATGTTAAGTTTTGTTTGTACGATTTGGGAGCTTTGCTTTCTTGGATGGTCTCCTCCTTGTTATTCTATATTTTCTTGACTCTCTATTAATTCTTATTTTTAATATTTAAAAGGGATATTATTATACAGATAAAGAAACAAGGGATATAGTAACTATGGAACACTCAAGTGGGGGAAACATTTTTTAGGGTTTTCCATTGTAAATTATTTTCGGGAATTAAGGACAATGATGTCCAAAAGTAGTTCAAGAATAACTAATTGTATAAAAATAAACAGTAAAGCATTATACAGAGAAAATAAAAAAAACCTAAAAGTGGTATGTTGCATCACGTCGATATATAATTTCCATACTTAATTTAATCTAATTTCAATGTTTGACGAGGTATATAAGATTTTACATTAATAGATAATTTAATTTGAGCAACCTATGTATCTAAACTATTAGAATCCAGCAAAAAAAAAATCAAAAAAATAAACAAGAAAGATACAGTTAATTTTTAAACTATGAAAGAGTTAATGGTTGTCCTAAAATTTTCATGCTTGAAAAATTACAAAATAACCTCAAGAGCATTATTTGAAAGTTTAAGTTTAATTAGATGATTGAATTGATTTAGAGAACAGTATTTTTTTTTATTTCTTTTGTAGTATTAAAGAGACACTATTTAAACAACACTTGTTGGTTGGAAAATAAAATAAAATTCCCTTTCCATTCACTCTTATGTTAGCAAAACTTAAATAGGTCAAGAAGTAAGTTAGGCTTCATTTCTAACTTTTACAGCATGTTATTAAAAGTTATTCCAGTGATAATTTACACTTTTCATTATCCTTAAAAAGATTGAGTGATAAGGTTATTATACTATGAAAGTTTATCTAAAGACGATTTATTGTAATTATTTTTGAAAATATCTAAGTTCTGATCCACCGGCAAAATGGGAGTTAGGTAAAAATTATTTTTATTTTTAAATTTTTTTTTGTTGATGGGTACATTAAACTGTAAGTTATACTGATAACCAATGTTTAATTAACACAATCTCTAATACTTGGGCTCAAACACTTTCAGTAGATCTTGATTGCTTGGTTCAAACTAGCAGTGTCAAAATTTTACAATCAGTGATTTCGAAATACAGATTATTCAGTTTGTCTTCACTGGGGAAGTAATTAAATTCCATCCATAGTCTTATCCCTTATGTTCCATGATTACTGTGTTTTTATGTTTGAAGCGTTCTTCAATTATGTTCTGTATGTGACAACGTCACTAGAAGGGACTGTTAGGCCTTTTGGGCGTAAATGAATTGTCTGATTGCTATTAATCTTTTGTATTCCCTATTTAACACATCATCTCAAAGGTTTATTAATTAACTAAAAACGTTAGTACGTTCAACATAATTTGTCAAACAATCATTATAGAAAGAATACTCTTTTAAACACAATCTTTAGTTCTTTAATATTATTAAGATTTTGAAAATTTTAATATCCTTGAGTAAGTGATTGTTGTAAAATTTTAGGAAATATTTACCCGCGGGTAGAAGAGGAAGAAAGATTGCTCCAAAGGGGTTCTTATCTGAATCTAAAGGTAAATATTTAAACTCTTTCCCTTTTTTGATAAACAAAAAAATTCATGTGGTAGTTGTCTGTCTGTCTGTTATCTTAACCAAAAAGTTTCTTATGAACCAATTTATTGTCTGGTTGACTTTTGCAAAATATTTGTTAAACATATTTAAAGATGCTGTGAGTATTGGTGCAAAAAATATGACGTAACAAAAAAAATTAGCCAATGAGAGGCCACTATAAATTTTACCTTTGGTCAATAACGGCCTCTCATTGGCTAATTTTTTTTGTTACGTCATATTTTTTGCACCAATACTCACAGCATCATATTTAAAGTTTAAAAACATTTGGTGATTGATTTGTTATGGAATTACTTAAGATATGGTATGTTAAAAAATCTTTTGGTACATTTGTAGGTAATTGTTCTTGTTTATATCAGGTACACCAAAGCACTATGGAGGGGAAAAATTATCAGCTGGAAGTCACAGTGGAATCAAAGTAGATAGAATTCTACCCTCACAGTGGAAAATGGACAACATGGAGCTTTATAAAAAGTTTGTTTTTGCTTTCCACTATTTGCTATTATCATATTTTATCAATATTCTATGTATATTAATACTGTCTTACAGTTCAAAGTTCACTTAAATTTTAAAAGTTTTCGCCATGTTATCTATAATACAAAGTAGAACGATGTCTGTCTGTCTGTCTGTCCGTCTGTCTGTCTGTCCCTTAAGATCTCGGTAACCACTGAACTGATCAAATTCTACTCTCCAGGGTATATACCTATTGGCCCTGTGGTGGTTTTAAGCTATTTTCTTGGGGGGTGGGACATCCCAACCCCCCAAAAAATGAAAAAATACCCCCCAATTTTTTCTTCTATTATTTAAAATTAGAGGTGGAGTGGGGGCTTCTTAATTTTTTTTCCTCATTAATTACCTCTTTGGGCAAAGCCCCTAGAGGCTAGGGGCAAAGTCGTTAAAATCATATAAAATATTATGCTTTAGTTTGATTAAAGCGCTAAAAAAATAAAACATGGTTGAGCTAGAAAATTAGCTTTAAACCATCCCAAGACCTAAATCTGAAAATAGAATGGTCTCAAACCATTACAGGGGCTATCTGAAGCTTACCTATAAAGGATAACTCAATCAGTTCAGTAGCTATTAAGATCTATGCTTAGGACAAAAAAACCTTACTACTTTATTTAATAGGATATACTCTATGTACTGTTTAAATTATTTGAACTTTTTCAGTGCAAGTGTTGCAAGGACACTGAGTGAACGGTTGCGGAAAGAAACAGGATGGATGGTGGGAGAGATTGAACGTGCAGCTAAAAAAGCCCAGGCTGATTCCAATTACAGGTATTTTATATTTACTCAGCTTTTAGAAAGAAGCAGCTTATAGTGCCTAATTAAAAATGACAATGACGTCATGCAATATGTATGACCAATGGTGAAATGAATACTGACCATTCATTGGCCATTTGTATTGTAAGGTGTAATTTCAGGAATAGTCCCTTTCGTAACATCGCCCCATAAGTGGCGATTCGCGTATTTTTAAAATGGCTTTTTATAGGTTATTTTAAGTTAGGTGACTTATTGTTTAGGGATATAGTTAAGCAAGGGTAACCATGACAAAAAAAATTTTGTAATGCCTTAACACTTGAAGTCATATCTGTAATGTCACCTGTTTGTGGGCCAAGAAATTTAAGAATACTTACATATGGAAATTTCGTTCACATAGAAGCAGCTTATAGCTACTCACTAAAAATTACGACATACTGTGGTAGGGTGAAGCGTTTCAACCCTACAACGCGAGTTCGATTCAAAAGAGCCCCTAGCCTTTAGGATTCTATCAATAAAGAACTAAAAGTAGTTACTGTTAAAGGGATATATTTGAACTGAATACATTTATAATAAGGTTACTAGTTTATATACAAAATAGATGATAAATAGGTTAGGTAGAAAGGGTGTGGGGGAGATGGGGCGGAGCCCCATTCAGGTGAACAGTAGAGTGGTAGGCTCCATTAAGGGGGGAAGGTAGACATCTTCCGGAAAAGGGTAGGTTGCTGGGGACTTGAATGGGAGAGGGGCAGCGCCCCTCCCACTATCAGCGGTGTCCAAGTTGACCGCCGCTTCTGATGTGTAGACAATGCCCAGAGGGGGCTGGATAGAATGGTGATAAGCTGGGATTAGGGCTGGGTGTGATTTGATAAGCACGAAGCATAGCATACTCTGCAAAAGGCTTGTCCGTACGCCGCCTACCACAATACAATACAAATGACCAATGATATGCCAGTGTATATTTTACCATTGATCAATATAAATGTATTCTTACTGGTCATTTGTATTGTATGACGTCATTTCTTATGAGGCGCTACATAAAGAGCTGCTTCGTTCATAAAAAAGTTAAACATTAAATATTTATTTTATTTTCATAGGCTAGAGGAGAAGTTGAAAGAATCTGTTAATTGGAGAACTGAGTTACAGGTTACTAATGCTCTGCTGTATAGTAATTTACTGTTAAGTAGTTTTTCATCAAACTCAAAAGGGGACTTTTGCAGACAAATACCTTTGTTTACTTTTTGTTATATACGAGATACGGGCAACTTTATTTGTGTCTAAATTTTTTGACGGTAAAATGCTTAGAAAACTAATTTTCTTCTAAGAAATTCAATATTTATAACTAGCTTATTATATGTTTTGTCATATGGTTTACATTATAGGAGGGAAGAAATATTTACAAGAAATAATTTACCCAAATGAAAAAGAATATGCTCATACCTCCCAAGATATGTTTCAAACAATGAGATGTCCTAAATGTATTCTCCTATTGGCTGGCTTAGACAGTATGTATCTAAGTTTTATCACTTTTAGAATGAACTGGATCTGTTGGTTACAGAACAAGAACAACTAGCTGAAACTGAAGCACAGCTAAAGGTTATTTTCTATTTTGTTAATTAGTGAGGTTTTTTTTCATCTGATGCTTAGGATTATAATGACTACTGAACTGATTGAGTTCTCCTTTTATGAAAGCTTTACATAGCCCACGGAATAATTTTAAGTTATTTATTAATATTCAAACCTCAGGAATCAGGATAGTTTAAGGGTTTTCTTCTGTCCCCTCCTAACAAAGCTAAGGTGCAACTGATAGTTAATAATATGGTAGTGGCTTAGACCCTGGCATCAATGGGCTTCGACTTAAATATGTATATAAAATAGTCTAAAACCATCACAGAAGATATTGAAGCTTACCTGAAATAGAGAACTCGGTTCAGTAGCTGTTGAGATCTTAAGCTTTAGACTTAAAGAACTTACTACTAAAATGAGAAGAAAAAAATAAGTTGTGTTTCTATATAAACTTTATATTATAGGATATTATTAAAATAAATCTTAATTTTGTAGTCATGCTTGGAGCAAACGAATAGACCCCTGAAAATAACAACATCATGTTTAATAGCCAGGTATTTTTATTAATTCAACATAATAATTATTATTTACTTATTCTGTGTATGGCGTAAATTTACATCTACCTTGGGGGTGCCGTATGCACCCCCAACCATTTAGAAAGGGTAAAAAATCCAAGGGGGGTAAAAAAAATTTACCCCTGCCAACAGATTGCAGGGGGGGGTAATTCCCCCCCCCCCAAGCAAATTTTACCCCCGGGGTAAAAATTTTAGGGGGGGGGGATAAAAAAATTTGCGGCACGCTTCGCGCGCCATTTTTGCCCCCCAAAAACAAATTACTTCCCCCTAATAAAAAAGCTTGGACGCCCCTTCCTGTTTCTATAATAGATAGTCCGCTGAATATTTTTTGTAAGGAATATCTCTTCCCTTACACTTTAAAATTTTAATAAATGTTAAACCTATCCATTCAGTTGTATAGAGATCATAAGTAACAAATTGGGGGAGAAACAGTCAATGTAACACGTATGTGTAAAATTTCCCTTTTACACGGAGGAAGAGAAAGATTAGCAGATTAACATTATTTGGTGTTTTCCCTTGAGAATTTTTTTCTCAATGTTTTTCAGTTATAAGTTTTTAAAAATCTTCATGGAAATTGCTATAACTTCCTAGCCAGTGCAAACATTTAAAAACATTAAAAACACCAAAAAACTTTGAAAAACATTGGGAAAAAATATTACAAACCAAATTTTCATGGGAATCACTAAAACTATTTTGGCTTATAAAATTTACATCAATTAGAAATTTCTTTCAGAGAAAATAGACGAGGTGGGGATCGTGTTAGAGATAGAGTTGAAATATCTCTGGAGTCAGAACTTGATTGTATTAGGAGCCAACAAAAGCATATGAGGAATCTATTAAAGCAGGTTCAATATCTTTTTATTTGGAAAAAAATTGTTCATAAGTTGTTTACAATGTATATTGAATATTGTCATGTTTGTTTTCTTAAAATAATTTATTTAGGTTTCTAACTGTATGAAACAATCAAGCAAATGTAATTCAAAGCTACAAGAAGATTTATTAAATAAGGTAATTACAAGACACACAAGTCATTTGTAAGATATTTGGATTTTGAGCAAAGTCATTTTTATAGTATAGTAATATTAAGGAAATTAGATTAGTTTTAGATTAGTTTCTGCTGTATATAAATCAAATATCGTTTTCACACGTTTGGTGGACAAAGAAGGGTTTGATTTAAATGATGTTTTCATTTAAATAACACAAACAATTGTAAGATAGATTAGGTATTAAGAAAGGAAGACAAATTTTCTTTATTTACAATTCAAATTAATATTTCACTGTTTAAATATTATAGGATGTAGCTCTAGAAATAGATCATACCTGTCATAATCTACACAACAATAATAATAATCTACAAATATTATAGGATGTAGCTCTAGAAATAGATCATACTTGTGATAATCTACACAACAATAGTAATAATCAACAAATATTATAGGATGTAGCTCTAGAAATAGATCATACTTGTCATAATCTACACAAAAATAGTAATAATCTACAAATATCATAAGATGTGGCTCTAGAAATAGATCATACTTGTCATAATCTACACAACGATAGTAATAATCAACAAATATTATAGGATGTAGCTCTAGAAATAGATCATACTTGTCATAACCTACACAACAATAGTAATAATCTACAAATATCATAAGATGTGGCTCTAGAAATAGATCATACTTGTCATAATATACACAACAATAGTAATAATCAACAAATATTATAGGATGAAGCTCTAGAAATAGACCATAACTGTCATAATCTACACAACAATAGTAATAATCAACAAATATTATAGGATATAGCTCTAGAAATAGATCATACTTGTCATAATCTACACAACAATAGTAATAATCAACAAATATTATAGGATGTAGCTCTAGAAATAGATCATACTTGTCATAATCTACACAACAATAGTAATAATCAACAAATATTATAGGATGTAGCTCTAGAAATAGATCATACTTGTCATAATCTACACAACAATAGTAATAATCAACAAATATTATAGGATGTAGCTCTAAAAATAGATCATACTTGTCATAATCTACACAACAATAGTAATAATCAACAAATATTATAGGATGTAGCTCTAGAAATAGATCATACTTGTCATAATCTACTCAAAAATAGTAATAATCTACAAATATTATAGGATGTAGCTCTAAAAATAGATCATACTTGTGATAATCTACACAACAATAGTAATAATCAACAAATATTATAGTATGTAGCTCTAGAAATAGATCATATTTGTCATAATCTACACAACAATAGTGATAATCTACAAATATTATAGGATGTAGCTCTAGAAATAGATCATACTTGTCATAATCTACACAACAATAGTAATAATCAACAAATATTATAGGATGTAGCTCTAAAAATAGATCATACTTGTCATAA
The DNA here is from genome assembly GCF_053477335.1 of Acartia tonsa. Taxonomy (NCBI): domain Eukaryota; kingdom Metazoa; phylum Arthropoda; class Copepoda; order Calanoida; family Acartiidae; genus Acartia; species Acartia tonsa. The sequence goes on from NC_137270.1 coordinate 28,982,225, forward strand.
TCTACACAACAATAGTAATAATAATCTAGAAATATTATAGGATGTAGCTCTAGAAATAGATCATACCTGTCATAATCTACACAACAACAGTAATAATCTACAAATGCATGGAAGGTAATTCTGTTTTTTTTCTGCGAGTTATCAGCTTTTTCCAACAACGAAATCAATTCGAAAAAATCACAAAACTTATACATAGATTCAGCTGTCGTTTAGGGGCAACACTTATCAGAAAATCTGCTCCCCAAATCTTATTTTAGATTTATTTTGCTTGTTGGCTATACCTTATTCATTTGCTTTAGGATAGAAAATGATGAAGGAGAATTGGACACAACTAAATGGGGTGAAAGATCTAAGAAAAATATTCAAAATTCACAAAGTAATATTTTAAACATCATTGCAATGTTTTGTTTTATTTTTAATTATCAGTGAACTGTAATAATTTTGATTTACTTATATTTTTTTTTCCTAATAGAGTTCACATTTCACATTGGACCTTGGATAGTTTCAGAATATTTATTTTGGATTCTAAGACTTAAGATTGTTTTAGGCTATTTTATTGTCCTCCCTCCCCTATATGGTAGGAGTCCAGCTTCTAGTAATTAATATAATTCTACTACTCAAGAGGCTAGAGCCAACAGTGAAAGAATAAGAGCAGAAACGGATAGAACTCTGACATCAGCTGCTAATGAAATGGTTAAATCATGGAATAGCACAAATCAGGTACTAATAGAAATAAATTAGAAACGAATAATCATAAAATGATGCAATTTACCTGATATAACATATTTAGGTATCTAGGATCTTTCGGGATTAGACAATGGACGATAAATTGTTTTACATCTCCATGATGATAGTCAAAATTACCACGTAAATTTAAATTTTTGGTTTAAAAGTTTTGACACTGATTGCTTGCACTAACTAATCGTTGTAAAACTTTACTAAAATTTTAAAACCAACAAATTAGATATAAGTGTGTTTATAGAACTTTAGTTTACAAAAGAACTGATCCTCCCTCCAAGGGTTATACTTTAAAAACTTTCAGATCTTAGAATTACGATTTATTACTTCCTGCTTTAAATTCTGTTATTTATTTTACTGTTTTAAATTTCTAGGCATTTTCTGAGAGGATTTATGAAAGTTCAGATTCATTGACTAAACTTCAAGGACATTTATCACTGACTCTTCAGGTATAGATTAGTTTCAACAAATAACAAAGCGTTTTATATTTATCAGCCAATAGGAGAATTGACTTGTTTCAACCAATAACAGAGCATGTTTATATTTATCAGCCAGTAGAAGAATTGACTTGTTTCAACCAATAACAGAGCATGTTTATATTTATCAGCCAATGGGAGAGCTTTATAAAGAAACAATAACAATTTTAATAATCTTATAGTATGGTAATAGAAGAACTGTAAATTTACAAGTAATATACTAGTAAGCTTTTTTTACAAATTTATAAAGGTGAACTATGTGTTCAATAAGATCTCTGAAAGCACGGACTGCTTTACAACTTTCCAGATAGCTTACTTGTTGTCTTTGGGCCGTCAAAGTTTATGCTTATTTTAGAAGTGTTGGGAAATAGCCTCAATATTTTGTTTGGTATAAATTTAAATTATAGGTATGTAAATATTGAAATAATCAGGGATATAAATGGATAAGACAATGACCGATAAATTTATGTACATCCCAAATGATAATACATAAACTTACCCCTTCTATAGATTAAAATTAGTGGTTGAAACGTTTAAACACCAACCAATCAAAACTCACCAAAAGTTGTTAACCAAACGAATAAGAAAACGTTATTCTAAAACTTTAATGACTAGTGTAATACACAGACTATAAAGTGTAATAAACCAATCTCTTTAATTTATCTTTTTGATTTAGGAAATATACGATCTGGACCGACATATTCGCATGTTAAAGTCCGCCATTCGCGCCAAAAGTCCACCATTAAAAGTTGCGCAGTCAAGGCTGGAATTGAGAACTCACAGGCCTGAACCAGAGTCCACCAAAGATAATCCACAAATAACGTAGGCTCTTTGATAATTGTAGTCATTATTTAACGGACTACATATATTTTTTTGTTGAAAAAAATAACCTATTGCAGTTTGATCTTCAAAAAAATGTCTAGATTTTAGCAAAGAAGTTTTTCTGTAACTTTGTCGCTTTGTCCAAAGAAGATAATTAAATTATATATTCTAATATGTCTTTGAAACCGATTAATATCCGTAGGATAAGAACTGGTTCTCAGCCACACTGAAAAGTCATGTATCGTATCGTATTATATTCAGTTTTCTTCGAATATAAAAAAAGTACAATTAAAATATCAAAACCAGTTTTATGACCGTACCTTCGGCATCTCGGGGCTAACAAAACTGGTTCTACATTTTTATCTCTGCAGAAAGCTGTTTATAACACGATGCGATTAACAACTATTCCTTATTTTCTATTGAATTTGAAAATAATAATTAATCATAATAAAATAACATTTTTTAGTTTGATTCAAGAAGTGTTTGAGCTACAAAACCAATTGGCTAAAATTAATGCCAAGTTGGATAATGCTGAAGCAACAAAGGTTATTTTTTTGAATACAATTTTACATCATTGATAATTGTATATTTCTGTAGATGGTTAAAGTTTTTATTTAATTTACATGAAATTAACACTTTCCTTCTTTCACATTTTACCAGCAACCATATTATATGCAAAAACTAGTGGTAATTTGAATGAACTAAACAGGTTCCCAATTTTTTTTATGATCTCTAATTCGCTGGCTTTTATGAAATTTTAGTAAGATTGTACAAACTTTTAGCTTTTAAAATTTTCTAAAATAATTTTAATAAATAGATCAATTTATCAATCAACTGCTCTTTTCAAGTCAAAGTGACAAAAAACTTCCATGATTATAGATTATTCATTTATAATTTTTTTTTAGAAATTACTGGAGAATACAAAAAGAGAACTACAGAACGACATTCAAATTAAGGTAAAGAGTATGGAGAGTAAAGATAATCACCAATTATCTTTTGCAACTACTAATTTTAAGATTAAAATAGAGTTTAGGATTGGAGCTAAGATTTATTTATCGTTTTTTACCTGTTTCTTTATTATTCTATACAGGGTGAGTCAGAAAAAACTGAGTTTTCCGATTTTCTGATTCAACCAGTAGGAATATGAAAAAAAAACAATTATATGTTCTTGTTCTCTATAAAAATATACATTAAACATAGAAAAGGTGTTTATGAATATCTCTGAAAACAACGGCGCTTTTTAGAGCATAAAGATTTCAAAAAGTGTGTATGATGACTTTTTCGGCCATTATTTTGTACTTTGTAGGTAGATTTATTTATAATATAAAATGTCTACCATTCTAAAAAAATAAACAAACATATTTTTTGATTTTTAAAATTTTTATTTAACAGATTGTAAATATCTAACATCTTAAAAATACAATTTATTTAAATCAAATTATCACATTATAAATCAAACGTTTTGTTGAAATCTATTGTTAAGATTTAATACCCCATGACCGGAAATATTTTATCTTGTTACCTTAATTAAACAAAGTGAAATGTGAGATAAACCCCCCAATGCCATCTTTGGGTTGAGTGCTTATTTAATAGGTGTAAAAAAATTGTATCATTAATACTAACATCTTATATTCAAATTATTTTTAGACCCTAAGCCTTCTAATAGACAGACAGAAATGTATGGCATTTAGACTAAACTTCCCATATCACAACAGGTAAACCAAAACTTTTTATGAAGCGCAGCTACTTTATGAATTTATCTGCTTGATTTTGCAACCATAAACTTTTACGATAACTACTAGTTCAGAATAAAAATTTCAAATTTTTATGCCTAATATTCTATGTTTATAAATCTTACTGTATTCATCAATTTTACATTTTTTCCATATAAACTGCTAATTGTTGTTATTACTGTGTAAACTATTTTTATGATTTCTATTATATTCTTTTTTAGATGTGTTTGTGGACCTAAGGACTTTAACGGGCAGGTATATTGTCATATTACACATAAAATCACACAACCTCTCAATCTTTAACTATAATACAAAGTAGAACGATGTCTATATGTCTGTTTGTTTGTAGCAAAGGATCTCGCTAACCGCTGAACCGATCGGGTTCTCCTTTACAGGGTAGCTTTTCAAAGGAAGGTTTATAACTATTTTCTTGGAATGAAAAATCCCCCCCCAAAAAAAAATAAATTTCTTTTTAAAACTAAAACTAAAACAATTGGGTCGACTACCCCCTCCCCAAATTTTTATTTTTTTCATTTTTCTTTTAAATCTAAAATACGGAAAATTGGTTTGATCGTAATTTCTAAAAAAAAATGTTGCATAGGATGAGGTCATAGATGAGGAAAATGTGTACACTATGGACCGAAGGAATAGGTATACTTTCTATACTTGAAATATAAATTTTGTAACAAAAAAAGACAATTTTTTTTATTTATTCCTACTGGAAAATGTCGTATCTGTGTAATAAGGTTTTTTATATTTTGAGTTTATTTTAAAGCCCCCCTGATTATAGCTTGACAGACATGTTACTTTATCTCAAGCTTCGCCCATAGCCTCTAGGTGCTTCGCCCATAGCCTCTAGGTGCTTCGCCCCAAGAGGTATTGGGAAGTACCCCTTCTATATAGAAACGTTCGTTCGTAATTTGTAAATAAAAACCGTAAAAATGGACTTTATGTAAAAAAGCATTTTATTATAACACTAGCTGATACGCCCCTTGCCTCTAGGGGCTAGAAAAATAGCGTAAAGCCATCCCTTTTCTTAAATCTGAAAATAAGTTTCCTAAAACTATTACAGGACCTATGCGAAGTTTATCTAAAATAGAGAACCCAATTTGTTCAGTAGTTATTGAGATCTTAAGCTTCGACATAAAAAAACCTTACTACTTTATTTAATAGGATATATTATAAATATGTATATTATTAATTATATTAGTAGACGACAATCTGCTCAACGACGAAGATCAAGACAAACTTTTTATATGCAATTCTAAACTAATCAGTGGTAGATAAATTTATGGCAATTTTTTTTTTGTATTATTGAACAGTGGTATGATAGTATGATGGCAATTTTATTTATATTTTATGTGTTATTTATTAATATTTATTAATTTGTTTTCTTGTTCTATTTAATGTAAAGCGAGAAAAACAATATTCATCTAATTTTAATGACAAATTTTTGTTTGTTAACTTTTTAAAAAAGTTAAATAAACTTTTTAATTGTCGTTATTGTGTAATTGTTTCTTAGAATTAAAAATTGTTTTTAAACAAGGATTATATTCATAGATGGCGCAATAAGAACAAGATATCAATATTTTAGGTTTCAAAAGGACTTGAACTCTATATACTTATAGTTTCCAACCTAGTTGCTTGAGGGGGGGGGGGGGGGAAAGGGGAAGGTGAATCCGATAACACAATTAATTATTTTAGATATATAAAAAGAAAAAAAATAGGGAGGGGAGGGTCTAACACTCTCCTTTTTGTAATTTTATTTTTAAAAAGCTATGCAAAGCTATCCTGTAAAGGAGAACCATATCAGTTCAACGCCTAGCGAGATTCTTCGGGACAGAGAGACAGAGATTCTGTTAATTTATTATTGGAATTTTAAGAAAAGATTTAGGAATTTAGTGTCTATGTACAAAACAACAAATTTTGAAAATATCTTAGTAGTGCCATGTTTGATGCAATTACTCGAATTTTAGAAAAGCCTTACCACTAAAAAAAGATAAATATAAACACCATATTTATTATTACTTCTTATACATATATTACATTTTTTAATTAATCATATTATAATTTTATTTTATTAAGTAAAAATATTATTTATATTATTGCTTTCATATCTCCAAAAAGGCATTTTTTTATAGAAAATTTATTTATTTTGAGGTAAATTTTGAAATTTAGTTTAGATTAGAATAGTCTCTTTATTTTATTGTCATTTTGAACCAAAAAGTTTCAGATAGATAAAAGATAAGGATATATGGTCTATAAAAACTACTTATAAAATACATAAATAAATACAACAATGGTAATAACATTCAAAGCGGCGAAACTAATAATAGTAGATATAAATGACTATGAATATTTACAATGTATAATAAACATGAAGATTTTATTTTTATAAAAATCTTTACTTCATCTCCAAAACCTTCCAAAAAGAAGATCATAAGGTTTTTTGTAGATTATATTACAAAGTCATTCTAAATTTCGTAATGAAACAACTTAGAATTTTAGTCAAGAATTATAATTAAAGATTTTGGATCATGGAAAGAAAACGAAGTTTTTTCACAGTAGCTTTTCTCCCATTGAGGGGCTATAATCCTGCAAACCAATTTCCTAACCCTGTGGGGCAATAATTAACATTTACCTAATCTAACCTAAAAAAAACGGATCAAAAGATACTGTGAAAACTAATCAGTTTTCCTGCTAAATTGTAATTGGATAGGTTAAAAATTAGACAATTGGTTATCATTATTAATAAGTTTCGCAGGGATATGTGGGTAGGACAATGTAAAAAATAATAAATATTTTTTTTAATTGGCCTTTAACCCTGATTTATTTACAGACTGGCAGGCAAAAAGCTTTATAGAGCAACCACTTGGCTTAATTTAATGATACTTAAAACTAAAAATTTAATGATACATATAAACCTAGCGACTGCGCCCTTGGCATATAGGGGTTCTGCAACCCAAGTGCAGAAAAGGACATATAAATAGCCTAAAAGCACCCCAAGACTTAAATCTTAAAATCAAATAGCTTAAAAATTAAAATCACTACAAGATCCATGTGAAGCTTCTATAAATCAATAACTTTATTTTTTCAGTAGTTATCGAAATCTTAAGCTACAGACAAAAAAACCCGTAAATAATTACATAATTTTTCCTTTATCAATCACTTTATCAATTACTGTAGCTTAGGTGTGTAGTATAGTCTATGCATCTAACTAAGTCTATACAAGAATTTTATATCCATAACAGGTCTATGGTGTGTCAAAATATTGATATATAAATCAATCTATATCATTTCATAGTCTTTGATTTAACATTTACTCATATTTAATGTTAGTATTTGAAACTACAAGCATTCTATATCAGTAGCAGGTCTATGTAGGGTCCAAATAAATTCTTTTTGATGACATTTCTCATAGCTTGTCTGAAAATATTAAAATTTAACAATTATCTTAGCTAGTTATCTGCTAAGTGTTTATTAACCTTTCTTTCTATCTGTAAAATAGCTAACATTTATATAACTATCTAGCATTTTTATCTATTGTCTACATATAATATCTTCATCAATTACACCCTGTATTTATCTAGCAAAAATAGTTACAGTATACTCTTTCTATCTATTCTATTGTCCAGTTACACAGGTACCAGCAGTATCTATTTACCTATATAGCTACCAAGGTCCAGAAATGACAATCCATTATTATCTGTTTACCTGCTTAGCTACAAAATCTCCAGAAATGACCACCTTGTATCTATCTATTTACCTGTCTAATAGAAGTTTCAGTTACCTACTACACTGTACATATTTATCCAGCTAAAAAAGCTTCAGAAATAACCACCCTGTGTATAATTCTTTACGTATACAACCGCAAAAACTACAGAAATGACCACCCTTTATCTACCTATTTACCTGTCCAGCTTCTATGGACCCCAGATAAGACCACACTATCATCATTCTATATATCTACCAGTGCAGTAAAGAAAGCTCTAGCAAACAATCACACTGTACCTATTTATCCACTTATGAAAGGTCCAGAAATGCCTGTATCTTAATTTTTACCTGTCCAGCAACAAAAGCCCCTGATGTGACCACCCTGTATCCCATCTGTTCCAAACAGTTGAGAATGTTGATGGGCGTGGTTGGAAACTCAATACACCTGAGTCAAATTACGTTATTAGTCCTGGAACCAATTGTTTTCATTTGATGCCCAAAATCGTGCAAAAAGTATTTTGTTGGCAAATTATCCCTTTGAAATATAGACTTTGTTTTCTAGAATTGTGAATAGGAAATAAGAGATAACCAGTATGGCTTCGAAACCGATTTTTATCCGCTGGAATATATAACCGATTTTCAGCCATACTGAAAAATCATGTTTTTATCATTGTATTACAGAGAATTTTTCAAAAATATTAAAATAAAAATCATAAAATCAATACCAGTTTGTTAGTACGCGGCTAACAAACTGGTTTATATCTTATATTTTTTTAAATTTTGATATCCGCAGCATATATGATATAATGCAATACGACAAATAACTATTTAAAAAATTTTTAAAATCAAATCTTACAAATTACAAATAACAGAAAATTTATTCGTTGAATATTTCTTTAGATAATAAAATTTTCAAAAAGTTTTAAAGTAGGAAATTTAAAAAATTGTATAAGATAAATATTGAAAGTGTGAAAAAGGGTTGCTGGTCATTTTATTGGCCATTGTTCTTTTCCTTAGTAAATTTAATTAAAAAAATATTTACATATGTTCTTTGCAAATTAAAATATATTTGAAGCAATTGAATTTAAATAATTCGAAACAGAGAATTTAATTTAAACAAGATATGGCAATTTTAAGGTCTAATAATGGCTAAACTTTATATCACTTACAAAATTTTTATCTAAAAAAATCTTAAAAATACACATGACTTAAATGGACGTACGGACATTTTGGTAACGATTATAAAGTTGCTACGATTTTTAAATCATACCTAACTGTTATATGAATTATCATGCAAAGTTTGAAATCGATATTACAATTCTAATGTGTATAAATTCACGGACGGACTGACCGACCCTAATTATAGAAAATAATCAGTATTTTTTTTATACAGAATGATTCAAATGTTGAAAAAAGGTTGGATCCCCAATTTTTTATATTACAAAACAATTTATTTGTTTGAAAAAGTTTTCAAATTTGTTGAAGCAAATTGTAATAGACATTCTGGAAATAGTCCAAACTATGATTCAACCATTTATTTGGTCAGGGTTTATTGTAGCAAAATAACAAATGGAGCTTTATGTAAAAAGTTATACAGCTATTGTAGTTCATGTGTCATTATCCATGACATATCTATATCGATACTATGTCAGCTCTAACCTTTTGGTTGAAATGAATATTGTAATTGAAATAATAGCTACGACTATTTAAGCCATATAGAACACTTAAACTCCTGAAATTGCATTGACACAAAAAAATCAACCAAATTTTTTTTTCCAGTTGCTCTAGGACCCAAGGGCGTCCAAGCTTTTATATGGGGGGGAGGGGGTAAAATTTTTTGAAGGGGGTTGGGTAATTTTTTGGGGGGTTAAATTTTAACCCAGAAGTAAAATTTGCTTGGGTGGGTAATGACCCCCCTGAAATCTGTTGGGGGGGGGGGATAAATACCCCACTATAATCTGTTGGGGGGGAGGGGGGTAAAATAATACCCCCCAGGGTAAAATTGTTAAAGGGAGGTAGTTTAATAATGTAAAAAACTACCAAACTAACAATGAAGTACTATTAAATATTTAGTAGTATGATTCTCCTTTAAAGTGTAGCTTCAAATAGATCCTGGTAAGGTTTTTAACTAGTTTTGGGGAGGGTACCACCACCCTGGCAGCCTGCCAAGATAAATTTGATTGAGTTGATTTGTCTATTTTATAGAAGCTAGACAATTAAATTTGATTTTAGTTTTTTTCTTAATAATTGGGAAAATTTTACTTCTTTGATAAGACATTGTTTAGGCACACCCAGTGCATTGTTTCTATCATGTATTTTTGTCATAGTTCAGAACTGCTTTAATTTGGTGGAACAATGTAACCTTTTGATTTTGGGCAGCGGTAAAAAATCTTAATAGGGGAAGTAAATATGCGCATGAAGCGCACCAAAATTTTTTTTATGGATTATTTATTTGGGGGGGGGGGGGGGGGGTAAATGAAAAAAAAAATTGGGGGGTCTTGGACGTCCTTGCTAGGACCATTTAAATTTTTTTCTCAAAAATTTGGGAAATAATGCAAAATATTTACCTTTTTTTGCTACAATAAACCCACAGAACCCCAGATTTAAGTCTCATTTGGCACATTTACCAGTATAACAATTTTACACTCACACACACACATACTTATGCTACACACACTCACACACAAACTACCCACTCAAACACACACATACACCCAAACAAGTCACAGGTACAGAAATATATTCTGAAAAGAAATAATCTTTTGTTTCACAAACTAATTTTAGTCTACAGAAGGTGTAATTTTGTGCAGGTATAATTTATAACCAACAAGTGAAATAAATCTTCTGCCCCCCAACGACAGCTGAAAACTACGTATAGATTTCGTGATTTTTTTGGAATTAATTTCGTTATTGGCATAAGCTAAATTTCGTTTATTATCATTGGGGATGTACATTAATTTTTTGGCTATTGGCTTTTTTCTTTAGATCCCTGCTTCTGGTGTTTTATACTAATAAATGTTTTTTCTATTTTAATGAGCATTTTTTATAACAAGCTTCTGTTTCTTTGAACTAACATTCAATGGTAAATACTTAGGTGGATTTTACATTTTACTCAAATAAAAACTTTTAGAATAAAGTGCAAAATATATAAATTTGAAAAGTTTAATATAATATCCTTAATTAACTTTGTATGTGCAGTAGCTTATTGGGAATAGTTTTGCCCAGAAATAATGAATATTTTCAGTACAGTCTGACAATAACAAAAGATTAAATGATAAATAATTTTCTCGGAGTGCCTTGTTCAGCACCGAACCGCCTTTATTTTGAAACAAAATTAAAATTAAAAAGAAGAAACAATAGATAAAATTGCAATTTAGCAACTATAACACTATTTGGAGGTGAAACATAAATGAGGTTGGTAAATAAATATAAACACGGAGAAGAGAAAGATAAGAAAATCACCAAATCTTTTAGTTTTCAAATATTATTGGTATTATAACTCGTTTTATATTCTTCATTGATTATCCATCAAACCATGGTACGTAAGGAGTGTGCAAATAGATGTCAACACCCTCCCCCAGGGGCGACCAAGCTTTTTTATTTTGGGGGGTAAAATTTTTTACAGGGGGGGGGGGGTAATTTGTTTTAGGGGGGGGGGGTGTAAAATGCCGCGCGCCGCCAATTTTTTACCACCCACAAAATTATTACCCCCTCCTAAATGGATTGGGGTCCCTACGTCACCCCCAAGGTAGGGGTAAATTTAAAAGGGGGGGGGGGTGAAATGAAAATTTTTTTGGGTGTGCCTACGGCACCCCCCCTCCCTTAGACGTCCTTGACCTTCCCCCTTTAAATTAAAAATGTGGAATCCTACCTTCCCCATCTTGTGACTCCCCCCCCTCCACTGGCAAAACTATGTGCACACCACTGCATATATATTAATACCACTATCTATAAACAATTATACAATAATATACAGTTCGGCAAATGGAAGGATAAATCACCCATTAAATATTTTTGTACATTTCAACATCATAAATTAAAAAAACATTATAAAAATATTTGTTTATATTTACAGAAAATTGTACATACATATGATTATGTAAGTAAATAGATATTTATTCATCTGCCTTATTTATATTATACACCAAATATTACGATAACTTTCTAACCACGTATGTCTTAAACTTAAACAGTATTAAATAAATGTGTATAATTCTTTTAATAAGCATTTGATAAAAAAGTTAAAAAAGTTACCTTATAAAAGTTATTTCTATTACATTATAAAACAAATATTTAGTACCAAAACAAGACTTCTTTTCAAATCATGTTTGTTTGATAACTTAATTTTCTACACAAAAAAAAACCTTGAATTATTTTCAAAATGGAACAGCGAAAATTGACATTTGTGACGTCATAATAATACACCTAAAAAGGCAGGATTAGAGGAGAAGCGGGAAATTAAACCCTTAAAAAAATTGATAACTTTCATGACGTCATACTTTCCGCTGTCCCTTCAAAACTCTCCGTACAACCAGTTTTGTCTTGATTTATTACAAGAGGAATGTGTATCTAATATATCTATTTATAAAGACAATACACCGATTTACATATATACACAAGCATATTAGGGATATTATTATTGATTTCGTTGGTATTCCAACCATGTCGTCGGGGAGGTGATAGGTTCGAATCTCGGCTTAATATTGCGTCATAACTAAAGACATTAAAAATAGTTCATACTGCTACTATGTTATGGGCGCGACATTAATAGTTATAGTAGGGTGAAGGTCTAAGCCCAAAACTTGCGCAACTCATTACCATGAACAGTTCGGACTTCTCATACAAAGGTCGTGTAATCAAAGAGTTAGTTGTTTGATGGGTGTTTCTTGACTTATGCCCCAAGTGTTTGGAAAGAAAAGGAGACATTTGGCTCCCCTTAGATTTCCTGGGTTGTTGGACCTTGCGTTTGAGCATCATAGACAGCATCCCCGCCCGTATAAGGTAATTGATGAGTTAAGTCTCTAACATTTCAAAAATAAATAACTTAAGACAGAAACAAAAAAGTTGCAAAACCTAAAACAACTCATAGCTTAACATCAGTGAGGTATGGGACAATGAGCTATTTATTACACTAGTCCACAAAGTTTTATAACAACAATTTCTTATTTAGTGAAATTTGATTGCTTGATTCATTAAGTTGAGTGTTCAAACGTTTCAACCACTATTTGCAATTGTACATAAGCGGTTATTTTGTGCATTATCATTGGGGATGAACATTAATTAATCGGCCATTATCTTATCCCTTTTGATCCCTGCTAACATATTGTGGATTTAATTCATTGTGGTTGAAATTTTAAGTTTACTATTAAAATTACTTGACCAAAGATTTTTTTTTAAAGACGATTATGCCCAAAATCAGCGATGTTTTTGTTGTTAATTTAATATAGGAAATGTTTAGTTTTAAAGTTTTAAAACAATAGAATAATAAAAACGTTATAGAGTTAAAGGTAAAGGAATATTTTATATCTTAAGATTGTTGCAGGCCTTAATATATTCACAACAAAAGGAATAATTTCAAAAATAAGAGAAAAATTAACAATAGAATTAAATCAATTAATAACAAGAAATGTCAAATAAGTTTTTAAAAAAATAAATCCTGCCTCACTAATTAGTTAATTTATGAAAACAAAGGATCTAAATCCTTCTATCTACTTTTATTCTTCTTGTAAATTGCTAATTATATTTTACAAGAATTAAGGAGAAAAAAACAACACATTTCTGCTTTGTTTGCAATGTTATTCTAAGAGGCATCCGCATTTACCCTTGCTTTTTACGAAAAGTTTTCACCGTATCACAAAAAGATACTGATTTGCCCCTCTAGCAATAATAGTTATTTCTCGCATCGTATTATAAACGGCTTTCCGCGGATATAGAATGTAAAATTATAAGATTAAAACTAGTTTTTTTTAGCCCCGAGGTGCCGAAGTCACCGGCTAAAAAAACTGGTTTTAATCTTATGATTGTACATTTTTATATTCGTAGAAAGCTGGATATAATACGATGCTAGACATAGTTTTTTCGTATGGATGAGAACCGGTTCCTATCCACCGGATTCGAATAAATACGAGAAAAAATATTATTTATGACTGGTAAAAAGAAGGCGTTAAACAGTTTTTAATCAAAATTCATTTAAAAGAAATTTAACCTAATTTTTAAATCAGAAAATGCCATTATAATTGTTGTGTCAAAAGTATGTAAGTGATATCTTTAAACCGAGACTAGCGCTGGTAATTTCTTTTTTTCATAAGTAAAATGCATGATTTTAGACTTTGACAAAAGATTCTTTGTATATCATATGTATCTTTGGCCTTATATGTTTAAGTTGAAATACGCAGAAGAGCTAAAAACATTGCTGAGAAATTGTTAAAACCGCCGTGCTATCGTAATATGTTGATTTTTTAGAGGCCTGGCGCTAGTTAGCCAGTAGAGATAGGAAGATAAAATTTTGTACATGTATTTCTAGGCCCCTAAAGTAACTTTTTAGGACAGCAGAATAATGAAATTTAAAAAATTGTATTTTGACTATCACATTTAATATGTATACTATAATGAATTTGCGTGTGTGTGTCTTAAAGTGGCACTACTTATAGATGGACAATATTGTCCATATAACTTTACAATTATATCAACACTTTTTGTCTAATTACCTATGAATAGTTGAGTGCTGGGTACCTTTTGTTTTAACCCAGACAACAATTTTTTTGTCTTAAGTGTTTCTTTAAAACAAATAAATATAAATGCTATGAAAATATGCTAAATATAAAAACTTTTCAGATTATCTATTAGGAAAACCTAATTTGAAACTTGATTTGTTAGCTTGATAGTTTGATGCAAAACTTTTATACGATGTAAATTTCTTACTCTTTGAATTGACGATTCCCAGCACGATTATTCTTAACGTTTTATAACTATTACGAGATTAGAATAAAATATAGATTACTCTGTATCTAAGGCAATTTTACGACTTATTAACATAAATTTTTTGTTCAGAAACTTCTAAATAATATTCTACTACATTAAAAGCCCTGCTACTCTATTATCTATATATCTAGTTTGTAGAGCTTCGTTTTTATGGACATTGTCATGTACCTCTATTAAATAGCATTGAATAGAGCAATTGTGTCTAATATGTCTGTCTGCAGTGTCTTCCAAGCATAGGCGTCCAAGGGGGGGGGTAATGGGCCATTTGGCACCCCCAAAATTTTGTGAACAATACCCCCCCCAAAAAAAAATTACCCCTACCTTGGGGGTGCCGTAGGCACCCCCAACGATTTTGGGGGGGGTATTTACCCCCCCCAAACGATTTTGGGGGGGGGTAATTACCCCCCCCAAAATAAATGTTCTTTAAAAAAAAATTTAAGGGGGGGGGGGTATTTACCCCCCCCAAATTGAATGTTCTTTAAAAAAAATTTTACTGATAGTTTATTTTAGGATAGGTTATATTGGTTTAGGTGATTGCCTCACATGGTTAAGCAATTGGCCCCCCGCAGGGGCTAGAAATAGGAGAGAAGCTTGTGTGAAAAAAACGAAGAAACGCCCTTTAAAGAGCGTTGCCACAAAAGGGACTATACCCCAATATAGTCCAACCAGTTAAAACAGTTCTTAACCATGATAACAAAAAATTTAATAGTTTGATCATGTTTTATTTGCTTGGGCCTTTATAAGGGCTAAAACCATCCCAGGGATCTATGATGTAATTGTAAAGCACTGAAGATTCCATAAAATAGATACCTAACTAAATTAAATATTTCATTAAATAATGAAAAAGAATTTCTATAGGCGATTTCTTTTGGGAGGATGTCAGGGTGTCTCAAAACTAGTTATAAAACTTACCAGGACCTATAAGACGCTTCACTTTAAAGTATAATCATATTGGTTCATTGGTTAGTGAGTTAATTATTGTATTTTTATGTTCTAAAGAATGAGATACTACTATATATTTGAATAGTAGTGGCGCCCTTAGCATCTAAGAACTCGTGTTTTCTAAAGGGTAAAAAGGGAGGAGAAAAATAGCCTAAAACCACTCAAAGGATTGACCTATAATAGTGTGGAACCATCATGGGATCTATGTAAAGCTTTCCTAAAAAGGAGAACTCAGTATTAAAAGTAATGAAATCTGAAGCTATAGTCAAATAAACCTTACTTACTACTTTATGTTATAGGATAGTACTTATTAACTTAATAGATTAGGTAGGTGCTTTTTTTACATAATTAAATTACCCCCCCAAAAATTTTACCCCCGGGGTAAATTAGTTTGGGGGGGGTAATTACCCCCCCCAACAGATTTGGGGGGAGTATTTACCCCCCCCAACAGACTTTAGGGGGGGTAATTACCCCCCCCAATCAAATTTTACCCCCGGGGTAAAAATTTTGGGGGGGTAAAAAAAAATTTCGGCGCGCTTCGCGCGCCATTTTACCCCCCCCAAACACGAATTACCCCCCCCCTAAAATTTTTTACCCCCCCCAAAAAAAAAAGCTTGGACGCCCCTGCTTCCAAGACCTTTTATTCACCCATTACAATAAAAAAGGATTAATTAAAAGTATCTTTCCTAAATGTGCCAGAATATTTAAGGATCTAAAGGGATAAGACAATGGCCGATAAAAGGATGTACATTCCCAATGATTGTACACAAAATATCACTTTCTGTAGATTAAAATTAGGTGTTGAAACGTTTCAACACTCAGCTTGATGAATCAACCAATCCAAATTTCTTAAAGTCCCCAAAGATGTTAAGCCAAGGAATAAGAAAACGTTATTATAAATCGTTGGGGAGTAGTGTAATAGTGTAATAGCCAATTGTCACCTCTCTCTGCAGAATATTTGAAGGAAACCTACATAGTTTTAAATTTTGTTACCAATCCTTAATTTTATTTCATATGTAGTAAATCGCAGGGAGTAAGAGAGGGGACAATGGGCAATTAATTCAATTTTAGAGTCCTAACTCGATATCTTCAAAACCAGATATATCTGGAAAATTCCAAAAATTTAGATATAGCAATCTTTATTAGATTTGTATAATAAGAAATTATTAAACACTGAAAGAAAAGTATTTAACATTAGGTTATCCTGTCTTATTTTCCTGTGAATAGTCTGTAATTTATCATAAAAGGTATGCCCTTAGTACTTGCAGTTTCTTACAAAATAATACTATAAATGGGGTCTGTTTTCATATTTGATAAGGGGTTGATTAGAATGGATAGTTACAGAAGTATCACAGTAGAATTTCTGGTGTATCCCACCCATTCTACATATTCTCAGAAGAAAACTATTTTGTTTAAAAACCAAAATAAACTTGTTTTGAATTTTTTTTCAAATAGTCTGCTAGTATTTGTATTTGTTAGTTCAGTAATAGTCGTCTGCTTTGGGAATAATTGTTTTAGAGGCATTCTTTGCGCTGGTACCCAAAGTCTTTTAAATTTGCCAAAATAATAAAAGTTGCATGTGATCTGGTACCCAAAGTCCAAGACTGTCAGAAATATGAATTTTAGATACATTGTCCCCTCCCTTCTTTCCTGAGTAAATCGAGTCTTAATTTGTCAATAATAGTATTTTAGACATGATACAAATGTCATATTGAATCAAAACACTTATTCTATTATTTATGTAAGCTTACTGTTCTTTTCATGCTAATCCAGTGCAAACACTTTGCAAAGATTCGCAATTGTCAGCCGGCCGCAGCTAGCTGTCAAAAAACCCACTGCTTCCTAGCTATACCTTGTTCATCTACTAACAACTTACTAGTGCAACAACTTTATAATAGCCAGGGAGGAAGGTGACATTTGGCTTTTTATTGTACTGGTCCCCAAAGTTTATATAATTTTTTTCTTATTTGTTAGTTTGATAACTTTGATTGGTTCGTTCAATATGTTGAGTGTCAAAACTTTTCAACCACTTATTGTAATACACAAGGGGAAATTTTGTGTATCATCAATTTATCGGCCATTGTCTTATCCTTTTGAATCTCTGAATAATAGCACACTAGACATAGTCACATATTTAGTTTACATGTTAGTTTAATTGCAGTCTATTAATTTGATTATAAAAGTCTGTATAAATGTAAGCAATGGACATAACAATTAACTCTAATTTCAATTTTAGTTTCTTGTCTTTGAATGTTAAAGCTACTCTAGTAACATTACAAATTATTGTAAAAATTGTTCTGATTAATAGCGTCATACTATATCTGTAATTGAAAAAAATATTTTTTCATGTTTTTAGCAGTATTTCTTAAGTTTCAAAATTGTCAATGATCTATCATTGTTCGTGTCTGTCCATTTGTTTCCTTGTCTCATTTGTTCAACTATACGTTCTTTGCTAGTGTTATTCTTGTTAAAAAAGGAAAGGAGAGCATTTTTTCGTTAATTTAGAAATGTTAGAATTGTCCTCTCGATTTAAAACTTTACTTGGTGATTCCTGTAGTGGCTAGGTACGATTTGCATAACGTAGCAGTTCTATACAATCATTACCAAATGGCCCTACGTTCATTTTAAACATGTTAATTTTTTAGCTTTTTTATATCAAATCTTTATGAAATATAATTATCCGATTGATCTGACTTTTGGAATAGTATTTCCTAGAACAACAAAGAAAAATGTCATAAGCGCTGTATCACTATAATCAAGTCCAAAAAATGTAAGTATGTATGTCCTTAAACATTTTCCTGTATATAAGCAGTTTTTCAACAACTTTCGACTTTTATACAATACTTTATATTCAGATTTTTTAGTTCTGACACTCTACAATTTTTAATGTTCGTTTTTCCTACCGTTTCAGCGTTTCACTTTTATGGACGTTGTCATCCTTGTTTTTCTGCATGCCATGTTGTAATTGTCAAGAAGCAAATTTCAACATTTAAATTATTCTTTTAAAGTCAAGGATAACTGATTGCATTTTTGTGTGAATTCAAATAATTGAATTAAATTTATATATAAACTAAGACGAACCCGTCCAATAGTAATGAATTTTCATTAACAATTAGAAATAAAAGAAAGAAAGTAAAAGGAAGAGAAAGAAAAAATTGATTAAAAAGAGGGAGAAAGAGGAAACGAGATCTCACATTTTCCATGGAAATTAATTGTGTTTAGCTAATCATATCTTGGTTCATATTTAGTAATTCATTCACTGAGCAGCAATGTTAGCATAGTTAAGAATTCTCCGAGAAATCTTTGAAGAGCCCCTAGAGACCTCTATGGACGTAACCGCTATTTTGTTATAATCAATCTAGACTTCATTGTCTGAAATTAACAGCAATGGCGCAACAGTAAACGAACTTGCAGATTTTTTCAACCATTAAATTTCTAGAAACATTGTTTTTTTTTCTCAATTCCATCATTGTTTCCTGTACAGAGTTTTATAGACTGTCTTTCATCAGTTTTATTTCCCATCTGTCTATCCATCTACGTTTTTATCTGTCCTGGTGTCCACCTTTCTGTATGTCTATTTTTACCTCCGTATTTTTTGTCAATCTGTCTGTTTGTCCGCCTATCAGTCAATCGACCAGTTTTATATGAATAATGTCAAAGAGATTCATATTAATTTAAGTTCTACTGTACCTGAAGTTTATATAGACAAACACAATCTAATTTTGAAAAATTATAAACATGGATAATTATATGGTTTTAATACAGAGCTTGATCTTTAAAGATCAAGCTCAGGTTTAATCGATATGCATCCCTTTCTTCCATTCTAAATATTAAGTAGCTACCAACATGATATTTTACGCAAGAAATGTTAGGGTTGGGGTGTGGGGTGCGGGAGTAATTAAATATCGTCCGTTGATATACCCCTTTATTCCTGTGACTGTCCTAGTCTCAAAAAAAGTTCAACTCGTAGTCAATTTATTTAGACTAAAGTAGTTTAATATTGGAACTCAAGTTTGCACAACTCTCTGGAAAGTGTCATGTGTGAAGTCTAAAAAGGAAGGATGAGAGGAGAAATGGGAAAGAAAAACTAATTCAGCATTAAAAAAGGGGACGTTTTAAACAACAAAAATAAAATATTTTGACATTTTTAAATTTTATATTAGATGCACCTTTTAAAATTAATTAATAGATTTTTTTATTTGATAAACTTTGAATACTACAATTTGAGCGGAATGTAAGAATTGTACATTTCCACAAAAATGTTGTAATGGCATTGTTTATAATTCTTTCTTTTTTTACACCCCAAAGTTGTAATGGAAAATAAATGATTCTATCCTTAAGCTTTTTCTCTACCTTTTCTGGTTTTATTTATTTCAATAAAAAGGATAAACATACAAAAATACTTTTAAAAAGTTATTTAACTTAAAAATCTTTATCTTTATCTCAATGTAGCTGCATAATCAGCAGTTGTCAAAACTTATGACAGTCATTTGAATACCACATTTTTCTTAGATAGCGTTAAGCAATTAATGCTTATAAATCCTTGAAAATGAAATCAAATAACAAAACAGGGAGTTATATTTATTTTAGAGTAGCTTCGTTTCTGACAAAAATGTAGTTTATGGGAAAAAGAAAGGAAATATATAGAGTAAGAGAAAATTGGGGAGACTAAATGTTCTCTAAAACAGCCTTTAAACTTTGGATAAATGGCAGTTTTTATGATTTAATCATGTAAAACACTTTGCAGAGTATGGGTATACTACTGCGAATTTTTTTTAAGCAACTTATAATGCCTAATAAAAATTGACGTCTTACAATACAAATGGCCAGAATACACTTATGTGGAACAATGATAAAATGTATACTGGCCTGTCATTGGTCATTTATATTTTATGACGTCATTTTTATTAGGCACAATAGGCTGCTTCATATATTTTAAAAGCTATTCTTAATTTTTTAGTACGGCTCCAAAACCGATTAATTTTCTCTGGATTGAAACCAGTTCTGGGCCATGTAATGTATTGTTTTATAGAGAATTTTTCAAATAAAAACTATTAATTTTTAGAACATAATATAAACAACAATATCTATAGAAATAACAATTTAAAGAATTTAAAAAAAATAAATCCTGAATTTGTTTGTTCTTCTTTTAGTTCTGAAAGGAAATTCTTATCTAAAATCTTGAAAATCAATTAAATTTAATTACTTTAATACTTGGTATTCCTACTTTTAAAGTAAGACTACATTCTAAATTAATTCTAAAGATTGCCTTATTAAATATTCTTATTAATGAATAAAGTTTAGAAACTTACTTAATACTTAGTAACTTATTAAAATGCATCACAAGAATGATTTTCTACTAAGGAGGTGATATTCAAAGATAATAAAAGGCATATTTAACAGGGATCTAAAGAGACTAAAGGGATAAGATAATGGCCGATAAATCGTTGTACATTCCCAATGATGACACACAAAATTACCACTTCTATAGATTGAAATTACTCAACTTGACTCAACCAACCAATCAAAATACGGTAAAAGTCCCCTTGTCCCCTCTCTCTCTTCATTGTTAAGCATAAATTGATATTTAAAATTAGAACACTCCTTTTGCATAACATTGCAAAGCAAACATAAGATTTTTAGTCAAAATTCAGATTTTGCTTTGTTAAACCCACACCTTGTTTGGAGCACCAGAAGTTGGAAATTACAATGACTAACAAAACCTAAATATAAGTCAAATAAGTATAATATTAGACAGTCCTATCTAGTAACATACAAAGTTCTTAATCCATTAAACTTTAGATAGATAGATATGCATTTCAACATAAGCATACAAAATGATAATGCTATTAATACCCATATTTACATAATTTCATGCATAGTTTGGTACTTTCATAACCTGGGTTGACCGTTTCAACCAGAAAAAAAATTCAAACTCCCCCCCCCCCCCGAACCCCATTTTATAAATTTATTTCAAAATAAAGGTCGTAGGGGCTATAATAGGCACTTTGAAAAAAATCAATTAAATATTGTTTAAATTGCACGCTTTATATAGTAATCTTTCTTACAGATTAGCAGACGTCCTAGTACTATATCATTGGTTTGATATGTATTGTGAGTTATAGTGAAAGAAAAATTGTTTGAATTCCAGGCTCAATCTTGTCTCTTTCTTTACAATAAACAGTTGGAAACAATATTATTCGGAGGAAATTTTTATCAGGTAGGTAGGGGGCAATGGCGTTTTTATTAATAATTATTTATTATTTAGTCCCCAAAGTTATGTTATAACAGTTTCTTTATGGTTGGCTCAACAACTTTGGTGACTTCATTCAGTTTTGATTGGTTGTGTCAACAATTTGAGTATTAAAATTTTTTAACCATTTATTCTAATCTAAAGAAGGGGTAAATTTGTTTTTCATCCTTGGTAATGTACGTCAATTTATTATCCATTGTCTTATACCTTCAGATCCCTGAATATTTTTAATCTTAGTTCTGAATTTCATTTTTTAAGGGGGGGGGGTGTGTGAAGGGGGGTTAAATTGGCGCAATTTTTTTCACCTTGACAAATATTTATTTCCTCTCCATGGGATAAAATTTACATGCAAGGTAACCGACGCGACAGACAGACAGATAGACACGAACTAGAGTAGCTATGAAACTAAAAGTTTAATGAGAAAAGCGACCGTCTACACAAATTTGGAGTGATTTAATCATCGTGCAAGGGTTAATGCCAAATTTTAAGATGTTTCGGATCATGGAAAGAAAACGAAGTAGCTGGTTTCGTCGTATTTTCAGAGTAGCTTTTCTCCTATGTCTAGCCCCTGCGGGGGGCTCAAACCCTGCAGGGCAATCATTATCAGTTACCTAACCTAACCTAAAATAATCTATCAAAAGCTACTGTGAAAATACGACGAAACCCCCTACTTCGTTTCTTTTCCATGATCCGATGTTTCATTCTATATCTTACAATCTGGTTGTATATTGAATGTGTACTTTATATTACAACAATTTAGAATTTCTTTCAAAAGAACTGAAGAAAAAACTATTTGTGTAGATGTTTGAATTTGAAAGTATAATACACAAGAATGATAACATACATAATAGTTCAGCTCATGAAGCAAAAGGTAAAACAAACATAAACACTTATATATCAACAGTCAACACTTGAAGAAGTAATATATTATTGATAAATTACTGAAATGCAGGATGATTTATAATGGCATCGTTACTTTTTCTACAGAATTGATTATAGCTATACTTTGCTTATGACGTTGTGTCTAAGTTTCCTAGGAATTATCATTTCAATAAAGGCGTGCAAAAAAGCGATGTTTTAGGGTGAAAACCTTTTTTTCACCCCCAAAACATTTCACACCCCCAAGAAATAACTGTGCACGCCACTAATTAACATCACGATTACATCAAGTTAATGAGGAGGTACAGTTATGGTAATAGAGCTGGTACGCTTTCCAAATTGTACCATTATGTTGAAGGAATTATCATGCAAAGTTTAAAATCGATAGGACGACTCCAACATGCACAAAATTAACTGCTAGAGCTATTTGTTACGGATAAACCAAAAAATGTAGATAAGATTTGCTTTTAACTAGATGAGGGTGCTTTCTGCTCTTTTATATACTTGATGGGGAGGGGGTATTCAATGGTACACCCTTGGGACAGTGTATATGCAATATTACAAAAAGTAAAATCAGCTATAATATCTAGAAAAAAATACGCTAAAATACATTTTGGTATGTACAATTAAGACTACAATACAAAACAAAGTTTATATACATAATATTCATATCTGATTATTAATGTTCCTTAAAACATTATGAACAACTAAAAAAAGCCATATTTGCTAAAATGGATATACTTTTTAAATTTGAAAGACCATTGTTTGTACTTATGAGACCAGCAGATAGTCAAATAAAAACTTTCTTTTATTTCTTTCTCCTCTTTCTCTCTATAAGAATAATTTGTTTTAAAAACACAATTAAACTGTTCTTTCACTATGCTAACAATGAAAACAAATATAAACGAACAACATTAATTTTAAATTTCTTTCTTTTTTTATTAATACAAGAATATCATTTTAAGAAGTATCTAAAACGAAGTTTTTTTATAGTGCATATAAGAATGACGTCATACTGACCTACCATTACTCAATTAAAATTACTCAAATAAAACTGGCCCTTCATTGGTAATACAATTGTGTTTAGGCCTATCATTGGTCACTCTCCAATAATAATAAGTCTGTCCTTAAATTTGTACGTAGTTGCGAGAAAGGAAACATTTCCTATATATTTCCCGCCGTTTGTCAAATTGCGCATTTTTTATTTCTACTGTTAATATCACTGGTTATAACGGTAAATAACGGTGCAATAGTAGGGGTAATATCAATTTTAAACTTATCTTTCAATTTTGTCCTTGTATCTCTTACAGTATCCGAGATATCATAAAGTTAGGGGGTAGGTAATTAGTATTTAATTTATGGGTCTTCCCCTGAAAAGGGGTAAAATAAACCTAGTTACAAAAAGAATTACTAATATGGATATGATATTAATCTAAAATTGAATCTAGATACTACAAACAAGAAAATGTATATCCATAACCAGCGCAACAATAATTACACTAATACCATTAAAATCTTTTTGACAATGATTATAATTTTTAATCATATGATTTTTTTCATGCTGAATAAAATGAAATCTTTTATGGTGGTCAGGCTATCAAAGGGACAGATGTACTTTTAATTTTTGATAGAATAGCTAAACAACTAGAAAAATATTGAAGACTAACCCATAAAATATGGAATGTAAAATGAAAACCAATAATATTTTATTTTACCCAATAGGAGTGCATTCAATTCTGCTTATTTTTACATCCTCAACATGTTTAATATTTACAAAAAGGTATATTAGCAAAAATTAAGCAGGAGATTTTTAAAGAAAGAGTAAAAATTAGTTCTATATATATGGTTCTGACAATTTGCTAATTCAATACTTATGCGGAAATAAATGCACACTTTTCCAATATTTTGATAAATACAAACAAACATTGTTTTCTGATTTTCAATATATGTTAAAATCATTGAGGAAACAGGATAAGAGGTTAACCACCCTTTTGTTTTTATTAGTGCTACTTTCAAACTCATTTTGTCCATCTATTTAAATGCCCATATGTCTTTTTTGCGGTAAATTTTCGGAGGTGATGAAATATGTTGCTTATTGAAAACGTGTGTAACTCTCCAGTTTTGGGACTTTTTATAGTATGGTAGTGTGGAGACTGCTTGCATTGCAAGGAATTAGAGAGATAATGAGGGTTTTTAACCCTACCTAATAAAATTTAAATGGTAGAAAGTGTAAAAATACGTAGTGAGATAATATCATTTTTTTAATAATTATTTCAATGTACATATATTTTTTTTGTGCTAAAAAACATTAAGAAATTGCCAGAGTATATTTTTTACACAAGTAGAAATATTTTTAACATGTAGTTTTCAATTAAAGAAAGAATAGAGGTGTTTTTTTTAAAGTGGATTAGTGATGCATTTTTTTATTTTTAAAAAAAGTAAGTATCTAAAGATTTTAGTATCTAAGTAAGGAAATGCCCATGTTTTTAAAGTAAGTAATATTATTATTTTTTTAGATATAAAAAACCTGTTAATATTTTTTGATCTGAGAATTCTTCCTTGTAATCGTCTTCACTAGCCATTATTACTCTACAATAAACCGTAGTCGTGCTAGACTGGAAGCGGTTTTCCAATTGTTGCTTAGAAGCTTGTGCTTGGCTTGACAAGTACAATCAAGTTACAACAAAAAATTACAAGTATTTCTTTAATAATCTCAACTAATTCATTTGCAGTTAATAATCTTGTGAAACTCGTTTCAAACGCTTTAATAAAGTCACTTTAATGATAAAGATATAACTATATAATTTTTGAAACAATGATTCCTAGAATGACATGGTAAAATATCATAAGATAATTATTAGTCTTAAAAATGTAAGTATGCACTCAAGCAGTATCATGTATTTCGGCGATTTTAATGTTTGTTTGTATCTACCATTTGATTTTAGTGTCATCCTTTTTTTACATAAAGTTTTGATCCAATTGTATTTCGTCTCATAAAGGTAGGGTACAATACTGGTTAAGATAGATTTATTTCCTTCTTTCCCAAAAAGAAATCAAAGGCAGAATTATACGCATAAACTTTTAGAAGGAAGCAGTTTGATTTCTGACCACTAGGGTCAAACAATAGAGGGAATAGGGGTTAAATAACTGTGTGTCCCCACCCCGAGTAACCTGGTGCCGACATTCAATTGGGTCTTTGAAAATCAACTAAGTGCTTCGGGAATATAAACAACGCCCAGTCCCTATAATAGAGCAAAAACAATTTGGAAGCAGACAAAAAAGGTCCCCAACAGAAGTATCTATGTAGTTATCAGGTTATACATCTATAATTTATATTAATTTTCTGACCAATATCTCATCCCTAACGCCCTGATTCCCTCTTTTTTAAATTTATGTGTTGTACGCTGTGGTGATATGGACTGAACAATTTCACATACACATTTATACATCAGGGCACCTTACAATTTGGTTATATCCAATTACAAAAACCGGACCAACAAAATATGCATATTTATTTATCGAATCGTATCATATCCTGTATTCTACGAATATCAAAATTAACAATTAAAAAATTCAAACCAGTTTTGTTGGCCCCGAGAATGCCAAAGGCACGGACCTGTTCATAATTTTATCCGCGGAAAGCTGTTTATAGAAAATGACTTTTTTACTCTAAACTAAAAACTCCAAAATAAATCATTATGTTTCTTTGAAGCACTTTTACCTTAAGGATTGATTTAAAATATACATATGAGGTGAACACATATGACTGACTTATGAGGGCTACAATGTACCAAATATATCCTAACATACAGTAAAATACAAACACACGAAAACTGTAACGTATTTGTTTTAAAATGAGTAATGAAGGTCTTTATGATCGCGAGGCACACCGTAGGAAACCCCAAATCTCAAACCTAAAACTATTGAATCGAGTATTTTTAGAATCCCGACATACTGACCAAATTTGTTGGTCCTCTGAAATGTACATACACAAACTTTTCATAAATTCAACAACTTGTAACATTTTACAATTCTCTTGTAAAACAGCAAATAAGATAATGTTTATATGGCTCGTCACATACATATAACAATGTTTTAAATCATTAGGACTACTCTTTCAATAAGCTACAAAGGAATCGATTGTTGCACAGTTTAAAAGGATAATCGATTTCTATCAAAGTTAAAATCAAATAAAATCAATCAAATCAAATGAAAATAAGTGCACTCTATTAAAAAGATTTGATTGCTAGGTTGTGCGTTTGCCATCTTAGGACTTGATATCTTCTAGAAAGGTTAACCCCTGTCTAACCTTAATACTTTATATTATCACTAGCGGCTACGCCCATAGAGGCCTCTAGTGGCTCTTTAAAAGTTTTTTTTTTAAATGATATGCAACCTTTCTATGTTGCGTTCAAGTCTCTACATGTAAAAAAATTTAGAATTTTTTGTGATTTCTCTTGAGAGGGTGGTGGTACCCTCCCCCAAAATAATTATAAACCTTCCCGGGACCTATCAGAAGCTACCCTGTTGAGGAGCGGTCAGCGAGATCCTTAGGTAAAAACCTACAAACACACAGACAAACAGACATCCTGTTACTTTGTTAAGCTAAGACATATTTTTATAATTCAAACATATCCTAATAAGCTTTATATTAGCTATAATAGTTGGACATAAAATTTTGTTGATATTTAGCCCAGGCCAGTCATGGTATCATTATATTTCCACATTGGTATTAATATTGCGAATTTATATTTTTGTCATAATTGCAAATGATGTCATGTTTAAGACACTACGATCTTTTTTTAAGTGGAAAAATCATAAATGTGCCTAAAATAACGATGAGAGCTTTCAGTTGTAGAAGGATGGACCGAACGACCATAACATCAATAAGCTTCGCTTTTAAAAAGTGATGTTTTGTTATTATAATGTTAGACTTGGGCTTTTTTAAAGCGGAATTGATGAAACATCACCAGTGCTTATCATGGAATATCAAATTTAGAAAATTTTATACAATTTCATATAACATTAAACAAGGAAAATTATGTCCTATAATAGCAAGGATTTTCATAAATGTCCAAAAAAAAGTAAATATTTATTTTCTTTTTGCTCTTCCTATTTTTCACTTTTTAATGTTAAAATTATTTAAGATTTGTATTAAAGTGATGGTATGATACAGGAATAAAGTATAGCCAACAAGCGAAATAAATCTAAAATAGTATTCAGGGGGCGGGTAAAAAAGTCGTCAATTCTATAGAGAATAAAGATATTTTTTAAATACCTACCAAAATTCGACTTTGCTTTTTCTGAATAATTTTTAGATTCGTATTGTGAAATAGAAGTTTTTTTTAAATTTCTACTATTTTCCTTTTCTATGATGTGAATATTTTTGTAAATATTTTCTAGTCTACTGGACTTTCAATTGAATTTGGACCGTGGCACACAGAAGAAATATAAAACAAGGATCACAACGTACATATATGATATATTTCACAAAAAGTACCCATTTCTAGAAAGTAATATATCAACTTACATTTGGTAAGGTGAATCATCACAAAATGGCAACTATTTGTAAGTCCTAATTGCGTATGGTAAAGTTGCTACTTTATGATATTTGCTAAACTGTATGAGTATTCTCCATTTCTTTTCACAATCTAAACTTTCAGTTCTAATGAGAATCATTTCAAAAGTCTCCAAACATTTAGGGAAACAGGGATAGGTCAATGGATTACAAATTAATCTTTCCTAAACATTCTTGGATGCAAGTTACGTGTGAAAGAAAAATGATAATAGAATAATTATGTTCCATGTTTCCCTGACAACTATTATAGAACATTAATGGATAAGATTCCATTCAGAACTTTTATTGCTTCATATTAAAATTAAATACCTTTCATCAACTTTAACGTTGGTGTGCTATCTTGAATGTGGCCATGAATGACATAATATCGACATAAATTATTTAAATGAATCTTTTGTAATTATACATGTGATCGTGGCTAAAGACGTAGGGCATCCGCTCGTAGTCGGACGGTGATAGGCTCGAATCTCGGCCCGAAACCGCGTTATAACTAAAGACGTTAAAAATGGTCCCTAGTCAGGTGCGCGACATAAATCGTTAGAGTAGGGGGAACGCCTTGGCACATAAACAGACGCAACTCATTATTATTATTATTATTAAATCTTTATTAGAAAATGTAATAAAAAGCGAAAATAAAGAAATCACAGGTTTATACTATAGAAATAAGATGTATTGTACAATCATATAGATACCTATATAAATTATTAAAAGTATATAAACTCATTATCATACCATATGCTGTTATTCTAATAATGACATTGTGACCATTTTATAAAAGTGATTTACATAAATAATAGATTGGTTGATAAAAAGACTTTAAAATAGCAAAAAAAAATCCACAAAATTTCGTTGCTAAAGTTGACAAATCTATATTGATGGACAAAAATGAAATGTTTGTTTGGGTGATGCACGTTCCCCCCCCCCCCCTCACACACACACCACATACACACACAACTCGGCCACCCCCAAATCATTTCCGCTGTTTGATTTTGTAGTGAGAAAAATTGGTTTCTTGTAAGAAATCAAGGAGGTCGAGTTTCATTACAATATTTGCGCAATTTTCTTTTCAATGAAATAAACTACCAGGAGGCCTATAGAAGTACAAACAGTTTTTGATTTAAATAATAAGATATCGCGGTTTTAACACTTTGGGTACCAGTGTAATTTACATTCCAATGACCCCTTCCCTTTTTTATTTATTAATTATGTAGATAGATCTCTTCGTTTTTACTCCCTTTGACCAAACAGTACACATCCAGGTAACTAATATTAAAGTCCGTGAAATCTCCCAGCCACTATCATTAATTATAAGTTTATTTAAAGGATGTCCATTTGTAAATAAAAGGTAAACAAATTAGGATTCTATTACAAAAAAAGACATACATATAGAAAGATAAGAGTTTGTTTATATTATGTAAATTTTGTGTCCAGTAACAATCTAAAGATAATTTATTTCAAATATATTAAATGTCTTCTAATTATTATGAAATGATGAAAATTTTATCTCTAGTACATATTCAGTCTTACCTTCTCTTTATATATACCTTTGCTTATACTAACATTTGGTTGCCACCTTGTAAATATAAAATATATAGAATTCTTTATAATCTTTTATACCTGAGCTAGACAGTACAATCGCATTTTCGAAGCTGTTGCACCCTCCCCCATCTCCTTCTTACTTATAGTATTTTAGATTAAATTGTATTCCGTGTCGTACCAGTTATCGAATTTGTTCATACTGGAAAGCTATATCCAGTATGCCTCGGAAACCGAATGATATCCGCTGGATTATAATCGATTCTCAGTCATTCTGAGAAATCAAATTTTCCACGAATATTAAAATAAAAATCATTACATTAATACCAGTTTTGATAAATTTTTCATTTTAATATCCGCGGAAATCTGTCTATAATACGATGCGATAAATAACTATTAAATGGTTACATGTACATGACACCAAAAGGAAGAATGCCATAGCCCATAAACAAGCACACCTTATAAATTTTAGACTACTATAGTTTAATCACCTAATTGTATCTGACTACAATAGTCTAAAATTTATCTTGGCAGTTTGGCCATTTATCTTGCAATCAATAATAATTGAGTTTAACCTCTCCGGGTTTCCACGCACCTAAATAACCTACCTAAAATTTTTATGAAATATTTAAAAACTGCTTTATGAATTAAAATTTTTGTGCTACCTTTTCATATGATCGATTCAATTACAGGTTAGGAGAGTAGGGAAAAAAACCTTATCTATGCATAGCTATGGATTATAAGGATTTAACCCTCCAGAATTGTGTAATTTTTTACACATTCTTTCCCAACAATACTACAATAACAATAGTAACAAATAAAGTGTAAAAAGATTGACAAATTTGTCAATACCAACAGACATGAACATAATATGTAATATAGATGGACAAATCAGAAAAGAAAATTATAAAATATAGAAATTTTTATCATACTCACAGTAATGTTAAAAAGTGGCGCAGTGATGACAACTTAAAATTAAAATATTTTATTCGTTTCAAATTCACTAGCGTGCAGAGGAATTCGCCAGGGGGCTGCGAAAGCGCACTTAAAAGTATTAATACACCCTTAAACCAAAATCGAAATCGAGGGGTGTGTATCAGACAACAAAAAGGATATATTTTTAGTGTCAGTGGGGTGGATTGGATACACTCCCCTAGGTGTCCACCCCACTTGGTTGTATCAGGAAGTGAGACCATTTTTAAGGGGGTGTAGTGGGGATATATCCAACCCTTTAAATTTTGCCATGCTAAGAAAGTTAATTTTAAAAAAGATGCTCTTTTTTATTGAGTATCTACACTAATAAAAAGAATAATCTTTTAGGGAGTTATCTTTCTGGAACCCCCTTCTTTGCCTTTAAGATAAACCTTTTTGCTCCTCTTCTCCTATCTGAGTAAATTTTGACATTATTTGATTTTAAAAGTAAAAGTTTTCTTCATGTACGAAAAGAAGCAAAACTATAATGACTTGTTATAGAAAATATAAATGTGTCTAAAATATTCGGTATAAACCAAATAGAGTAGATTAGCTTGTACAAAACTTTGTTTAATAAATAGCTTAGTTGTCAGATGGATGTAAGTTGGCCAAAATTGTGTTCCATAGAGGCTATCTTAATTAATGCGATAGGTCAACTTTTTAGCTTATCGTGCAGAGAAAAGTACAGATAATATAATAGAAACCAGTCACAAATATTAAAACTGATCATATTTTCAACAAAGTAAAGTTGTAAACCTAAAATATGCTTATAAAAAATACTTATTTTAAGCATTATTCAAAAATGATACTTTGATACCTACTTCCTTCAAAATGTCCAAACAATGAACCATATCCAATAAATAGCTTCCCTGATTATGATATATTAATTGTTCTAAAATATTTATGGTCACATATACACAATATTAACTATTTCATCACATTTGATGTAAATTTATTCAATTTTTTAACATATAGATGAAAGATTATTTTTTTTTTTTGTTTGTGTCTTTCTATTTATACATTTTTTTCTTGAATCTATGTTCCTGTCTGTTTTGGCTTGTAATCTATGTAATTTCTCCCCCTATGTCGACAAATATAATAGAAGTAACAAATTACACTAATATGTAAAACTTTTACACAGGGAAACACACCAGGGATATAAAGGGATAAGATAATGGCCGATGAATTTATATATATCCCGTATAATTATACACAAAATTACCCCTTCTATAGATTACAATAAGTGGTTAAAATGTTTAGACACTCTACTTAAGAAACCTAGTAATCAAAATTTGATATAGGTCTCCAAAGTTGTTATGCCATAAAATTGAAAAAATTATTATTAAGCTTGGGGACTAGTGTAATATACAGCTCAATATCCCCTCCCTCTCTGGAAAGAATCAAAATATTCTGGAATATAGCTAGCTATGGATAATGGTATGTCTTTTTTTGTAATAGAATCCTAATTTGTTTACCTTTTATTTACAAATGGACATCCTTTAAATAAACTTATAATTAATGATAGTGGCTGGGAGATTTCACGGACTTTAATATTAGTTACCTGGATGTGTACTGTTTGGTCAAAGGGAGTAAAAACGAAGAGATCTATCTACATAATTAATAAATAAAAAAGGGAAGGGGTCATTGGAATGTAAATTACACTGGTACCCAAAGTGTTAAAACCGCGATATCTTATTATTTAAATCAAAAACTGTTTGTACTTCTATAGGCCTCCTGGTAGTTTATTTCATTGAAAAGAAAATTGCGCAAATATTGTAATGAAACTCGACCTCCTTGATTTCTTACAAGAAACCAATTTTTCTCACTACAAAATCAAACAGCGGAAATGATTTGGGGGTGGCCGAGTTGTGTGTGTATGTGGTGTGTGTGTGAGGGGGGGGGGGGGAACGTGCATCACCCAAACAAACATTTCATTTTTGTCCATCAATATAGATTTGTCAACTTTAGCAACGAAATTTTGTGGATTTTTTTTTGCTATTTTAAAGTCTTTTTATCAACCAATCTATTATTTATGTAAATCACTTTTATAAAATGGTCACAATGTCATTATTAGAATAACAGCATATGGTATGATAATGAGTTTATATACTTTTAATAATTTATATAGGTATCTATATGATTGTACAATACATCTTATTTCTATAGTATAAACCTGTGATTTCTTTATTTTCGCTTTTTATTACATTTTCTAATAAAGATTTAATAATAATAATAATAATGAGTTGCGTCTGTTTATGTGCCAAGGCGTTCCCCCTACTCTAACGATTTATGTCGCGCACCTGACTAGGGACCATTTTTAACGTCTTTAGTTATAACGCGGTTTCGGGCCGAGATTCGAGCCTATCACCGTCCGACTACGAGCGGATGCCCTACGTCTTTAGCCACGATCACATGTATAATTACAAAAGATTCATTTAAATAATTTATGTCGATATTATGTCATTCATGGCCACATTCAAGATAGCACACCAACGTTAAAGTTGATGAAAGGTATTTAATTTTAATATGAAGCAATAAAAGTTCTGAATGGAATCTTATCCATTAATGTTCTATAATAGTTGTCAGGGAAACATGGAACATAATTATTCTATTATCATTTTTCTTTCACACGTAACTTGCATCCAAGAATGTTTAGGAAAGATTAATTTGTAATCCATTGACCTATCCCTGTTTCCCTAAATGTTTGGAGACTTTTGAAATGATTCTCATTAGAACTGAAAGTTTAGATTGTGAAAAGAAATGGAGAATACTCATACAGTTTAGCAAATATCATAAAGTAGCAACTTTACCATACGCAATTAGGACTTACAAATAGTTGCCTGATACATGTTACTTAGAATAATACAACTTAATCAACAAGTCTTATTGAATTTAACGATGCTCAAACGTATATATGAAAAAAAATTCCTTAAACAAATTAGAAAAAATTAATTACAGATCGGGCCCCAATTTTCACCTTATCAGATCAGGGGGCCGGGGGGGGGGGGGGTCTCTAAGAGCCCCTCCCCTCTCTATCTCGGCTTCTGTTACAGATAAAGACGTAAATTTTTTTCTGGTGGTTCATGGGTATTTTTAGAGAAAATTACTTTTCCTAGTAATAGCGGTCAGACCGTTCTTTAGCCGCTTTTTAGCTAAATTTAAAAACAGCTGTAGAGCGGCTAATTTTGCAGCTAGGACAACCAAATTTTAGGACGAACTTTTATTTTTCATAACAAAAAAATTACTTCTGATCATCGCCGAAAAACGGCAAATAACGGAAACCGCCATTTTCGGCGGTTACGGCGGTAAAACGGCGGTTGGCTGCGCCAATTATTATTTTTATCTGTTTATTGTTGCTCAAGGATTTACCAAAAAATGTATAGTCCTCCAGCTGTAATAGAAGCCACGATATTCATGATATATGTCTGTAGTAAAAGCCGGACAAAAAATCGGTCATAAAGTCATAATGTAGAAATTAAGATTAATTTATAATTTTTTCTAATTTTGGTGCTACCCAACCGACTTTGACCGGACACCACGTCCGACACAGACCAGATATCCTAATAAAATCAACTCTTGCCGACGTATAATTACTAAACTTAAAAAGTCATGAAGTCACAGCTTTCCATCTTACATACAAAAAAATGAGATTGAAAAAACTAGAGGAGGGCTCTTAGAGCCCCCCCCCCCCTTCCACCCGATCTGTAAGGGTTAAGGTAAA
This sequence comes from Acartia tonsa, assembly GCF_053477335.1. NCBI lineage: Eukaryota > Metazoa > Arthropoda > Copepoda > Calanoida > Acartiidae > Acartia > Acartia tonsa. The sequence goes on from NC_137270.1 coordinate 29,016,570, forward strand.
ATAGAAAAATATATAAAAAATGTATATTTTTGACAAGTTGCGTGACCAAAAGCCACTCAAAATTTTCAATGTTTTGTATTAACGTAATAGTTTAATGATGTGCAATTAAGTTTTGTTCTCATTCAAAGGTCTTCAGAGCTATTGGGAAGACACTAGGGTGGAACTTAGAATTTGTACATTTTGTTTCTATTTTCTAAAGTAATTGTAATTAAAGATACACGGATAGACTGCAAAACGTACAAATATGCAAATTGATTTACGGACTAAAGGATAAATGGATGGAACGACAGATTGATAGACAAACAGACGGACAGTCGGAATTTTTTTTTTACTTTTTTAAACAACGAAATAATATTTTTCAGCATAATGATTTTAAGTGGCAATCAAAAATTCATTATATTTGGACATTTCTAATCATAAATGTCTCATAAGGCCTTTCCCAATTCAAATTCTAATCAAATGTAAAAAAAGCTGTATTTTGTTGGTCATGACTAGGAGAGAAATGAGTTTTTGTAAAAAGTTGTGCAATTTATTCACAACCATCTACATACACACTTTCACATAGAATAATTAAGACTAGGTGCCTCATGTGCGTGACAGAATTGGCTAGAATTTGAATGTCGACTCAATACTGCGTCATAACTAAAGAAATTAAAAATGCTTAGGTGCGTGATATTTATAGTGAGAGTAGGGGGAATGCTCTAACCCGTAACAGGTGCAGCATTTTACCATACACAGTTAGATCTTCCTGACAAAGACCGTCCAATCAATTGGTCGGTTGTTTGTTGAGTTTACTTATCCTTATACCCCTGTGTTTGGACAAAAAATAAAAGATTAACTCCCCTTTGTTATCCATTGTTGTTGGACCTGATGACGTTAAAGTGTCATGGATTTAACTACACAACAAAATACCCTTAAAAAGTGAGGAAAACCGAGTATTATGAAACATGTTTGGTGTAGAAAAACATTTAAAGGTATAACATTGGACTAACATTTTAGTTAATAGCTAAACATAGGGAGGGAGAAAATGTCTTAAAAATCAGCCATGTGACGTCATAAAAATGAGGATTATCCATCTCTTTCCTTCTTCTCCTCTCATCTCCCTCATTTTTATATCGTCACATGGCTGATTTTTGAGACACTTTGTCCCCCTCCTTAATCTGCCATAGTTCTTTCTCTTTCTGCAAATTCTTTTATAGTATAACCATATTGGTACTGCTTTAATGACCCCCACGACTAAAACCTGAGAATAAAATAGCACATCTATATTTGTTTTATCTGTGCTGTACATACCAAGAACTTTGAGATTCAATGTCTAGATAATTGTGTAAATTTAGATCACATCTTATTTAACAAATTAACTGAATTTTGCAGTTACCTTTAACCTTAACTTTACGGTATATTTGGCTTAATAATCATAATAATAGCTAAAGTTTTCTTGCTTTTTTAACAAAATTTTGTCAAATACTTTACAAAAGTCAAGTTGCCTGTTTCCTTAAACATACAAATTATTTGAAGGAAGCGCTGAAAAGTGTCAAGTGCGACGTATGAAAAAAACGTCTAAATCCATATTTTTTTTAGATTTATCCTTTCCCATTTCTCCTCACATTCCTCCTTTTTAGACGTAGTTTTGTGACGTTACATATAACACTTTCCAGTGCTTCGTTTAAAGATGAGTTTTAAAACAAGGAATAGTGAAGAAAAGAGGAAAATTTAAAAACAAAAAAATGAATATTAATATTTTTAGAATTCATGGTCATTTAAAACCTTTAAATTAAATTCCATATAAAATAAAGTGTAAGTTCCCAAACTTATTATGTTTTTTTAGGATGGACAGACACTCTGGAAGAACTCTTCAGCTACAACAACGTAGGATAATACAAAAGGATAAATACATATAAAGGAGAAACACATAATAGATGGGTTCTAATTATTTTTTGTCTATTGCTTCAGCAAAATTAGAAGTTCCAGTTCAAGTATTCAAAGTCAATGTCTTTTCATTGTCTCAAGAGATCCTTGCATTGATAGATAGATAGCTTGATTGATAGAAAGAGAGAAATATAATTAAAAGTAGGAAAACTTGCGCCATTAAATTATGTAATCATCCCTGTTCTTTTAAATTAGTTTTACTTGCCGTATAAAGCTTATTTTGTCCTTTATAATTTTTCTTTTATTTATTTAGAAACTTAAAGTCATGTTGATCTTTATATGAAAAATACTGTATCATCTTTTTACACAAAAATGTATCTTTTATGACAAGGGCTGAATTCTTGTATTTTCTTCTTTATTTTCTGTTCCGAGAATCTTTCATACACGGAGTGTCTGTCCGACTGTCCTTATGTTGGTACACGTCTTTTTTCTAATAACCAAAAAAAAAGTTTTAAGATTGCCTAATAAAAATGACGTCACAAAATACAAATGCCCAATGAAAGGCCAGAATACATTTACATTGGTCAATTACAATGTATACTGGCCTATCATTGGTCATTTGTATTTAATGACGTTATTTTTTTATTAGGCACTATCAACTGCTTGTAAAGATTTAAATAAAAAGATTATCTTCCTAGTGGAAGATATCTATCTATTTCACTAATGCGACATTCCAATATTCATTTAGAAAAGTTTTGCCAATACAAAATCTTATTTATGAATCTGTCTGCCCTTATTTATGCATATATAAATCTAAAATAAAACATTTCTTTATTCCTACATTATACATAAACAAATTTCATGAGTAAAGGAAGGAACAGTTAGAAATTAAATAAGATTACTTATCATTAACCTCACGCATACGACTTATAAGCACAATTTATAGTGCATATTTTTTTACAAAACCTTACGATATAAATGTTTTCTAAACGGTTTATTATCTGGTTAATAAAGTGCAAACAAATCGTATTTGAAGCAATGTTCAATAATTGTTTATTCAAAATAAAAATTCATCTATTTTATTCATGTAATTCAAGCCTCCAAGAATGGCGTATTATTGACACTAAAATTAATCTACGACCTTTTTTCTCCCCAATAATAAATATACCAGCCTAAAAAACCAAATTTTAAAACACAAGAAATGGATGGAAAATTATATGTCATCCTTCGCCCTTTCTATCCTTGGAAAAAATCCACTTAAGCTTTTTAGAATACATCAAGTTTTGCAAATATTCAACATTTTATACTTTTTATGTTGCAATTATCTGACATTTTATGAGCATTAATATAGAAAAAAAAATCTTCATAATGCAAGATTTTTAGATTAAAAGGCATTAATTAATTTTAAAAACTGATATAAAATGACACTAATTTTATTATATGTCTTTTTATAATACATATTTAAACCTTGTTTTTTAATTACTCAATTACTCAAAAAACAAGGGTGTAAGATAGAATAGGTAGATTTCAATCCAGAGAGAGAAGGCTGTTTATTGCAGTTGTCCCCAAAGTTTTATAATACCGTTTTCTTAATCGGTGGTTTAACTACTTTGGGGACTTTAATAAATTTTGATTTGTTGATTCATTAAGTTGAGTGTTCAAACTTTTTAACAACTAATCATTGGGAATGTACATCAATTTATTGGCTAGTGTCTTATCCCTTTAGATCCCTGATTTCAATTAATGTGAAGTTAGTCAATCGAAGCATTTGTTACATCATCAATTTACTAAATTCTAATTTTTTTCAACCATTTGGTAGAAAACCTTGTAGCACAGTATAATAATGTTTTTATCAGTGCTGTTGTAGTAGTTTAAAACTGTTTAAAAGAACATTATGACAGGCTATATTGTACATTGTTTAATAATGTTTGAAAGTGACAATTTAGTTGATTTATACCAAGGTTACTGTATACATAACCTTAAGATGAGCTCAGCTGGTCGACATATTTTTAAGAAAAAGGTAGAGGACATTGGGATGCTTATTACATTAGTCACTACAGTTTTATAATAACGTTATCCTATTAGATAGCTTAAAAACTTTAGGGACTATTATTGAATTTTGATTAGTCGGTACGTTAAGTTGAGTGTCAAAACAACAACAAATTGTAATCTAAAAAAGGAATTAGTTTTGTGTATAATCATTGGGGATGCACATCAATTTAATGGCCATTGTCTTATCTCTTAAGATCCCTGCATTTCTTAGTAGTCAAAATACTTAATGGATATGTTTAAAACATAAATTGATTAAAATCAAGTGAACTAAATACAGGGTGTTTTTTTTTAATGGAACAAAAGTATTGCTTAATATAACCCACTTGCCATTGACAGAAATTAATAATCTATATCTTAATTTCTTCATTGGGTTGGGGAGTTTTATATAAGAAAAAAATACTTGTCAATTTTCAACAAATTATGCCTTAAAAACCGGTTTTTCCAAAGTACCTATTTTTGGAAGATTTTTGGATCATGACCAATTTAAAGAGTGTGCAAAAAAGCGTACATTTTTTAAAAATCAAATTGTGCGGCTTGCGTTAATAGTAGAAAAATGTTACGCAAACCGTTAGAATTGTCATAAACTCTAGTTTTTGGAAATCTATGTATCATATTCATGATATTTTTAGTATAGACGCTACGTTGGAAAATGTGAGAAAGGTTGAAAAGTTTTAGGTAAGTTGGGACATTTTACCACATAGCTCCTAACTATACGTAGCACAGGAATAGTTGTTTAACATCCAAAGACTAGAGTTTATGACAATTCTAACGATATGCATGACATTTTTCTACTTTTAACACAAGCTGCGCAATTTGAATTTTAAAAATGTACGCATTTTTGCACACTCTTTAAATTGGTCATGATCCAAAAATCTTCCAAAAATAGGTACTTTGGAAAAACCGGTTTTTAAGGCATAATTTGTTGAAAATTGACAAGTATTTTTTTCTTATATAAAACTCCCCAACCCAATGAAGAAATTAAGATATAGATCATTAATTTCTGTCAATGACAAGTGGGTTATATTAAGCAATACTTTTGTTCCATTAAAAAAAAACACCCTGTAGTTATTTCTTTTATCATGTATGTTGTTAAACCTAAGACTTTCTGTGGGATAAGACAATGGACCTGGTAATAATTTGATTTATGACAAATGAAATGACCGTTTTGTTAATAGAATTTTTGGTAAAAATGTCAGTTAGCTTGTTATTCCTACGTTTCTAAGCAAAAGTATGCTCTTGTTATAAAACACATGACTTTTGATACAACCCTAACATTGAGATCTGCTTTAGTAAAACTATTTTTAATTATTTTTATTATTTATTTTAGATTGTGTTGTACTTTCCACAGAAAGCTGTCAATGTCTATAAAAAGATGTAATGAATAACTATTCCAGTATGGCTTCGAATCCGATTAATATCCGATGAATTAGAATCGGTTTTCAGCATCATGGATAGCAACGAATAACAGCCATCGATGCTTACAAAACTAGTTTTAATCTTATAACTTTTCATTTAAATTTCCACGATAGGCTGTCTATAATACGATGTGTTAAATATTATTTTAGATTATTTCATGAAATAAAGAATGTATTTTAATATTTCAGATTCATTAATTAAGATCACAAATATACTTTTTTTTACTGAGTTTAAATAATGATTGACATAACCACCAAAATCACTATTGTGTATTGCATTAAACTAGTGGCTGCGCCCCTAGCATCTAGGGGAGGCTCTTTGTTCCAAGATTGAAAAAATATCTTAAAAACTTACATCTTCAAATAAAATAGCCTAAAACCACTCTAAGAACTATTTAAAGTTTCCTTAATTGGAGAACTCAATTGGTTCAGAAGTCATAAAAACACAAGCTTCAGACAAAAAAAAAACTTACTACTTTGTATTATAAGTTACCTGTTTTTCTCATCTTTGTGATCTGATTGGACGCAACACTTTTCTCCAAGTATCCTAAAACAACATAAAAATAAGGTGAAACGTGAAGAATATTGTGATAATATTAGGATTAGGGCAGATACTCTGAGTCTTTAAAGCTTTAACTGCTCGGCTGATCACTGAATGCGAAGGTTGCAATCTTGATCTTTAGAATCAAAGTTACTCTTTATTTTGTACCTGATGTATGTTTGTTTTTTTGTTTATTTTTTATTTAATCAATGACATTGCTTTGTTATGATTCAAAAAAATATAATGAAGGTAGATAGATAGAAAGATTATTCAGTCAGACGTAATAATTTAGATATGTGTTTGGAAATTTCAGGAATATAGTAATCTATGACTTTAAAATATATCTACGCCCCTTTCACACTAATAAAAATCAGGCACTTAAAAAGAATTTTTAATGAATTAATGGCGAAAGGGGTAAACTAAATTATCATTCATTGTAATATCCATGACCATGTAGCCCTGAAAATCATAAGAAAATAACTTTGCTTGCCCACGGAACCAAACAAGAATGATTCTGATTATGGTTAGAAACAAATTCTTGTAGAAATCGCAGCTTTCTCTATCTAAGCCTGTCTGTACGTCCGTTTGTCCGTCCGTCTTGCTGACTGCTCGTCGATCTCAATTCGGTGGCTTCAAATAAACAATTTTTGTACTCTAATTAAATCTTGATTTATAGATTTAAACTAGCTGACTTTTTAAACAATAATTTTAACTGAAAGTAAGTGTAATTTTGTTTATCATCATCATATTTGTACATCCAATCCATATCGATCTCCATTGTCTTATCCCTTAATAACCTTGGGTTTTGTAATTATTTTTTTGTGCTTTGCCTCTAAAATATGCTTTTATGTCTATAAACGTTTAAAAACACAAAAATGTAATGTTGTTTAATTTGTTTATTTTCTTGATTATCAAGGATGTCTTTGTTTTATTTGTTCCAAGAATTTCTAGGATTTTAAATTAAAAGTAAACAGTTAGATCAAGATCGTAACATTCCACAAAAGAAGCTGCTTAATCTAAAAAGTACCAAGGACATCTATACCTATTATATACAGTTAGGGAGTTGAATCCATTTTTATAGAAGCAGAAATATAATCTATGATTACGGTTTTGACCCTCTAAAAAATGTAATCTACCATTCCACTTTTCCTTTTTTTGGTGATGATATCATTAACGCTGATTCCACTTTCAATAGAGGCGAAACTGAAATTGATGTTTAAATTATTGTCGCTCAATTGATAATGAGCAATTCTAGTTAAATGACTTAAATTATAGTATTTATTTTAGGTTACTGATCACAAATTCAACAAGAACAAATATTACTAGTGATACAACAATAAGTTCATAATTGATATAAAAGAAGACATCTGTGACAAAAAATATCTTATGGCATATTCAGAAAATAAAAGTTTATATCAAACCGTTCCAAGCACGTGTCTATTGATTTGTTTGGGTAGATATTTAGGGAAGAGTAATAGGTGTTTACATGTATTATAATACTCATAATAAAGGATGTTTGTCTGTTTGGCTGTCTGTACCGAAGGATCTTGCTAACCACTGATGCCGATATTGTTCTCCTTTACAGGGTAGCTTCTCATAGGTTCTTGGAAAGGTTATAGCTATTTTAGGGGAGCTTATCATCACCAATTAATGGCTAATGAGAGGAGAATTGGGGGGTGTACGAACATCTACTTTCTATTTTATTTTCAAAAGAAAATGATCCCAGAAAACCATCCATGGAACATATCGGTCCAGCGGTTAGCGAAAACATAAATAATAGACAGATATACATCCTATTACTTTTATAACAAAATTATGTGCATGCATGTCAAAATACGACCTTAGATATAAATGCAAGTGTCAGCAAGACGCACTGACGACCATACTTTCCATATAGTGTAGCTGAGCTACTTTTTACATTTAAGTTTTTAAAGAAACACTCTTGATCGTCGCCTAATGGTTCTTAGAAATTTGGATCAGGAACTTAAATCTTTTCTTGCAAGTAAAGCAATTACATCATAAAGAAAAGGGGTAATATAAGAAAGTAATCTTTAACACACAAAATTGAACAATTTTAGTCAATAATTGAGGAAGTGAGGTAAAAAATAATGCAAGATAAGATAATATTAATAGTTGTGAAATTCTGCTATTTGTGGGTCGTAGATCAATTAAAGAAACAGATAATTACATCATAAAAACAGAGGAATAGTAAAATAAAAGAGAAATCTTATTCTCAAAATTTATGCATGAAAATCCGCATTTGGAAGTAAAAGAAATGATTGTAGATTGATTTTGAAAACCATGACATCGTAAAGAACTTCATATATCCCATAACTGTATGACGTTTACGAATATTTATTGCACATACATATTACATACTTGATACGTACAAGTACACTATTTTATCTTTAATAATAATTGTACAGAACTATAGTAAATGAAAGAGTTACTGTGCCACAAGAAAACTAAATTAGGAAGTTTTTCTAAATCCAGACTTAAATTATTATTTTTGTTGACCGATATCTCTGGCCAGACAAACACACTAACTTCAGGAATCTATAGGGTAAAGACAATGGCCGATATATTTATGTCATCCCCAATTGTTATACATAAAATTATCCCTTATGTAGATTACAAATAGTGATTGAAATGTTTGGACACTAAACTTAATGAACCAACCAATTAAAATTTAATAATAGTTATTATTATTATTTGATTCTTTATTTGTCTTAATTATATACATAAAAACGTTTACATCTGAATTATAAGAGTTATTATAACAATATTAAATAAAGATTATTCAAGATATTCTCTTTAAAAAAGTGTTAGTTGATTGTAAACCAGAAGTAAAAAAAAGAGAAAGAAAAATTGCCGTTTATCATAAAAGGTGTACATTTAAATTAAGTCAAGACTTATTCAACAAATCTATTCTCAAAATATGTCAATTTTATACTAAAAAGATAGAACTTCAGTAAGTTCTAGAAAAAAATAAGGGTCATTAAGAAATTAAAAAAATGTTTATGATACAAATGTTAGGTCAATACTAATCCTAAATATATACTGATTAAAACTGTGTAACGGATACAAAGCTGAACTTTAAATTGTAAATGATGGATAAATAACAGCTTATACCAATAACGAACCTAATTCGGGGGAAAAATCACGAAACCTATACATGTTTTTCAGCTGTCGTTGGGGGGCAACACATCGTAATATTGACGACCTCTCCATTTGCCCCCTAAATATTATTTTAGAATTAAATCCATTGTTTGTTATACCTATCCCTGGATAAATAAGTGTGGCCTGTTAAATGAAAACTGCAGAATGCTTTAATGGGCAGACTACCGAAAGCTTCACCTCAAGAATATTGTTTAGGTTATATACTGACCCTCTATTGGATGAGGTAATTTTTCTTGTCTAGTAATAGTAAGTTGTTGAGCCAACGAAAACGAAAATGTTATTGTAAAACTATAGGGACTAGTGTAATAAACAGCCCAATGTCTCCTTCCTCCCTGCACTAACCTATAATTCCATAATATAAACAGTAGAATGCCAATCAAATTAACCCCTGCTTCTAATTATATTTGTTAATTTTGTCAAATATGGTAGCGCAGCAATAACAATTATATAACTCGTAAATCGTAGATGTAGCAGGTTAAATAACTCATCTTATTCTATGCAAGTCAAATTTAGAATTAATAAAGATATATTAGTTGCTTGCTACTAATACAGTACTTCCTCCCTCATAGACCTAAAGCCTGTGCTTTAAGATTTGTGGAATAAGAAAGTATGGTAATAGATATGTTCCAATTTCAAAATAAGGAATTTTCCCAACTAACCAAAAGATTAAAGCTTTATATAATCTGAGAAAATAAATTTATAGATACAAAAGAGGAAAGTCAAGAATATATATTAATATAATTTTATTACGAATTGTTTACAGACAACCTTTTTTGTAAGGGGGTGGGAGGTTGCTAAAATTAGGGGTTTCAAATGTTTGAAACCGCCGTAGGAAACTACCTTATTTTAAAGTTGTTAAAAAAAATTCTATTTACTTAACTAAATGTATCTTTATCAGAAATTTTAAACATTTATATTCAATAGAAGCAAAAGTAATAAATTTTCTCAATTGAAATTACATTCTTCACCACAATGAACTTGATAAGTAGAGGAAAAGGGTGTGATTAACTAAATGAATTTAATCATCCAACTTTGATAGCAGCCAATGAATTAAATTTTATCATAGAAAATTCTGGGATAAGATGTCAAAGTACAAGCCAAGAATAGGCTAAAAATGGTAGACTTCAACGTCTGCGAGTTAATAAAAAAATTATTACTTCATGTAACGAGATCCCTAAAATCTTCATTTCATTACAAAATGTCCACCCTTGTACAATACCAAAGAATTAGATTTTATTTTGTGGAAGGCAGCAAATGAAAAACATTAAATGTATATTTCTAGATAAAATTGTTTAGAAAGGCTGAAAATAATCTGAAAATAAAACAACTTACACCAAAGAGAAAAAAAGAGTTTGTATAAAAGTTTATTCGAGGATGCGAATAATATTATGAAAAAAAACTAAATTATTCTTAATAGAATGTTAAAAAAGTGACCATAAACTGGGATTTAGCAAATTTGTAAAATT